>NC_139922.1:2247519-2647519 GCF_963514095.1 Eutrigla gurnardus
ACACACACACACACCACACACACATACACACACACACACACACCACACACACACACACCACACACACGCACACACACACACACACACACACACACACCACACACACACACACACACCACACACACACACACACACACACACACACACACACCACACACACCACACCACACACACGCACACACACACACACCACACACACATACACACACACACACACACACACACACCACACACACGCACACACACACACCACACACACGCACACACACACACACACACACACCACACACACACACACACACACACACACACACCACACACACACACACACACACACAGATGTGACATGATGAACAAAGGGAGATTTGAAGCAGCTGCATATACAGCAGGCAGACAAAAAAGCGCTTTGATTTAGCTGAGTCTAAACATTCAATTTCACACACCTGCAGACACACACAAACTTCCCCTCTCTCTCTATTTCTCTCTCTCTCTCACACACACACCAATCAAGGAAATGGCAAAGTAGAAGCGGCACTCACAGCTGACCTTTCACTCACTTCAAACCGTTAAATAAAATGCACCCCTATCAATCTGGCTTTGACCCCCCCCCACACACACACACACACTATCAGTCACATGTCAGCATGCGCTAATGCACCTCATCTTTCATTCATGGAGAGGAAACGGCATGAATAAGCACCAGCCCCGCTCCTGCTGAAATGTGGGATTAGCACTGTTAGCTGTTTGTGAATGAAGCAAACCCACGAGTCCCACTCAGTCGGCATGACGCTGCACTCCTCTGGGTGCCCCAGACTCACGAGGTCCTCACGATGGCCACTGGTGGATTGCTAGCAGCTGTTCAAACATGAACATTGATCAGCAGTGATGAGAATGAAAGTCTGTGGACTTTCCAGAGAAGCGTTGGTGACGTGGCCGGAGCAGACGGAGCAGATCAGCCGGCGGTTTCTCCTCCGGTCGCCCATCAGACCGAACGCTAACAAGCACGTCATCCTCGCGTCAAACAAACAGACATGAGCCCAGATGGCTACTGACAAGCAAAGGGGTCTGCCAGTCTACAACAGTGGTGAGAGTACATCTATGTCGAGATATTGTTGTCATGGAAACATTATAAAAAGTGTGATGGCTGTACAGTACGTACCAGAGTCTGTTCTCAGCATGCAACCATATCGGAGCTTGCTCCGAAACACCAATCCAAAATCACTTCATGAGGGATTACTCTGGTTTGGAACGCAGAGCAACCCAAATGAAGCAATTTGTGATTTTTCTTCAGGCAGGTGAGAAAAGGTTTTTAAATCTGATCTAAATGAGCTGTGGCCTTCCCTCGCCATCATGCTGGCCAACTGCACACTGCAGAGAGAAGGAATGCTGTGTGTGTGTGTGTGTGTGTCTGTGTGTGTCTGTGTGTGACGCAGCCTCACTGTGAGGTGAGTGACTAGAATACAAGCCCTCACACTTAGTGACTCTCATCATGATTGGCAGCTTGGTGCTGGAATAAACCTGCCTGCTTTTCGTGTGAAGTCTCTCTCCCCTGACTCGGTCGTGTCTTTGCTCTGTGATTCCACACCCTCTGAATCCTTGGAATTAAGTTTCCCTTGCCCCCCCCCCCCCCCCCCGTCCGTGCACATGCTGTTTTTTTTTTATTCCTTGTACTACTCAAGTCTGGCATGGCCGGTGTTTTCACCATAGAAACCGACATAACAAAGTGACACAGCCAAGCTCAGCTCAGCAAACAGAGAGCAAATGAAATCCATCATTGGGTCGGCGTGAGCGAGGAGCCCTTTTTTCTTCCCTCTCAAAGCGCTCGCGCCTCTTTCAGAGCAGTTCCAGCAGGACGGGGGGGGGGGGGGGGGGGGGGCTCCAACAAAGTTCTGAACATAGACGTCATTCGGCAAGACGCCTACTGACAGCAATAAGCATTTCAACGTGCAAGGATAATAATCCAAAAACCCACAGAGAAAGCCTCTAGAACGTTATCAAGTGTGACAATAAGCCAGACGACACAGGCTTCTCTAACGGCGGAGGTACTGACGACCACATCGCCTCCTGATCATGTGCTGCAGTGTGTATGATGCAATGTGATGATTCTACTTATCATCACATTATCAAGGATCAAGGATGCTTTAATTGTCATTAACATGTACATGATAAACGAAATGCAGTACTCAGGTCTCAGTGTGCCACCTATGCCCTGGAATTTAATTAAATTAAAATAAGCTATGTAAATATCAATAAAACATACTAAAATACAAAAACACACACATTAAAAAAGGTTAGCAGCATATTGATGAGTGCAAGTATAGCAGTAAAGTGCAAGTATAGCAGTAAAGTGCAAGTATAGCAGTAAAGTGCTAGTCAGGTCAGCAATCGGAGTCATGGACATAAAGTGCATTTGTGCAGTTAAACAGTGCATAATCAAGAGGCGTTTAGCAGTTCAACAGTCTTATGGCATCCGGGTAGAAGGTGTTCCTCAGCCTATTTGTGTTTGCCCGGATGCAACGCAACCTCCTGCCAGAAGGAAGGAGGGTAAACAGTCCATGTGCTGGGTGGGTGGAGTCCTTCATGATGGAGGCTGCTCTGTCCTTGCATCTAGTGATGTAGATGCTTGACAGAGATGGCAAACTGCAGCCGATGATTCGCTGGGCGGAGTTGACCACCCGCTGCAGTGCCTGCTTCTCTGCCACTGTGCAGCTGCAGTACCACACAGTGATACAGGAAGTGAGGATACTCTCCACCACACACCTGTAAAAAGCTTTGAGTATGGCTGTGGACATGCCTGCCCCCTTAAGCTTCCTTAGGAAGTACAGCCGTTGATGGGCCTTCTTGATGGTGAGATGGTGTTATCCCGCCAGGTGAGTGTGTTGGTAAGGTGCATGCCAAGGTATTTGAATGTGTGAACCCCTTCCACAGCTGCATTGTCAATGTAGAGGGGAGGAGGGGTAGGGCCTATCCTGCAGAAGTCCACGATCGACTCCTTGGTCTTCTTTGCATTCAGGATCAGGTTGTTTTCCCTGCACCACAGTTCCAGTCCACTCACTTCCTGCCTGTAAGCCGTCTCATCCTCCTGAAGGTTTGGTCCATATCCTTTGTCCTCACTTTAAAAGTGCACAGAAACACATCTCAAAGCTACCAATTTGATCCCGTTGGTGTGACGTAATCCCCTAAAAAGTGGGATATTTGTTTTAGTTATGTAAGCCCTCGGCCGCTCCACTGGGGCTGCCAGATGGAACAAATGACGAATCTCAGTCGATTGGCGTTTCCTGGCCAGCGGAGCGGGGAGGGCCGACCTCCAAGCGTTTCCTAAGACGCAGAGTGTTCAGTGGGAGCCACACACATCAGAGTTTCTGTGGAAAACAGCCTCGGCCTCCGTCTCACACACACGCAGTAATGCCAGTGTAACCATCACATTATTGCAGATCATTGTAAGCTGCCAACGGCTTTGTAGCTGCAGGTTTCCCAAAGCCAACTGTAAGACATTTTAAGACCTCATTAATGCTTGATGGGATTGCGTTTAAGACCAATTTGAGAACTAAATGGAAGAAACGCTGATGAAATATGGCTTGCTGGCAAAGTGTCTGCTGGGGAATGTTTTGAAAAGTTCTGGCATGGACAAACAGGATTTCCAAACAACCACCCAACAGAATAAGTAGCTGCTGCTCACTGCAGAGAGGATCATTACAAAGCGTGGATACTCACTACATTTAAAGTTTTCTGCTCATAAATATGTGCGTTTTCCCAAATGCTCACACACACACACACACACACACACACGGTCGCTGTCAGCTGACACTGGCCAGCGCCAGCCAATGGGCCAGCTGTCTGTCGCTGCTTCGGACAATCAGCCCCACTGCCCTCAGTCAAACCCACGGCCCTCTGGGATGTTTGGGCTGTGAGAGAGGCAGAAGAGACGGGGGAGGGAGGGGAGGGCGAGCACTGATGGAGGCTGTAGGAAAAGTGTACGTGACACTCAGACAAGAGACAGACTGGCAGAAGAAGACACAGACTCCCTCTATCAGCTGTCTGGACTCTGTCAGCTGTCTCTCTTTGCTTGTCCTTTAACCTCCATCGCTGTGCTGCCGTCCCGTCGTCCTGCCTCTCCCCGTCAACTTCAACTCTGACAAAAGCAGCTCCCACTGTTTACTATTCGCCATCATTCCGTACCGCTTTAATGCATTATCTGCATGCTCCTTAATGATCTTCTCCTGGACGCATCTCCCCGTCCTCTGCAGCCATGACAGTTACATAATTGCATTTGATAAACTATGTGACACCCCCCCTCCTCCTCCTCCTCCCCTCCCTCCAATCTCACATCGCACTCATCGGTTATGTCTGAGTCTGAGGAGACAAGATTCCCAGACAGACTTATTACAGGCTGTTTAGTTGCTGCGCTGTGAAACTTTCATCCGTTTCCTCAAAAGCAAAAGAGAAAATTCCTCCTAATGTGAATATTTCTTGGTGTCTCTAGGTGAATGCGTCAGGTCTGGGATTCCTGATCAGACAAGCACTTATAGGTGACCAGGACCTAGTGGCGGCTGAGGGAACTGCTAGCTAAAAGCTTTACATTAATGTCAGTGAACTGCAACAGTCCAGACAAATCTGTGCGTTCATGAGTGAGCCCAAAATGTCCGAGCTTTCAAACTGGGCATCATGTGGTGTAAACAGCCGGGTGGATGTCAGCTGTCGGGCAGCTCTGGGTATTCCTACCACTGTCCACTCCCCCAAACGCTCCTGAAGGAATTTAGGCGTCTTGTGCAAACTGTTCCTGAACTCTTTTGTTCACTTTGACATAAAGCCTGGGAGTTGCAGCAGTGGCTACAAAAATTCAAGCTGGGGGGTTAATTTGCCCACTGGGACACCTTGGAAGGTCGTGAAAAGAGGGGAAAGTTTGAGAGCAGAGACAGAACATCTGTCTTTCTCTTAGAGGATGAGGGGAATAAAAGTGTTTTGTGCAGAGTTCAGAATGTACCAGTTGGAACTGGCAGGAGGGGAGATTTTCCACAAGCTGTACTTCCCACAGAGGTCTCCCTATTTCCTCTCCGCCGAACTCTCTTTTGCACAGTCTCATCATTCTGTCTTCCCCAAGACGAGACAGGGAGATAAGCTTTTCATGTGCATACTAAAGAAAACAGCGTGGCGAGAGAGGGGAAAGACAATGGAGCTGATGTGGGAGCAAAAAAGAGGAAGCGGCCATTTCCTCTACTTCCCCATTTCCAGTATTTTGTCCCGTCGTGTGGATGGGAGACTACAGCGCCTGAACAGAAAGGATAAAGTAGGAAGACAAAAACAAAACAGAGGCAGACAATCTCACAATGAGAGGAGAGAGGGGGAGGGGGGGGGAAGAAACATGAAAAATAAAAAATGGATCAAGTGCCGAGGCAGGAAGCTGCCGTGGGCCTAAGAGCGGTTAAATCAACATCAAACTGTCTTTAGCTCGGTTCTCGCCGCAAACGAGGGCCCCGCCTCTCCACCCATAACAAGTACATTCAGAGGAAGGGAAGCCTGTCTCACTGCTACCACCAAGGTGAGACATTGGATGAACTTCACAGAGAATCAATGAATGCAAGGCCAAAGTTTACCGCCATCCAGCAGGAACATGCAACGGGCCAGCGTGCTCACAGCAGCAGGTAAACGCCACACACGGCAAGGAGATGTGGTGAATTAGAAGGAAGCTGAGGTGCTAATGGCCCAAGACTAATAAGGGCACTTAAGTCTATTAGGGGGAGTCCAACTATCATCCCTCAACCGGCTTCATCCCTCCATTTGTCTAGTTTTATGTGCTCTCCCCTGCAAAGCCAATAGCTCTTAGTAATTTAACTGGATTAGTCATGAACGACGCCGACACCCACGGTGTGTAGAAGTGTTCATATGAAGACACAGAGGTGGATGTGAGATCGGATCAAAAAGGCTGCAAAAATCATATCTTCATATCTGTCGGTTCGCTCAAAACCAACGTACCACCACACGCACTGACCCGAGGTCTGTGAGAGTGACTTAGTCTGTGTGTGTGTGTGTGTGTGTGTGTGTGTGTGTGTGTAGGGTGAAGTCCCCCAACATGATCTAACTCTCCTGGGCACTGGGGGGGGCTTAAGTGGGCAACCCAACACTGGTGAGCCTGTGCCGGCCGTAGTGAGCAGGGACTCCGATCGATGCCGATGCGTAGATTAGATTTGGGGAGTGCACCGCGATGGAGCTGATGGTGCTGAGTGAAGGGGTGGCAATCATCAGGCGCCTAGTTGGTCTTTTGGAGTCTGCTGGAGCCAACACACACACACACACACAGAGGCCAGGGGGTGGGTGAGGGGCGGTATCAAGGCTGGCTGGTGGTTCAGTTAGGCAGCTGTTAGCGTTTCAGAAAAAATTAGCACCAGGTTCAACTGTAAACAATGAGCTCATTCTCTCTGCTAGAGCGCCGCGCAACACACCACATCTGTTTTGGAACAAGCAGCCTTATTCAAGGCCCACACTGAGGTAATCCACACCCCCTTGTAAAACCTAACTGGGAAAAGCACTTGAGAGGACCTTAAAGCCATGTAATGCCCTGCAACCAACACTGCAAAGCACATTACCAATATGTGCACTTCACCGAGATCAGGATGGATCTGTATGAAGACTACGTGTGGAAATACCTTCTGTTTACTAGGAGGGCCAAGGATGATGGGACTTTACTAACAGCCAACTTCAGATGTTTCAGTTACATCATATTGGAAGATATGAACATTTCATATCGCGATTATATCCTGGTCGTAATGATTGTGATTATATTATATTGCTTGAAATGCAACAAATCACCCAAATTACATTTCAAATTACATTGTATGTAACCGCATCATGAGCTTCAGGACGCAGGACGCGTAGACCGTGATCGACCTTCAGCGTCTTCATCAGTGGCATCCTCCAAAGGACGTGGACGCTGACATGGAACACAACTTTTAACTCATGGTGGGAAATGGGATGCACACATTGGAACTCAGCAGACCGTCTGTGATGTAAACGCACCATAAAAGGAGCACTATATATCCGGAGACACACTGTGTAGAAAGCTGATACTATGTATAGTGTATGCCGGTTGGATTAAAGAGGCCGGCTGCTACTATAGGGCCGGATGACAAAGCCTGGGAGGGAGACGGTGGGTGACTCAGAGACAACAGGCACATCTATAGCTACTGTATATAGGTCAACCTTTAAGTCTCCTATTGCAGCACGGAACATGTGTGCAGCAAAGACAGCTGCAGCAACCACTGGACACGTTCAGGGGCTCCTCCAGACAGCAGGAAAGGAAACTACTGATGAGTCCACTAATATTGTTTAAGTTTCTACATTTCAACTAAAACAGCAGACTGAGAGAGCAGCAGGCACAATGCCATTAGTGGGGCCCAGACATAAAGAACCAGTGTTAAACCCACTTCTTTCTCCTCACAGTTTTGAGCCATGTGGTCGTTGGTGTGTTAGTGACTGGCAACAGGGTCAAACAGACAAGAGGAGCAGGTGGCACCCAGGTGGGTGCTGCCGGGTTGGTGGGCAGGGATTGGTGGGAGCTGCCCTTTTCACCATCCACGTGCCATCTGCCTGGGCCGGCGGTGACGGAGGGAACAGAGGGACGGAGGACGAAAAACTGCACCGCCATGTTAGAAAGCCTCCAGATCGTCTCCACCACCTTCCTCCACTCGGCCCTGCCTGCAGGAGCAGCCGGACAGACTCAGCTCTGGTCCCCCTCCTCCATCATCGTGGCAGCAGCAGCAGCATCTCCATTGATGGCGATACATTTTGTGTACAAAACCGCAACTCTGGTTTCAACCAACACAGAACTACATGTGTTTGTCCTACATCCACGTTGCAGCGTGGAGTCGAGTGGAGGGATCAGTCTTGTCTCCATGGAGACTTGATGTCACACTCTGGCAATTTAATTTGGCAAGCCAATTTATGGAATAGTTAATTGCAACACTGCTCTATTTAACAGTCAAATGAGCTCTGGAAGATGTCCTCAGTCTTGTGACCTTAGAAATGTCATATAATTTAATCCGAGTTTGAGTGAAGGTTCACTGTCCTTTGTGAGAACATTCCATCTTGTGTTGTGTTTTTTTGTGTCCTTTTGATAAAGTGACTGGTTGAACTTGTCACCGACATGAAAACAGGATCAATGAGGGGGTTGGGACACCTGTACATTCTGCTGGCGGCTCAAGTTAATGAGGGCCTGCTCCACCTGGCTTTCTTCTTATAAAAAGTGAGACTGGCAGAAATAAAATGGGGGCTTGTTACGGTGCTTAAATCCGTCTCAGCTTTCTCTATGTTCCTCCCATCGGAACGAGTCGGGGGGGGGGGGGGGGAGTCGTATGAGCTATTTACGAGGAAGGTCACACTGAGAGGGCATGGCAAGGAGCCAGCCGTCTCTCTCCTCCTCCTCCCTCCCCATCTCTTTCTTTTATCCTTCCACTTCTCCTCTTGTAATTCTGGGAATGTGAAAATCGACACTTTTATTTTTATTTTATTATTGAACCGGTAAGTAGACCATATCTGCAACAGTCTTCAGTATCTTCCAACATGGCAATCACCATTAGTAAATCAAAAAATATTCATTTCATCAGTGTTCCCTCTTTTAATTGGACCACAGACACTGACATTCGTCACTTTGGTCTATGTAATGTTTGCTGAACAGCGGCCACTGTGGCCACAAGTAGCAATTACAGGATATTAGCACGTTGGATCCCCAAGAGTCGTTAAAGGCCTGTTTATAAATTTAGATCAAGCAGGACTTGAACTGGCTGATGAAGTCAGTTGCATGAAATATAGTCTTACAATAAGAGAGATTTTATTTATATCTTAAAAAAGTTAGAGAGAGGGATAATGAAACTCAACTAATAATCTGGCTGAGAGGAAGCCTGTATATAACAAACAACAGTGGCCCAAGAGTGAACCCCTGAGGAGCCCCACAATTCAAATGAGCAACACAGGAACAAGGAGCAAACTCTAAATCTACCAACATCAGATTCACCATATTACCGGATGATTAACCTGGAATCCATCTTTGTTGGCCCCTGATCCAATATGCAGGTAAACCCGCCATTTAAACATCGGAACGAAGAATCAATCAACACTCTCTCTCTCTTTCTCTCTCTCCTTGCTCCTCCGAGCCCCAGCAGATCCCACCAACAAGAGAGAGAGGAGAGAGAGAGGAGAGAAAGAGGAGAGAGAGAGGAGAGAGAGAGGCGAGCACTGGAGCAGCAGCAGAAGAGGGTTAGATTCGGTGTGAAATACGTTCTACGACTTTCAAACAAGGAAGAAGCACCATGGCATTTCTGGCGGAGTGGGCGAGCGAGAGCAACTCGTGGAGGGCTGTCCCTTTGATGTTTAATTTAGAGAGAGATCGGCTGGGGGAGAGTGGGGGAGGATGGGGGAGAGGATGGAGGGGGAGACGGTGGTAGTGTAGAGTGTGCTAAAACTCCACTGTTTTCCATCAAAGGCTCTCCTCCTTTTCATTTATTCACCCACAATAATCATGTAGCAGGGAGGGGGAGGGAGGGAGGGAGGAAGGAAGGAGGAGGGAGGGAGGAGGAGGGAGGAAACGAGGAGAGTGAACAGAGGTTGTGAAGGAGGTTCTGGTGGAGGGTCGAGCCAAAATGGCTCATGGAAGCAGTTTTCTCCACTATTTCCTGTCGTGTCCCCCGTCTTTATCTCTCCTCCTTCTCCCCCATCCCGTCTCACCCGTTTCCCTCTCCTCTGCTGGGGAGTCCTTCCTCCTCCTTTCTGCTCGCTGAGTGAAAAGTGGAGCTGTGTGCCAGGCGGAGGAAGCAATTAAAAATTAATGGAGGCTGAGTGATAGAGAAACCTGCAAGGGCGTGCCGCCCGCCACACACATGCAAGCACACACACACACACACATACACACACACACACACACTCTCCTCACCTCTCTCTCGTCAGTGTCTCTCAGCCAAAGCGCCAGCCATGACAAAGTCAAATGGAATCAAGGACCAGAGGCCAAACAGCTCCGCTGGTTTTACACAATGAGATGGAATGTGACACAAAGTCATTATATTTTGCATATCTGATAAATATGAAGTTCATATCAAGAGTGATCCGGGTCTGGACCGGGTCTGGACCGGGTCTACAGTGCAACCCAAGGAGTTCTACCTTGCACGTCGTGCAGACAGAGGCAGGGCGGCTATGTGGGTGTAGGGTCAAACCAGTGTGGGATCTGGTCTGTGTCGAGTCTCCTCAACGTGAACACCGCTCCCCGAAACAATGTTGCCCAGTTCGCCTGCAGCTGCTCACCACTGTCGTATGATTGGCTGCCTCTCTGCGTGTCATCGGGTGTTTCTCATTATTACAGTCAACAAAAGTAAAAAGTACTACATTTGGGTTCACCTGCTCCTCAGTGCAGTGATTGTGTGATTTGCTGACAGCGACCGATGCTTGTCTTCATGTTGGCTCTACAGAGTCGGTTCCTCTGTGAACCTTTGCCATGATCTGAAAGGTTACAGCAAAGGACGTGACCTCTAACCCTGGTCCTGATACAAACCCCCCATCTCCCAACACAGGCTGGAAGCCCTCAGGGGGCCGCGCCACGCTATCAGGACACATTTGCATACTGAAGAGGAGGACGTTGACCATGCTCGGCCACACACACACACATAGTTACCCTGACCCTTGACCTCCGTGTCCTCCTGCTCCTCCGCCTGGTCTCCCCCATCCCACAGAGGAGCTGATGCTTGATTCCTCAGAGGTGGACAACTGGGCCACGGGGCCACCATACCAACCCTTTTTCTCCTTTCTCGTTTTCTTATCTTTATTCCTCTTTATAGTCATTGACTGAATGTGTTAAGAAATGAACAGTGTATATGAGAACTATCTACAATGTTCATCCTTAACCGATTAATCAATGAATGGATGGAATAATGGGTAGATTACTGGATTACAAACAGATTGGATAGCGGCAGCCTGAGTGTGAACCTGTCTTGCTCTACGCTGTGAGACGGGTTTGTGCCTGCACCGTTGCTCTGTGGAAGGTAGCACAGCAGCATGTGGTTACACACTGCTTCGTCTCACTGATGCCGGTGGTGGGCGGCCATTTTGGTTAACCCCACGTCGCCCCCCACAGCTCCTCCCCAGACAACCAGCAGCAGCTTCACAACATTTGAACGCAGATGGCATGAGGGCGACGCAGACATGTCTACGTGCAACAACAGTGTGGACGAGACCCTGATCATGTGCTGTTGTGAGTGCAGCTATGGAAACGGCCCTGAGACAGACGGACAGACAGGGAGACTCACCTGGAGATGAAACCAGCAGAAGGAACACACCAGACACATGGAAGAGAGGAACATAGAGAGAAGTTAGTCTGCAGGTATCACATCAGAGCAGACTCATTTCCCAACAAAGCCTCGGCTCACAAAGTGGTCATTTAGGGGCTTTCCAGCCAAATGAGGAACAGCCTCATTTCACTTTAATTGAAATGATCCTCATTAGAGGCTGGAAGAGTTACTGCTCTCATCATTAGTTTCACTCTCATCATTCCTCACAGAAAGTGTAGACATTGTACATATGGGCCCTCCTGGGGTCTGGGGCCCCCATGTGTGACCACTGTTCATCCGGGACCCCAACACATTTAAGAGCTCGCTTGTATGAAGCAATCAAAATACCAGATTTGACTGTGTTATGAGTTTCTCTCTGTTGGCCAGTGAATGGGCTTTATTTGAGTTTGTCTTCATCAGTGCACACATGTTGAACATGGATTTTCACTTTTCATTCAGCCGTCTCAAGATGGATGGCTGCCTCTCTCTCTCAGTAGTGGTTTTATATTTTTCCTGCACTTGGCTTAAGTGACACGGTGGAGGGGGCCTGTGAAATTCCAGACCGCCTCATTAAAGCGCAGTAATTGCTTTGCGAGCAGCAGCTCATAAAAAGGCCCCGCTGCCCCATCTCTTCCTATAAAAGACAGGGAGGTAGCGGGCTCTGGGGTTTGGGGGTACTGGGGCGGTACTGGGGCATGGGACAAGGGGGGACCCCAACTGTGGAAGTGTTGGCGGAGGAGGAGGAGCGGAGGGCGAAGTGGTGGTGTGTGTTTAGGGCCTCAAATTACCTTCCCTCTGTTTTTTAATGTGACCCCACGCTGAGGTTGGAGCTAGCTCCCACAACGGCGACATAGTGGCCAAACGGTGGAACTACAACCTCAAAACCATCATGTGACATCATTAGGCTCAAAAAGACTCACATTGGAAGAGAGACATTAAAAAGCCCTGAATCCCAACATCCCAGTAGGAATTTAACCAGGAGGGCCTGAATCCACCAACAGCTGAATCCAGTTTGTGTGGATGAGTTGAGGACATTTTTTTGCTGTGCATCAAACTGATGTCTTTTTTCTTAAAAATGTACAACATTTAGAGTGAAGAAATGTATCTTGTAATATATATTGCAAGGTCAGTTTTGTTCCCACATGTTGCCTGGCCTGGTAGTTTACCACCCTGTCCTGGTTAATGCCTCCTCTGCAGCGAGGTGGCGACCTGTGCCCCGCTGACATCCCCCTCTCAGCACATAGCCGGAGGCACGGAGGCAAAAAAAAGGGCCTTCTCCTTCATTGCACCACCTAATGAGGTAATAAGGGTGAACCTCCACCAAATGTGTTTGTTTTTCACACCCGGGCCTGCTAAATGCTTCTCCTGCAACCCAGTTTGCATAATTGACAAACTACTCATGCTGATGATGAGGCCGCGCTCACTCTAGATGCATCTCCTCTTGTTGTGGGTTGTGAACGAGGTGGAAGGTAACTTGGATTGGAGGACTGGAGTGAAAGCTGGCCGTCACACAGTCTGGACACCCTTCTATGGTGGTGAACACTGTTTCCAATTTGATGTGAAAAGTGAAAAGTCGGAAAAAAAAGCAACAATAGCACAATGAGCTGAAATTTTTGAGGTGGAAAAATCCCTCAGTAGGTTTCACTTTCACATGGTGATTAATCACTTAAGAAGATTGTGCCCCCCCCTCCCCCCCTGCAGCGCTCATGCTCATAACAGGATTGGTCTGACTAATGTCTCTCCACTTAACATATTTCAAGCTTTGGCTGAAAAGTGGCACGTTTTCATCTGAAAAGGGAGATGAAAGACAAAGACAAAAGACGGTTGATAGTTCTTGACTTTCTCTTCTCTCTAGGGGGGGTAACCCCCCTCATTTGCTTAGCTTCCCCCTCCACACATTGACACACTGTCTCTGTGTCGTCAGAGGCAGCTAGTAGGGGGTCCCACTCTCTCTCCAACTAAAGGGATTAGCTGTGATGGGGACTCTCCTCTGCAGCATCTGACACATTCATCTTCCTCTGAATATCAACTTCTGGGAGGAATCCTTGGGCACTGTTGTGTTTGAGCTGAAGAATGCGTGTTGGACTGGAGAGCCATGTCGTTTATCTGTGACCTCTGACCCCCGGCTGGGTTTTGCCTTGTCAGGTTGTGGTGGCGCTGAGAATGCTTCCATGTTTCCTTTCTCACTCTCTTATCTGAGCCTATGAGAGTGATGTCACTGCGACTAGTGTCCGAGGCTGGGGGAGTGAGAGGAAGGCCTTTCTGCATGTTATCTACTCCAAGTGTGCATGAAGCAGTTCCTCACAGCCGGCAGCTCTGCAGGAAGTGGACGCGTACAAAATGCTGCAACGGCATCATCCACCTTCCTTCTGCTGCAAGAAATCAATAAATGATGAAGAAGAGCTGCCGTTTGGCAGGTTACTGCTTTTTCCAGATGCTTAGGTCAGTTGCATGGTGCGATGACACCGTTGCTGCAGTATGCAGCCATGGCACCATGTGAACATTCCACATCACAATGATCCTGCCAAAATAACTGTTGATTTAGGATAGTATCCCGATAATCATCAAAATGTGCTTAAAACTCTTAAATGGCATTAAAACATCCTGGATTCACTTTACATTTAGTTAAGAAACAAATATTGTACTTTTCTTCGTGAACATCTTTCTTAGATGTGCACTGTGCCAGTGCATTGAGCAAGTCAAAGACTGGATGTGCCAAAACTTCCTACAACTAAATGAGGACAAAACTGAGATAATTGTTTTTGGTGCTAAAAAAGAAAGGTTTAAAGTAATTCAACACCTTCACTCTCTGTCCCTGAAAACCTCAAACAAAGCCAGAAATCTTGGGGTTATTATGGATTCTGATTTACATTTCGACAGTCACGTTAAATCAGTAACAAAATCAGCCTACTATCACCTAAAAAATGTAGCAAGACTTAGAGGGCTCATGTCAGCTCAAGACTTAGAAAAACTTGTACATGCCTTTATTACTAATAGGCTAGACTACTGTAATGGTCTCCTTGCAGGTCTTCCGAAAAAAACTGTCAGGCAGCTACAGCTTGTTCAGAACGCTGCTGCTAGAGTTCTTACAAAGACCAAAAAATGTGAGCACATTACACCAATTCTTAAATCCTTACATTGGCTCCCTGTATGTCACAGGATTGATTTCAAAATCCTCCTGCTCACATATAAATCACTACATGGTCTAGGACCGAAGTATATCACTGATATGCTCCCACTACATAAGACTTCTAGACCACTAAGATCTTCTGAGACCAATCTGTTAGTGATTCCCAGAGTAAACAACAATCACGGGAGAGCATCATTTAGTCACTATGCAACAAATGGCTGGAATAAACTTCCTGAAGATGTTAGACTTGCCCCAACTCTGACCACTTTTAAAACTAGACTGAAAACTTTTATGTTCACCATAGCTTTCTGCTAAATCTTTTAATTTCTGCACTGTTTTTAATTATTGCAAATATGTTTTTATTCTCCTTTTCTTTCTGTAATGCATTTTTAAATTTGCCTTTATTTTCTTTTAATTCTTCTATTTTTTTTTCACTTTGTTGTATGATGTGAAGCACTTTGAGTCTGCCTTGTGTATGAAATGTGCTATACAAATAAAGTTGCCTTGCCTTAGTGGAAAGCATTAAAATGATCTTAAATAAGACAACCATGAATCATAAGGTCTCACTGCATTAATAAAGGATCAATTCATTTGATGTATTTTCATGTCTCCATCATGATGAGACGTCATTTAACTTGTGACGATATTTACCATTATCCCCATAATGGAAACTTTTTGTACGTTTTGTATCCCATTGAGAGTTCAAATCCTGTATCGTCCAATCACTGAAGGCCAGAAGCTGAAACGCATTCAAACAGATGCCTCGGGCAAACTTCTGACCCCGTCGTGTTCTCAGGAGGAATCAAACTGCAGCCGTGAGGAGCAAGAAGCAAAACAGAAGCCCGACGTCCTCCTCCATGTAAACTCACCCAGAGAGCACCATTAAACAGCACAAAAGTCAGGCTCGCTGGGCCCGCTTTATGGCTACCAGATGGCAGGAGAGGCTGCCTGTGAACTAGCCTCCACCCCTGTAAAACAGTGACCAGTTGACCCTGGAGCCATATAAACCTGGCGTCTAAGACAATGAGGCTCCAACCAACCAGACGAGTCGCTCCAGTCAAGTCACCTGGGGAGGCCGGACCGCCGTCAGCTTGGGTTCAACTCCATTTCTTGTCGGGCAGAAATAAAAAAAAAATGATTCTCTTCCACATCGCTGGTCATAATGGTGCAGCCATTTAACAAGATATGCCAAAAGAAATCTATTTTCTTCATTGTTTCAATCCATTTTTTTCTTCCTGGAAAACAAACTATTACACTACAAATATTTAACAAATTTCCACCAATAATATCATGCTATCATGCATCCATCCACCACCAGAGCCAGAGAACGTTGTGATCTTTTCAACCAGCAAATCCAAATGCTGTGATTTTCACTGTTGACGTCTCGTTTGGATGCAACCAGAGAGGAGATGGGTTCTGCAGTCAGGTAGCCAACGTAGCTCTGTGGTCCACGAATAACAGGGAAGCACCCAGGCTTGGACCTCATTAGCAGCCCTAATGATGCCGACTGATAAAAACCTGTTTGACGCAGACTCACCTCCCAAAGCTCATTTCTAGGTGTCACAGAAGGTTCACGACCCTTCGTGACCTCCCGGCAAAACAGCCAAAGCCACCTCTTGACTGCCTTTATGGTCTGGCCCACTGTAAAAATAGAACAAAAAGGAAAGGGGAGGGGCTGGGTGGTGATTGCGTCTGGCCTTTAGAAACGCAGGCTCACTCTACAAACACTATCTTGAGAAGTAATCAAGGGAGGGACACTTAAAGGCTCAATTGCACCAAATGTCCTTTAATGACCAGAAGTCACAGACCTTTACGTCCTCAGTTTTAACTGCCGGAGAGGTCGGGGGGAGGTCACGGGGGGGTCAGGTTGAACCACAGGCCAACAGAAAGTCTGGATCCAGCGCTGCAGCCCACTGAGCAGGGCTGAGAAGTTTGAACCGAGGAGATGAGAACGAAGAAACGAGAAGCTGCTGTGGCTTCTGGGAAGAGGAAGTGTGGAGGCCAGAACACTCAAGGCCAAGGGCACTTCGGGCGGGAAAAAGTAATAGCAGTGTTTACAAGATGGATTCCTTTCCAGAGTGAACACAGGAGGAAACTGTGGTTTGTGGACGGTTTCAGGCCCCGCTGCTAGCTAAGATGTGATCTGGTTTCATTGGCGTCAAAACAGATTACAGGTGATCAGGGATTCCTACGGACCAGGAACCGGAGCTGGGACCAGGAACCAGAGCTGGGACCAGGAGGATTCTCTAATTTGACGATAGTCCGTTTGTGTTGTCACACTCTCTTTTGTCCCTCCTGTTTTCCTCATCTCCCTCCTCTCCTCTCACATCTGGAAAGCAGGGCTGGTTTTTCTGCCATTCCCCATGCATAGCACACACACACACACACACACACACACTGACGTCATGTAGATCACTCTGCCTGATGGGAAGCATATGAGCTGGGAAAAGAACATTGGAGGAAGGGGGTGTTGTCACCAGAACACAAGTTATCTGCCAGAACTCTACAGAAACTCACTTTTTCCAGGACTCTGTTTTTTAATCACACAAGGCTGCTGCTGTTAATGTTGCTGCTGCTGCTAATGTTGCTGCTGCTGCTGCTAATGTTGCTACTAATGTTGCTGCTGCTGCTGCTAATGTTGCTACTAATGTTGCTGCTGCTGCTGCTAATGTTGCTGCTGCTGCTGCTAATGTTGCTGTTAATGTTGCTGCTGCTGCTTATGTTGCTGCTGCTGCTGCTTCTTTACAGCTGCAGGACATGGGATTCTTCTTCCCTTGCTGATTGCAATGTAATCCCAATCTCTAAACCAGGTAGGTGCATGTGTTTCCTTCCCTTGCAAGAAATATTATTAGAATGAAATGAAAAGCTATGATTAATGGAGGAAGCCAACATCTGTTCTCCTACAGATGTGGCCGGTCTGGTGCTTCTACCAGTGTGATGCATCCCATCAAAGGTGATGTTCATTGGCCTTCTTAAGAAGGGATTGTGGATGTAGCATTTAGCTACAGCTAACTGGTTCTGTGTCAGACCAGAGTTATTTCCCCTCCTCCCTCTTCAGAGTCGTGCAGAGGGATGTTGTATAGAACAAGTCCACGTCATCATGGGGACATCACCATCGTGCACATCTGTGGATGGTTTCCAAGCCTCCAGCTCTGCTTTACGCCTGTTGCCATCTCGTTTCTTTTTACAAACAGAAGTAACACAAGAGGGCGGAGCTAAGTACAACAGAAAAGACGAGGAACTCATATGTTTCCTGAGCAGAAAGACCGCAGGGTATTAAATATAGAATATGTTCACATCCTACAAATGCATAGAGGTCGTTGTGCCTCATCTTTTATTATGTTTATTATTAGATTGCTACCAAGAAAGACTTTTTACTAATTCAATCTGAACTAGAATCAAATCACGTCCAGTTGTTTATGACAAGAAGCCAAACATGAACAGGCTCTCCTTCCTCGCTCCGCCTCTCCCATCGCCGGGTAACACTCGGCGCTGCGATGCCATATTGGTGCCACCTGCCACCAGGAAACAGCTGAGAAGGCTTGAAATGATCAGTCACGCAAACACACACACACACACACAGCCGAGTACACACTCCCACACTCATACACACCGGCCATGAAGCATAAGTGCTGTGCATTCAAACCAGAGCGAGTGGTAAACAACGGCACCCACTCACATAACAGTGAGAACAAAACAGCAAAAACAAGAATCCGCTTAAAGCGGCGCGCAGCATGAGGCGGCGCTGGAAGTGAATAGTGCGTACTTTGCAGTTGTATATAAGCCCTTTCGTGCTGAGGGGCGATTACCTCGTTTGCAGCGCTGGTAAGCTGAAAAGCAGCTTGGAGAGAGTTTTTAAAGACGCAGCAGTGGTGGCAGCCTGTCCTGTCTCCCCAACCAGCGTGGGCCGGCCTAGTAAGGCCGCTTACCAGAACCACCCCAAAGTTACAGCTGAGCCCGGAGGTCAGCCTCCCAACCAGGTCAGCCTCTCAAACGCCACAAAGAAGGTTTCATAAAAAGTTTAACGATCCTCAAAGGAGCCCATCACAGTTCTCGGTGTCCTCCAGACATCACCAGGTTCCTACTCTGAGCCCTCCAGTTCCCTTCACCGTCATTCTTTGCTCTACTTTCAATAAAGAAGTCATATTGCAGATATAGCAGCATCAACTCTAACCTGGAGCCGCCATTGTTGTTATGATAAAAAACACATGTCATCTGGGCATGCGACGACATGATGGTGTCACAATTATCCTGCCAAAACATTCACCTTATCAACATCATCATCATCATCATCATCATCATCATCATCATCATCATCATATCATAGTGAAGCACAATCAAATACTCTTAATTAAGATCATCAGAAATCATCTACTGTCAAACTGGAAGTACATCCAGACAGAGAATAAAAGATTAAAAGATTAAAATCTAAATTTAAGATCTCCCTGCATAAATAAAGGAATAATATATTTTTTAATGATCTTTTTAAATCAGGCTCTTTTCTTTTGTTTCCTGTTTGAAAGTTTTTTCAGATATTTACGATTATCCCGACAACGTAAATCTACCATGATCAACTTATTATCACTGAGTGTTTTTTTTCTACGATAAAGTCCTTTATCACACAGCTCTCTCACACACCAAAGCCCCGCCCCTCGCTGCCAGCAGCTCCTCACACGATGCTGATTGGTTGACGGGACATAAACATGAGTCCAGCTACAACCAGAGCAGTCAGTTAAAGTTGATACACTTCTCAAACATTTACCGCTGCCTGCACAGGAACCTGACATCTCCAGCTTGTCTGGATCAGAATAAAAGAGCCCCCTAATAGGACTATTTATGCTGTGCACCATAATAAAAGGAGGTGACCAGCGGTATTATTTAGCATGCATACTGTATATGCCTTAATAACCCTTACATAAGACCCTCAAACAATTGCGTTGCTCTCCCGGCTATCTTTTTGTGTCCTAACCGGAAGAATAGAAAGGGAGAGAAAGGGGGGATTAGTGGGGGAGATAAAGCAGAGGCCACATCTGGGTAATTGGGGTTGACAGGGCCTTGGATCATCCTGAAAGACGGGGGGGTGCGGGGCGGCCCAGACCCTATGGACTTCATAATGAGGCGCAGTAACGGTTAATGACCACACAGACGTGTTTGGAAGCTTTTCCTCATCATACTGACGAGAAACTCTACTACCCCTGCAGGACACACACACACACACACACACACACACACACACACACACACGGACATCTTCCCACCTGCCCAGTGAAACATAAAACATGGCTAAGTAGCCCCGCCCCCCGCCCGGCGCTGGCCTGCATCCAGCAGCCGTCTGGCTGGTTAAACTGGGCCCTCAAGGCTCCTCTGTGATGACGGTTCTGCATAGAATAAAGCACCGCACAGGAAACGTGTTTGATAGTTAACGCTTGCCATGCATGCTGGGATCGTGTTTTTTGTGAAGGAGCAGATCTTAAATGGAAAAAGGACGCTTCTGCGTTTAATCCTAAATTTGGAACCAGATATGTAAATATGTCAGCGGCGGTACTGTCTACCGCCACAAAGCACTGTGAAATTGTTCAGTTCAGCTCCAGTGAGATGGGCATGCTGGGAGCTTGTGGGACCCTATGTGTGTGTGTGTGTGGGTGTGTGTGGGTGGGTGTGTGTATGTGTGTGTGTGTGAGAGAACTGTGCAGCATGGGCAATGAGGCACACTGTAATGTGGTGGAAAAAAAGGAGAGAGAGAAAAAAAGAGTGAGAAGAATGGATGCGAGAGAGAGAGAGGAGTGAGCGAGGGATGGATGGATGGATGGGAAAGAGAGAGAGAGAACAGAGAGACGCCCGGTCAGGCACGCGATACTGGGCTGGAATCAGGTCAGACCCACATGAGGCCTTCCTTTTAACTCACTCCTGCAGCATCGCAGCACATTATACGCCACTGCAAGGAACCATTTAAAGGAACAGGCCAACATTTCACAGCCAGACAGGAGGAGAGGAGAGTAGTAAAGTACAGACGAAAGAGTGTCAATGACGTACATAGTTGGGGTAGAGTTCTGTGTCATGTTTGTTATAGTTTGAAATAATTACCAGCAACAACATTCAGTTTCCTCATGTCTCCTAATAACGAGGATTATCTATCATCCAAAAAAGCATTTTAACAAACAGTATACCTTTTCTTCACATATCACAATAAGTTGATCATGTCCTGAATTGGCTCATAGCTTGTATATTATGTTTCATCCCGTAAACATGCAGCCACATCCAGCAGCGCTGACTCCTTCCTCTGCTGTGAGTCAAGTGGATAAGTAAGTGGTCTCCTCTGCTATGAGGGTCCTCAGCAGTCAGTGAGTCAATTTGATGGAAGGTGAGGAAATGAGACACTCTGAGTGTGAAGCTAAAAGTAGACAACACACACACATATAGACCGTCCTACTACGCCCAACATGTCTGAAAGTAGATCCTGCGTGCACCTCCGGGCCCTCCACATTACCACCTCTTGACTTCTGGACGGGCTAATTGCTGGCCGCACCGCTCTCAGGTCTCCTGACAGGAATGTGTCGTGCTGACCGTTAACCGAACTGGCTACTGCTTTAATTAAAAGCCCCCCCCCCCCCCCCACACACACACACACACTAACACACACACACTTTGCACAAACGTCTCACCTTACCGGAAACACGAGCTGGCAGCTGGCAGCTGGCGGGCCAGTCGGCAACCAGAGCCACTTTTCAACATGACACGTTCTGCACTTTGCCATGGAGAGAATCTCTTCTGGATCCTAAAATGCTGCTTTCAAATATGGGGGAGCAAGTTTCCATCAATGTTTCCTTTTTCTTTTAATATGTGAACTATTAATATTGCAAATACTAATGAAATCTTTTGTTTCAGCCCAACTCTCCTCTGATTTCTGTAACTCATTATTGCTCATTTTCTCAA
This sequence comes from Eutrigla gurnardus, assembly GCF_963514095.1. NCBI lineage: Eukaryota > Metazoa > Chordata > Actinopteri > Perciformes > Triglidae > Eutrigla > Eutrigla gurnardus. Next base: position 2,268,889 of record NC_139922.1, read on the forward strand.
CCTCAACAATCACTAGGTGGAATTTTTTATCTTCCTTTTTCCCAGATCATGCCAAAATGACCAAAAAAAGCAGCGACTGGTTGTCTGAGCTCTGATTGGCCAGCAGGAACACGATGGACTAACAGAGGCTCCTTTCTGAGGCTGGTCTGCAGAGAAACAACACGGCCATGTGCGTGTGTGGACGTCTCTCTGTATGTGTGAGTCATGTAAGCACGCAGCGGCGGCGGCAGCAGCGCACAAGCCCCGCCCACCGGCCAACCAGCCAGGAAGCAGGCTTGCCTGTTCCGATTTAGTCCAAGAAAACTGCATTTGCTTAGCAACCACATTACCGCTCCAATCACAGCAGCAGCATTTGGGATAATGTCGGGCCAGAGCGCTGCGCTGAGCTGTGTGGAGGCGGTGCATTAGCCTCACAACCACACACACACACACACACACACACACACACACACACAAACACTCGTCTGATGCCTCTCTCACTTAATGCTGCAGCTCTCTCCAAGCATGAAAAGGAAGAGGGAGTGTAGGGCTCTTTTCACACAAGACTGCCTTGCCTTAATGCTCGAGCTCCTGTTTGAGAGAGAGAGAGAGAGAGAGAGAGAGAGAGAGAGAGAGAGAGAGAGAGAGAGACTGTCTGGCACCTTGAAACACACACTAAAGTAAATCCATTATCGCTGCCCCCCCACCGAGGTGTCTGCCTGTCTGCAGCCCCATGGAACTAACAAACTGAAATAGACGTTTCCGTGGTGATGCTGTGGCCTGCAGCATCGACCAACACTTTGAAAATATGTTTTATTTTCATCACTTTCTGACCGACACAAACTCAAAATACAACATTCAAGTCAACAACAGAGCAGAAAAAACATTGAAAACTTACTCACTTACAGGAGAATAGCGCTGGTCTACCTTAAAGGGTTCCTGAAGCCGGAGTAGCCTCCGTTGTTGCTAACTTCGCTAACCTCCTTCACTTTAATTATCAGCTGACTGACAGCAGGACAGGAACTTAGCGGGATAAATAAACCGTACCCACGATGCACTGCTGCATCCACGCTGGAATGTGACTGGTGACACCGCCACTCTCCCTCCCTTCACTCACTAACACAGACACACAGCTCACAACTTCCCATCTGAATGAAGTGATGTGGTGGAGACTCACTAGACTGTCTGAGGAATGAGGTTTTAAGTCAGCGGTGTCAGTGCGGTTGTATCCGAGTAGTTTTATGAGTACAAGTACTATTTTGAGCCTTCCTCTCCAGGACTCCAGTGCTATTCCTGTAATGAACTGCCGGGCGCTGAGCTGCAGGTTCCTCTAATTAACACTGAATGAGACTTTGTACGACGCGCCCTTCACGCAGCCAGCTGTCAACACTTCTGTGGCCCACGCTGTGTGTGTGTGTGTGGCAGGTATATCTGATGCTGTAAAGCTGTGAGTGTGGACTACTCGTGTCCCCTCAGCCACACTATCAAGGGCAGAAAACAGCGTCCATGCGGCTGCCGACTGGGTTTTTACTATCACCCACGAGGCTCAAAGTTCATTAGCACTACTGTACAGGAACACACACACGCAGCACAAACACAGCCCCGTCAGGTGGTGTCAACGCAGACAGAGCAGCTCGTAGAGATCGGTGTATGGCCGCCAGAGGACCTGATAGCCACGGGTTTGTTAGTTCTTTCTAAATACGATGCTGTTTGTCTCCGTCTGGGCTTTTAAACCTTGTTTGCTCTCACCTCACTACACGCTGCTTTCTCAGAGAAAACCATGTCTCTGGTTCAACTGGAATGTCAGTCCAAATCCTGAATAATTATTGCTGGGTAGTCCTGAAGATGCACAGGAGCATTAGCATAGCCACCATGGTTTAGTACATGAGCAAGAGGACAAGGGGGGGGGGGAGCTTTTCAACTCAAATGAAAACTTCCTTCCTCTGGTTGTCTCTGGCTTATTCACCAGGTTTTATTTGTGACCTCCGACTCTCCCCGAACTCTGCTGTTGGTTTAGTTGTTTTTGCTGCCATCATTAGGGCAGAACACAAAGAGACCCTTTGGTTCACTGCAGGGTGCTGGGCAGCCTCAAAACCGAGCCGGCTGGCCAGCACGTCCTGGCGCTTTCCACTCTGGGGACGGACATTTTGTTCCACTGTTGAATTCTGGGAGCTGAGCGAGTGAAAGAAAGAGGCAGGCAGGAAGAGAGAGTGAGAGGCTTCACTCGGGAGCCAGATCACATGCTTTCCAGTGGTGAGGGGGGAGGGCGTAGGTTTCTGACAGACAGAACCTTTTACCAAATCCAGCATCCATCAGTTCATTTCTGTTTCATAAAAGCATTGTATGTCAGTGATGATGTGAGTTCAATCCTTTACCATCTAAATGTTTGTTCATCTCTGGGCTTGACTGTTAGTCTGACTGGGATTCATTAGGAATCATCTATCCTTTCATTCCAAACAAGTACTGTCCTTTAAGCTTTCCTGGAGGTGATGAGAGGTATCCGCTCCACATATCTAGTCACAGCCCAGACGAGAACAAATGGCTCCATGGCCACGGTGACACCAAATAGTTTGAATCCTTATGCCGAAAACACCCGGGGGCGGCGTGGAAGTGTGGCCTGTGGCGAGCTGCCAGGCATGTTGAGAGGAAGCTGCGGTGGCAAGATCAGCAAGCTGCAGACAATTTGATTTAGCAGCCAAAACTAGAAGTTCATCAAGCGTTTTGCAGCATGTGTAAAGAGAAGAGCCTAGAGACGGGGAAACAGTAGATGGTTTGCAGTATCCTCTGTTCTGAAACATGCAGACATGTTGTTTGCTCTGCTTCTACAGAGCAACTATCATAAAGCACTGAAACTTGCCACAGAGTGCTTTGATACCAGGTCGGACCGACAGAGTCCCATCCCTGCCTGAAACCATGCCCCGCCTCACCGCTGCCTGGTGTGTTTTCTGCATTAGACGCTGCTTGTTCGTAGGCACATGTGACATGTAGACGTTTGGGACTGTTGCATCAGGGGTGCTGAAGAGGTGCTCCAGCAGCAGCAGCAGCAGCAGCAGGGCGGAGGCACCACAGGAAGTGTGGTGTTGAAACCAGAAGTCTAAGTTGCTGCCTGCCACGGCTCTGCGGTGGAAGTTCAGACCGAGTCAGTCAGGGTTGTTGTGGCCGACAGACGACACATCGCTCACCCTCACTGTACCAAGAAAAGGGGAAGTGGGAGGGATCAGAGCAGCAGGTGAACATGTGACCCTGCATGGGTTCACTCTGAGTGTGTGTGTGTGTGTGTGTGTGTGTGTGTGTGTATGTGCTGTGTTTTCATTTTGTAAAAAAAGGCCCAGTCTAGGCTTCTGGCTGTTGTCCACTGACAGTCACCCCACACAGGTCACATGACGTGGGGGGGGGGGGGGGGGGGGCTTACATTGGAGTAAACTCTGGTATCAGCGACCTCTGTGAACCACAGTGATGATCTGCAGGCCAGGCAAGGAACAACAGGGTCCCCGAGTAGAAAACATTTACACAACCACAGAGACGGTCCCTTGCAGAGGTGGATGATTTTGCAATAGTAGTCAACAATGGTGTCATGACGAAGCGGCTCTCCTCCGGGCGGGGACGTTTACACAGGCAACTGTTAACTTGTTATGTTTGGGTTTCTTCAGTGCAAAAACAACTGATCATAGGGTAAAATCATCTAATCATGAATTGGCTGTCTAGATCCAAAATAGTATTTACTTTCAAAACCTTGATCCATCTCTCACTAGCCCCTTTCACACAGCCTTTTCGTTGCGTGAGTATTCGGCCGTTATTCTGCCCCGTCGTCAGTCTAAAGGCTCGCTGAGGCTGGAAGGCGTAACCGAATATCACGCCTCTGAGACACCAAAGGAGGTCGTCACAGAGCCGCATCAGAGGTGAGACGAGGCGATACGGCGTTCTATCTAAACGCTCCGAGCACCCGAGGTGGAAAAGACGTGACGTAGTGAAGACGTGTTACCAGGGTGACACGCCGCCGGCGGATTTAACGAGCTAAAAGCGCAGATCCGAAGAAGATAAAATGCCGGTAGTTGCTCGTACGAGGCCACCGTTATACGCATTGACATGTTTATGATGCACAGCAACTTTTTACTTGTTGAAGAGTCTTGTAAATATGTGAGACGGGCAAAAGTTCACCTTTCTTAGTGGATTTGATGCATCGAGCTAATCAGATTTCCGAAGCTCATTGAATGTGTCACACGGCCGACGAGTCCATAGACGAGACCGCGGCCGCCCTGTGGGACGCCCTGTTCCGCAAAGCTGCGGTTCTATCTAAACACAGACACTGTTGCGGCGTTACGCCGCAAACAAAGTTCTATCTAAACGGGTTTGCAGCATATTTTGACTCACCTTTCCACCATAACGGTGGAACTGTCTGTCTAAAAGGGGCTAAAGAAACACTACCGCCAGAAAGAAAGTGCCAAAATGCCACAAAAGCGGCACCAATGAGGATTTTGTTCGGTCAGAGCAGCGAGCCGAGAGGAGGGAGAGGAAGGCTTTGTCATTTCCCGTCCTCGTCTCCCAGCCAGGTTGGTTTCTCCTCTGGCAAAGGGAAGACTAATGGACACATTACCCGCCGGCTTGTCCCTCTGCGGCGATTATGTGGCTGTGAGGTCATCCCTTCTCTTCTACTCCCATACACATCAGGGATCTATCATTTCATTACTGCTGCTGGAGAGGAGGAGGGATGGAGGAGGAGGGACGGAGGAGGCATCCGTCCATCTAGCCGTTGTCTTGCTTGCTACACTGCAAAAAATGAAAAACAACTCGTCCGGCCGTCACTGTGAGGCTGGAAATCTCAATCCAGACTCGTCTCCTGTGTGCTGAGTTGGAGGAATGACTTACTGAATTAAAGACCTGCCTCTTCTTCATGTCTCACCATCCTCATATGCGTTATGTAAAAATGTCACGGATGTTGAGTGAGTGTTAATGCAATTATTGTGGAAAACTGTGGCTTGGTTCTTTACTTTGGACAAAAGCACCAAGCCAGTCTCCTGGAATCCTGTGAAAGACCCTACTGGTACCTGGAGCCCCTTCATCCATCTATTGACAACTGTGACTGATTAGTAAGAGGGAATGGAGCTTCTTTTTGACGGCACCACAATGAAAGCGTTTAAACATGGCCGCCGACTGACTCTATACCATTCATTTAATAATCTGACAGCTGCTCATTGGAGAACGTGAAGGGCAATCCGGTCTGTAGAACCATTCACCTTCATTTAGAGGCCGAGGCTGTTTAAAGTTGTCAGAATAAAAGCTCTTCTTACATGCATACAGTGTGAAATCACACCGTGTGTGTGTGTGTGTGACAGTACATGTTGGATGGATGTGTGTCTGTAGGACCTGAGATGTATTGATTGCTGCAGGAAGTGAAATCTGATGTTTCACAGCACTTCCCGGGCTGTGTGGCTTCACCAGCACCGGTGAAAGCAGTGAAAGGCCCCACCTTTCATGTGTGTGTGTGTGTGTGTGTGTGTGTGTGTGTGGGGGGGGGGGGGGGGGGAGTAGCCAGTTCAAGGAAACATGGAGAAACAACACCTCTGGCTCCGTCCTTGGGCCGAGACTAAACTCTGGTTTCTTCTCAGAACTACAGCGACTCCAGGGGAAAACCCTCCGTGTATCTGAATAGCGTCCAGATAGCGTGGAAGCCTAGATAAGACGGACCGCAGCAGCTCACCCATGTGTTTATGTGATTCTATCTAGGAGCAATGAAACCACTTCTAAAGAGAAATGTGCATATTTACATTTGGCCATGTTGTGTCAGAGGAGGATTTGTCAGATCTTTTACACCTCATCTTGATTATGATCTCCATAACCTCCCCTCAGCCGTCTGCCCTGTGCCAGGCTGCTGTCACTGACTGAGTTTTGGGAGATTTACACTCCACACTTTTGCAAAAAAAGTAACGTGTAAAAAACAGGTGATGTCACAAAAGCCCGAGTTGTTTGTGAGTTGGAGTCGGAGCGCTGCTTGGAGGGGGCTGGGCAGAATCTGTGGCTGAGTCGGCAGCACCGTCATGTCTCCATCGGTGCCGATAATTAAGGCCCCGTCCACACGTACCAAAACAATATTTTTTTCTCCATTTTTCCTTGGCGTCGTTTCAAGAAAATCTGCGTCCACACGAATCCACTGTAAACGCCCTTATGTGGTGCTGTTACTACTACAAAATACACCAAAACAGAGAAGAAGAGACAGGGCATGGGGAGGTAAACACGTTGCTTGACCGGATGTTTGCCATTGCTATGGCAACAAGTGAAAGCTATGGCTACTATCCACCCGACCACCCGATTAATAAACACCCATAAGATGACAATTTGGCCCATATAAACAATAAGCATCAACAGCCGTCACCCTAAGGACCTTAACGAGGCGTTGTCGCACGTTGTGATTCATTAAAAAAATAAATGCAACATTCATGGGAAGTTAGCTAGCGGTTGTTTGTTAGCATAGAAATAAAGTAGCAAATCTGCAACTTTTTTCCCGGAATATCGCCCCCGTCTCTCGGCTCTGTTGTTTTTCATACAGCGGCCCTGATACGCCGTGGTACAGACGAGCAGAATATCTGCTACGAGCACGGAGGCCGCCGTTGTTGTTGTTGTTATGAGACGTCGCGGGGGAAGAAGTCAGGCTCGAGGGGCGAGGGGCGGGGCGATGATTTCATCGTATGTGTTTTTGCCGTCTACATGGAAATGAAGACTAAACGGAGGTGAAGCGTTTTTTTTTCTTTTTCACTCTGGGACCTGGGTTCAAAAAGGTGCGTTTTCAGGCACCGAAAACACTGGATCCGTCGGCCCAAACGCACAAGTCTTCTGCGTTTACACACAAAAAAAATGTACGTGTGGGCGGGGCCTAACACTTCAGTCATTTATCTGCAAACGAATGCTGCTGGGAACCTTTCCCTCTAAAGACAAAAGGTCTGGTGTTGGTGGGTGTTGTTGTTCACTGGGGGAGGGCCGTCGTTGTGCTCCAGCTGGGCAACAAATCACACGAATGCAATTATTTTGGTTTTTGGTTTCTGCAAGATGTTTACTATGAAAGTTACAGTAGGTCTCTGAGTCACGAAGGAGCAATAAACTATGATTTGAATTTGATTGATTTTTGGACAAACTTTCCCTTTGTGACATGTCTGAAAATGTTTGTACCCGATTTACAAATATCTGATCGTGATAGTCCAGAGTTGCAGATGATCTGTATTTTATGGATAATTATTTTGTTATTTTTGCAAAACTGTTTTGCACATATGTAGGAAAAAAATAGACATTTCCATAATTGTATAGGGTTTTATATTGTTACAGGGGGAAAAACTCCTGAAGAAATGTGTTACACTTGAACTTATTATTTTTACTTGGGAAGAAATGGATGAAAAAAAAGTAACCAAAGACAGAGACACCACATCAAGTGTCGTAACCAGTGTCCTAAGGCTCAAGATAGCCGTGGCTAGGTTTCTCTGAGAATAACGTCTTTGTGCTCACTGTGGGTCAGAGGCGGTTACACACACCACACATTACATTGTCTTAGAGATCTACAATTACATTCATTATAAGCCGAGTACTTCAAGAGGTCTTTAGTCTGCTCTGCAGGAGGCTAGGAGTGTGTGTGGACAGTGGAAGCCTGCAAAGCCATATGAGTGTGCAAACATGTATTTTGCCTGCATGTGCGTGTGCTTTAGAATCAGACGTGATGGGGGGGGGGGGGGGGGGGGGGGGGGCGTGGTGGGTGGAATCGATGCCTTGAGTTTAAGGGGGTTGGTTAAAGCCGAGGGGCAAGTCTGGACTTGGTGGCGGCTTCCTGAACCTGAGAAGCAGGCGTCCGTGCCAGGAGGAGGGATCTGCTTTCAGCGTATTCTTTTATTTAGCATCTGCAAGGCCGCTTCATTTCCCAGAGTGCAGCTGGGGTGTGATCATTCAGACTGATGACTTGTAGGTGGAGGAACGGCCAGACTGGAGGACGGACATCAACCACATTACAAAGGAGGAGACTGAGGCCGACCCCGTTGCTGCCAAGGCCGAGCCGCTGACACACCTTCCACCTCCACTTCCAGGCGAGCAGCACTTCACCTGCTTTGTTCCTCCCGGTGGCCATGAAGATGAAATGAAAGCTGCAAACTCCACTGACTGGTTTCACGTCAGAGCCGCTGATCTCACCCTCCACACTCCTCACACTGCACCAGCACAGGGTCCTCTAAGAGGTCCTATCATAATCAACAATAACAGCTCATTACATTTAGCTGACTCTTTTATCCAACCTTCCAATACAAATATTTGTTTCTTTATAAATTGATGCCAGTATGTTCTTGAGCCATTGCAAGTGTTTTAAGCATATTTGGCTTATTAGCAGGACACGTTCCCGTTGTAGCTGCCCATGTTAATGACACATGACTGTGTTGTTCCAACTCAGGACAACCGTTTGAGGAGGATGTGCATAAATGAATAAATATGGTGTATGTGCAATCAGTGAAACAGACAGAGACGCTGGATGAAGCGGTGAGTTACACTTAAACGCAGCAGAGACTGTCGACAACATGTTTTTTTTCTCTTTTTCAGCTTAAACGCGGTGACTATGCTTATAATGTGAGAGAAAACATAGATTTTTTTAAATTGTATCCAGAGTTTGACAAATTCCATGGAATTCCAGGTTTTAAAGTTGATTCCATTTCATTGTTAGATTCTGCGATTCCGTCCGCATTTTCCACATTGCGGAAATCCTCGGAGCCTATGTAAGAGAAGTTTTGATCAACATTAATGCCGAGGTGGCGTTGCTTGTGCTGGACAGCAGCAGCCATGACGCTGGCAATAAGACGCAGAGAGAGGATTGAGGAGGGGGAGGCCAACAATGAGCAGCGGCCCATGACTCAGGCTCTCTGGGAGCCCTGATCATCCAACAGTGGAGTGTGTCTGTGTGTGTGTGTGTGTGTGTGTGTGTGTGTGTGTGTGGGGGGGGGGGGGGGGGTATCACCTCTATCTGTCTCACAATCACCGATCCACAGCTGATACCCAGCACAAAAGAGGTGACAATGGCTAGCCAGCATACAGCAACCCCCCACCTCATATTCCTCCTGGGAGCTGCCCTTCCACATGGCTGAGGCCAAACCAGTGTGACCCTCCTCCCCCCTTTGCAGTCAATGCAAAAACTAAAAAAAAAGCATAACAAAGAGGTTTCCCAGGACCCAGCCTGCCCACGACAACAGAATATAAACCTCAGGCCCTTTCAGACTCTTCTCAATGTCCGCCGCCAAACGCTGGTCTGGAGAGTCCAGACTCTCTGATGCTCAGAAGGAAAAGGTGAAAGCTCTGTGAACTAGTGTGCAAGGTTCTTTGGACAAACACAGTTGAACAAAAGCTGCATTCTCTTTGTGAAGAAACTGCTGGGACGGCACTAAATACTGTGGTTGTGCACAATGGAAGGCGAACCAGATGTGCAGTGTAAACTTGGTCAGTACTGGCACTGGATCTCCTTCATTTGTCTCTCGTACCATGACAGCAAAGACGAGCCAGATGGTGAAAACACTGCAGGCCAACGGTGGCTGCGATTAATCCTCTTTCTTTTTGACTCTGTACATTATGCACCAGATAGCTGGAGTGGTGGTGAGTCCTACAGGGAGCCGATGTTTGCCTCACGCAGATGAATCGTATCGGCACATAGGCTGGCCGATATGAGCCGATGTAGAAGACTTTTTGAACTGGGTAAGAACTGCTGGAATGATTCAGAAATGGTGTTATTACATAGTTTGACCAGCAGAGAGAAAATAAAATACCAACGTGAATGATGAAATACATAAATGGCCAGATGTATCTACATGATATCGGAATCGGCATCAATCCTAAAAATACCGTTATCGGTTGGGCTCTGTGAAGAGAAGATTTAAAACTCCGTGTTCATGTTGTAGAAACACCAAGCTTTGCTGCTGCGCTTCTTTAAAATAAAAAATACCTCACGACTACCGTCATCCACTTGATGTAGACTTTGCAAACCTGCTGACTTCGTGCCAGTTCAATCAGAAATAAGATTAGCGCTGTGTATTATTAGCTCGGAAATCTCCCCGTATCTGCCTCCCCATCTCTACCTGTCCCTCCAAACTTAGCGGAGATTAAGGAGAAGCCCGCTGGAGGAAACAGGCCACCCGTCCATGGCTGTGCCAGCAGGATGACGCTCTTCTGACATGACACCATGGGAGGATATTCTAGGCCATGCCGGGTGGATACAGTTGACAAATCTGTGTGTGTGTGTGTGTCCATGCATGTGATTCTGTCTGCCTCTGTATTCATTATAAGACTAAGGAGGCATTGCAGGGGTGGGATCTGGTTGCTGCGTGGATGTCTGTGCTCATGTATGTGTGTACTTTGTAGGGTGTGTGTGTGTGTGTGTGTGTGTGTGGTTGGGGTGAGGGGAAGCATCACTGTGGGAGACAGGCAGATGGGGATGGAAATGAGTAGGCAGTGAGCTCATGCTAATCTCCTCCTACAGCTCCTACAGCTGATCCAGGCACAAAACAAGCACACAAACACACACACACACTCGACAAGCCTCATGCACAATCACACACCAAATGAGGCAGAGGATGCCTTCGCTATCCAAATGTCCCCGTGTGTCACACATATTTTCATATTTAGTGTGAGTCCAAAATCTTTCAATGAAATCGGAAACACTGAATATTCATCTCCTTACGTCACGCCGCCAGCGGATGTTCATGTGTTGGATGGTGATGTGGTGTGTGTGTCTAGCTGCCTTCGTCAGACAGCCATCTGCCCTGTGGGAGTTGCTGAGTGGCACGCAATTGGCCGACTTCAAGGGAGGCAAGGGGTGAGGCAACTCCAGAGGCCGGCGCTGCTGCCATACACAAAGGGGGCTCCTGAGCTGACGCAAAGATTGAACTATTTTACCTGGTGCATTATTAAAAATAGTAATGTTTACACCACATTTGACCCCAAATCAGTTACACAAATGCACTGTTAATTTAAAATGACCCAAACACTGCAGAGGCCAACAGTTCAACTCCACCGTTGTGGTAGGTGATGATTCGTGTCAATGTGAAAGTTGAAAACATCTGCTTCCAGCGGTGCAGCTTCCGGCTCATTGTAGTTCACCGTGTCTCACATGGACGGATCTGTTTGTATCTGGTTGAACGCAGCCTCGCTGATGAGGGACCTTCCTCCATGGTTAAAATTCAGTTCACATTTCCACCTGCAAATCACCGATTGCTCCCTGGTAGACTTCACAGTTTGGTCTGAAAGGGAGAGTCTGTGTGTAGCTGGAAGCTTTCTGCCAGTTGGCAGACGGTAAAATGCTAATTGCGAGCGATGTTGGCCTTCCATGTGAGCCAGCAGCACTGATGCATCCTGGTACAGAAGCCTCGAGGTAGGTAAGGAGGCGAAAGGTTAGCGGATGGTGCTCGGGGATGTGTAGTTAGGATAATAACCCGGCTTACAGTGCCATGTGTGTTTATGAATATTTCAAAGACTCTCTCATTAAATAAATATGCGGGACCTCACCGCCTACAGTAACCGACCATCAATATTGAATACCGACCAAAAAAATTGACACAGTGTCTTTCACAAGCCAGCAGTCAGGTCAGACGAGAAGCAAACAGCAGCATTGGAGGAAGAGTTTCCTTTCCATGTGACACCTGGAGGAGGTCACCGGGTTTTCTCCTTCCGTGCCGCTCTTACAATAACTCCACTTAGACATGCTCAAGGTACTTTGGAGGCCTAAGAATAGTGAGCAAGCTGAGTGTGCTTGTTAGTTTCCCGCTTCATCAGAAGGCTGTGAATATTCTGAGAGGGGGTTTCACTGAGTGGGAGGAAGTACACTACGTTTCCACGCATGGTCTCAGCTCCTCAAGTGCATTTGCTCTGAGCTTCGCATGCACCACTTTACCAGACGGCTTGCATGCATGGTTCCCTGCAACGGCAACATGGAGGACTTCTGTGGAATGTACAGGCTGGTCCAATAAGACCCAGAGAGCCTGGTCCTCCCTGCTCCTGGTCTCTGACCACAGCCAGCCAGCTCTCCGTTAAGTACTCGGCTGGACATTGCGTCTGTCACGTGACGACGTGGCTGATGGATGAAGAAGAAAGCAATGGCAGCCAGACAACAGCTGACAATGACAGCTTGAACTTCTCCCTTTCTCAGTCAGTTTGTCTCCTCCTCAAGACACTTCTGCTATTTGAGAAAGACGGCCACACTGTCCAGATTTGTAAACTCACTCTCAGATCGCCTGAGATAGGTCTGCAGAGTCTACAGGTCAGCAATACCACCGTGATAAAAGTAACGTTAGGTTTACCATTAGGTTTTTAAATAGAGCTTTCACAGTCAAGTTGAAATTATTCTCTGAAAAACAGCAGGACAGATTTTTTGCACCTTAAAAAGAGAATTACTGATTACTGGGTACTGTGATACTGCCTCCTTACTTTGAGAAGATAGCTAAAATGGCAAAATATTGTCATAATAAAAGTGGGAAAGCGGGAACATTTTTCATATAATGAGAAAGTATTCAATCAATGAATAAGCAAGTAATATAACTAATATTCACCTATTCAACGTAAATGTTTGGTGCTTGACAGTTACATTTTGGTACCAAAGAAGAGCTTGATACCGAACGGTTCAATCCAGACCCTAATTACAGGTCCGATGAGACAGATGCAAAGGTCTCGATGGCTTTGCTCATCTTTTTTAGTTATACGTATTTCCTCATTGACCGGGAGAAGCCACTCTTCACCGAGTGTTTTTTTCCGCAGAGACTGTAAAATAAGTGTCGTTTTAGCAGTTAGGGGAGGACAAGTGAAAAGGCTTAGGAAAAGCATACAAGCAAAGTCATTAACAAAAGTTTCAGGGCACAAACTTAACAACCAATTAGGCATCCTCTTTTTAATTGACGTTCATTTGCATAGCATTCAGGCTGAGAGCAATCACAGCCCAAACCATAAAAAATGTCCCTTTCTTTGTGAATAGTAGTGTCTCTCTCCCAGAATGCCACATTCTGTCCGCTTTCACTCCAGAACTGATGGAGTTCTCAATCACACTTGACGTAAGGACACTTGAATGTCAATTTGGCATTGATCCTTCTGTCATGCCTCACAGCATGGACTGACTGTCCTCCATTAGAAACCCAGACTGGCAAACTGGCCAGGCAACAGAACTCATTATACCGCCATAATTGAATTGGTGGCTTCCTCCTTTTCAAAGCAGAGGTCAGATTCTAAATTCTACTATTTGACAGGCAGAAGGAGAAGCATCAAACAGAAAATGTTGCATTGAATCTCTTAAAAAACAGTTTCCCTCACACCCACACGACCAGGACAAAATTGCAGCAGACTTGTGCAACCGTCGTGTTTTGCCAAACCCCCATAAAAAGAGATGGAAATATTCCCTCAGCAGTCATTGAAAGGCCTGGCTACCAGCTGTCCTGTCCACCGTGTGGACATGGCTGGCTGTCAGCAGGCTTAGCCAACACTGCGCCTTGCATACAAAACAGGACATGGGCCTATATCCCCTTGGGGAGTTCACTTCCTCTGGGCCCCCACCGCCACTGCCCCACCTCCCTCCTGAAACAAGCGGCCCCTTCAGCTGGAGGCCAGATATCCAAAGCAGCCGGGGGGGGGGGGGGGGGGTTGCTTCTCAGGGGTGGTGGTGGGGGGTGGAAGTAAAAGGGGAAGTTTTAGCTCCTTCACATGAGAGAAAGGTGGAGTGCAACACTTTAGAGACAATTAAGAACTATATTAAAACTATATGAAAAGTGTTGCAATTTCAGGGTTTAGTAGTTCTCTGGTTAAAACGACAGTCTTAACATTAGACATAGACATAAACATAAACATAGACATTAGGTCTTTAGCACAAAGTCAATCTGACCTCCTCAAATCACATCGCCACCACTTCAGAATGACTGGATGAGGAGGAAATCTGGATTCCCCTGTTTTCACCAGTGAGCAGCAGAGTCATGGTTGACATGTTTTATTGAAGCCGAGTGAAGGCCTCTCTGAAGGAGTGGCAGGTCTGGAATGTTAGCACAGACCGACGACCTGTCTCCCTTTAACGCCGGAGCCTTCACCTGGAGACACTGTAAAGGTTTGACTTTGACAAAGCAAAACTGAAGCTGTTGAGACTGAACAGGATCCAAGAAGAAAAGAACAAGTTAGACACAAACTGGCTAGTTTGGAACCGAGCACCAGTGAAGCTTGAAGCCCTCCACCTTTCAATCCTCATATCTCCCTCAAACAGATGGGCTGTGTAGAAATCACATCATCTAAAGGGCAAATCATAAAGTTAGCAACGTACTAAATCTGTGGCCGCAACCCTTATCTAAACATCCTGATGTGGAGCGCCACTGATTATGTGTGCCACCCACATATGCACCAGCCAGAAACCAAAAGACTCGCAGCCAAGAGCTGGCATGAGCGACTCGGAAGAGTGTTCCACACCCAGCACATAACCTCATTGAAAGAGAAACAATTCAATAGTCCAGTGCTTCCCAATTGGCTTGTTGCTGCTGACAATCAGTGCGGTGGCTCGTGTCCTCCACAGACTTCACTTGACTGCAGCTCCGCGCTGCTTCCACGAGTACAGGTATCCTGTAAAAACCTGTTTCTGCTCAGACGTGTGATTCAGACGTCTGCGTCTCACAGGGAAGCTCTCTAAAGAGCAGCTGCAAGCAGAGAAGTGTGACAATATCACTTCCTGTGTCTGTCTGCATGCGAGACTGCTGAGAAACGCTTTTTTGAAACACCCTCATTAATATTCACAGAGCTGCCCGGTTCCTCCGCTGACAGGTGACGGCATCCTCTCATGTCTGGGAGGGGGAAAGTGGCACGACACAGTCTCGCACGTTGCCTCACATCCTCCAGGAACCTTTTCAAAGTGCCTCGGATGTGCTGAAATGTGCTGACAAAGGGAAGCTCTGTTGCCATAAGTTAAGCAATATTCCTCAACTCCTACCCAGCATGTATTCCCTCATTAGCGTTTCTTGAAACAAGGTTCTTGCGAAGGGGGGAGTCAAATTAAAAAGCTGAGTAGAGGCTCAAATGAGCCTCGGGCTTAACACTCGGGTGCTCCGTCGGCACTTATAAAAATAGAAGAGGCCCCTGAAAGCAGGGGTGCTTGAGGTGTGCCCACTTGAGTCTGAATGAAAGTGTGTGCCAAGAGTGGGTATTCACCATGCATGGCAGGACTGTGGCACTCTTCAGGGCTTGAATGGTCCCTCTGATTTCTTTCTATGGCAGATTCCCCTGAAAGAAGCCTCAGGGGAGAACTGGATCGGAGCTCCTTGTAAACACTTTTGCTTTTGCTTTCTGCGCTTCTTCATCGACAAGTCTGCCGTCCAGAAGTCCAGTCACATTGGATAAAAAGTAGGTAGGATGGGGGGCTGGGGGTGAGGGGGTATGCGGGTGCGTGTATATCAGAGGTGGGTGGCTGGCCTCGGGTTGGTGGATGTTTGGGAGGGGGGTCCGATGTTTGCTGAATGCTCTCCTTTGTTGGGATCATATTATGTTTCCACCACAATACTTTTAAACCGTGCTCCATCAACTCCATTCATGTGTAACAGCTCATGCAAATGGCTGCACTAGCCTTTTTTTCTAGGGGTGGGATGGTGGTGGTGTGGGGGGGATTCCTTTCATCAGTCTACCACCCAACCACTCTCTGTACAGATTATAATCCCTTCATACAGTCTGACAGTCCAAAAAACAGAGCTAGAGTAAGCACAGAAACCACATTGAGAAGTCTTCCAGTACTCTGTTTGGTCCTGGTCTCATGTCTGATCACAGAAAACCACTCAGAGCCCACACCTGGCTCCATGGATACTCTCATTCTGACACGCGTTACAACTATCGCACATAAAAAGAAAATCAGAGGATGTGGACACGACCAGAGAGGGAAAAAAAGAAAAGGCTTCATCGCTGATAGCAGCGCTGATTAAAGCTACAGGAAGCCAGGCACATGACAGCCAGACGAGCATTACATCTGACACACACTGGGGGGGGGGGGGGGGGATTTCTTCAGACTTCATTTCTGCTTGTTCCTTCATCGCATGCGTGTGTTGATGGGACAACATTGTGTGTGTGTGTGTGTGTGTGTGTGTGTGTGTGTGTGTGTGTGTGTGTGTGTGTCCAATGACAAACCACTTAATCTGGAGACAGGAAGAGGAATTACTTCCATCTGAATTCATGTTTAATCTGGACCCTCCTCCCCGCCTGGCGCGTGTTTACCATGTCCAATTGAGCCATTTGTCAGTAAATGAGATTGTATTTACAGTACAGGGCCAATATAAGTGAGCCTGAGAGGTGTTTCACAGGCAAGTAATGGCTTTATTGCCACCAGAGGCGTTTCTGTTGTCATTGCTGGATGAGGCTCAATTAGTAGCAGTGAGTCAAAGATGAGCAAATACAGCACACGTTATATAGATGCAGAGAGAAATATGGGGGGGGGGGGGGGGGGGGGGTTCTGACGGGACCCCTCCAAATCTCCAGATCTCCTGCTGGACATTTGGAGGCAAGGATGGATAGAACTGTATTTCTAAAGCAACTTCAGAACGAAGTCTGTCTGAGCAGGAAAACAAACAGACACAACTGAATATGAGTCCAGATGAGCTGCACAAAGTGGATGTTCAATAAAAAGAAAGCAACAACTGCAGCAGCAACGAGAAGAAGAGGAGGAGGGGGAGGAGGAGGACTCACCATGGACGATGCTTTCCTCTTGTACTTGTTGGCAAAGTCAAACTTCTCCTTGATCTCGTCCAGCAGCTGCTCCATTCGGGCCTTCTCCTCTTTCCCCGAGTAATCCTGGCCCAGGAGGATGTACGCCCTCCAGTTGGCCGAGTCGAAGCCCCAGTGGCAAGTCCTGTTCTCCTGTGCCTTGTGACTGTGCACCACGAACTTGTGGGTCGGGTACATGAGTCTGCAGTCCATGCACTGGATGCACGCTGCGCTGGGGCCGCTGTACAGCTCCGGCACGAACAAGCCCTTGCACTTGCCGAAACACTCGTGGTAGACCTTGAAGCTCCGCTCGGTGAGCTCCAGCTCCAGCGCGCCTCCGCTTAGCTCCTTCTTGCAGCGCGGCGGGTAGGCACCTCCGTAGATCAGGGCGTTGCAGAGCCGCTCGGCGTCCGTCTTGGTGATAAGGCCACAGGACGGCGCCGAGAAGGGCAGGATCCCCATGACTTTGAGGATCTCCAGCTGGTCCGCCGTGCACCGGGAGCAGTAGATGTGCAGGTCGTCGCACACCGAGTTGATCTGCTGCAGGGTGAAGTCCCGCAGCACCGTGTTGAGGATCTGCGGCAGGCACAGCCGCTTCTCCCCGCCGACCACGAAGCACGAGATGGTCTCGGCTTCCAGCACCGTCTCGCACCTCTCCGTGGAGCGGTCCGACGGGATGAACAGCGGGCCCGGCATCACCGGGGGCGGCAGATGCTGCAAAACCGGCTCGGGCTCCTTGCCGTCCTTCTTGAAGAGGAGCTCATGTTGCCACCGGGCAGAGAAAGCCGCCGGTCCGCCGAGAGAGCTCATAGAGCTGAGGTGGAACTGCTTGAGAGTTTGTTGCAGTCCCGGATGAGGCTGGAAGCTCTGCCGACTTACAGTCTCCATGTTTTTCCTGCAACTTTAGAAGTCCTTCTGGTCGTCAAAAACGAATCGCGAGTATCTCTCCGTGCGCGCTCCCAGTAAATCCACGGTGTCCCAGAACTGAACGCAACAGCGACGCGCTTCATCCAACATCCAGAAAAAAAGTCCCCGAGTTGACGGTTTTCCTCCGGCGGCGATTAGTGCGAGAACAGCGGCCGGTCGCTCCCTGCGGCGGCGCGCCGACTGTCCATATCTGGGGGAGAAGAAGCGGAAAAGAAGCGGCTCTCCAAACTCCAGAGACGCGAAAAGTTCCGTGTGTTCGAATTCCAACGGGAAGTAGGCGAAAGCGAAACAAAAGCGGGAGTGTTGAGTCGATGCAGTTCGATAAGGATCCGTATTTGAGGCTCTTTCCGCTGTCGAGGAGCGCCGCGACCCGCTCCGTCTGCCCCCGCAGTTCACTCTGACTGTACGGAGCGGAGCAGTCTGAGAGCCAGCCTCTCTCTCTCTCTCTCTCTCTCTCTCTCTCTCTCTCTCTCTCTCTCTCTCTACCAGTCTATGGCTCTCTCTCTCCCTCGCGCTCCGTCTAGGGCTCTCTCTCGCGCGCGCGCGCCCTCTCTCACGCGCCTCCTCCCTCCCTCTGTGTTTGTGTGTCTGGCTCAGTCATTGAATCCCAGCCAGGAATGTGAGTGACTCTGCAGGCAGGCTGGGCTCTTCCAGGAACACGCCGTCACCCCCCACCGGCCCGCGCGGAGCGAAGACGGAGAAGGCGAGGGTGCTGCGTTCGCGTCCTGTGGGGGAAAAGAGCTTCTTACAGTAAAATCTTCAGGGGTTATAAGTATCTTTATTCTCAGCCTTTTACTTTCAGCATTTATCTGACTGCTACTTTGTTTCTACATCGGATTTAAACGTTAAGGTGAGAGTAATAATAACACATAAGGCTACTTTTATACATGTTTATAACACCTGATATAAGGGCATAAAAGAAGTCATTCTGCCTAATGAGTATTTTTGGACTAATTTTGAATTGGCTACTTAAGTATTTCTCCTTATTTTAGGGAGCTTTTCCTTATTTGATTGATTTAATTTTGAGTTTGCATTAAAAGTAAGAATCAACAAAATCCAAAGGAGAACACGTATATATAAAATTTATTAAATAGCTATTATTGTAGTAATCACTTCTTACAGACTCTTTAAAGGGTAATATTTAAAATAAATCGAATAAAACAATGGTGCCTTTCATAAATAAAATGTGTTGCCTTTGAGAAGCTTTGAACACAGCATGATATTAGTCAAAACTTATATTTTTCAAACGAAATACAAATAAACATCAAACACTCACTTTCTCAAGCAGTGAGGGAAGAATTACTCCAGTAAAAGTAGTCGACAGAAGTATTAGCAAAAAGGTTTTGCAAATAGGCTATTCTTTTTTTCTTTTCTTTTTTAAGTATTCCTAATTACAGCCAATTAAAATCCTGCATTTCAAATTTAAGTATTATTTCATTTCATTTATACAGCCCCAAATCACAAATTTGCTCATTGATATTTGTGTTATTATAAGTTCCATACTCCTCATCACTGTAATACCAGTGCGTGTTCGTGTTGAGGGCCTCAAGATGATCATCGAGCCAGAAGTACATATATATATATATATATATATATATATATATATATATATATATATATATATATATATATATATATATATATATATATATATATAAAATTCTGCAAGAGAAGTTGACATTTATCATCTTTTTCGTGGGCCTTAAATGTAGCAGAAGAACAGACAGCGTTTATGTGGATCCTTTTGGCTGAGAGGGAGACAGAAAACACAGTGGAGGGGTGTTTTGCGAGACAAGACACATTTAGCTTTTGAAGGGAAACACAAAATATGCACTTCCGCTTGAATGTGTTAAAACTGTTTGGTGAGCACAGCGACGAACAATGTGTTGGCGACCATGAGAAACAATCCTGCAAATGAAAAGATGAGAAGATTCTGTTTTCCTTTTTTTTTCCTTCACAGATCAGCCAGTGGAAACTGTCTAGGAGTAGAAACATCACAAGCACAGTCAAGAAAAATAGGAATACATTTTTAATCCCTTTTTTAGATTGTTAGTGATATGGATTGTAATCTCTCTGAAGGCTGTTTTCACATTAATGCATTCTTACAACGCTTCACATTGTCAGTTCCCATTGGATAAGATGCATGATGGATTAAAAACGATACTTGACTGGTCGAGTTTTGTTCAAGGAGGTGAAAATATTTGGGGGTAAAAGTGTAACAACAACTAACTGAGGACTTAGAGAGCTTCCTAAGGTGCAGAACTCTCTAACAGTTCTTATTGGGAGGAAGTGGAGAAGTTACAGCACAGGGGAAGTAATATATGACTGACTGATCATCAAGTCTGGTGACTCCACCTCAAGAGGTCAACTCCACCCGTTCCACTCCGGCAGCAGTGAGGGAGCACTTTGCTGCTCCTGTGGCATCCCCTAGCAGAACATAGCTGAAACTGCACCATGAAGGCAGCCTGGGGCAACATGTGGATGCATCCTCCCCTGCAGGGCAGCAGACACAGGGCAACATGCTCATGTGAACATCCTGTGTCCTCCCATCGAGGACGAATCCGGGAGGAAATGGTGGTGAGGAGGCTTCCCACGAGGCTCCTAACACTTTATTGGGAGGCTAATAAAAGGAGGAGAGAGTCATAGAAACACAGAGAAAACCACCAAGTCATCTTAACAAAGATGATCACAATCATAAGGTTTCCCTGCATGAATAAAGGAGAAATTATAAATAAAATGTCATTTTTACATGCTGTATTTTTTCATTCAGGCTCTATTTTTGTTGTTGTCTTGAAGTTGTTGACTGTCTTGAAGATGCATGGAGAGCATCCTCAACTACTAACATCCAGTCCTGCACCGCCAGGCTCAGTCTCATCCCATCAGCCGACCATGATGATAAAAAGATACTCGTCAGTCAGTCAAAAGGCAGGAGACAAATCATTTGTTCATCCCTTATGAATTGTGGCATGAATTCCACATATGCTGTTTGTCAATTGAAAAGATCATTTTGTATGTCAAGAGAGGCTCATTTGTCGTGTAACTGTTGAAGTATAGGACTGTGAGAATACATTATTAGAAAGACCACACACCCAAAAGTCACAGAACTAACGTATCTGAGGTTACGATATTTGTGTGTCGTATCACTAACAGCAGGTCTGGCTTACTGTGTTGCTTCCTAGCTGATACAAAGAGTCAGGTAAGATGACATAGCTAAGTTAGCTAGCTAGCAAGACAAGCTAATGGCTGTTTTGATGATGTTATATGTGCAACCAGAGGTGTAGTTCAAGCAGTTTCATATACAAGTAAATGCAACTACAAATCTACCACAGAATGCAACTTTCTTGATCTGCAAAATCATCTTTTAAATTGAAACAATATTCGATTCTCCAGAAGTGCATCCTCCAAGGAAAAGGCAGGTTGTTACATTTGGCATTTTCGCAGGATTTATTGTTGGAAAATCATATTATTTTTGTAAAAACTGCAAAATAAGCAAAACACACAGCAAGATAAGTATCTTTTGATTACATCATTATTAAAATGAACTCTGGTACAAACAAATGAGAAACGGTGCTTAAAAATATGTAATAAAATTAAAAAAGAATTGTCATAACATTCACGAGCACCCATGCTAAACAATCCAGCACTAATACACCCATATCCGTTGTTGACAATACACTAACATCATGAACATTAACACACATTAACATTCTGCCCCTTAATTAAACAAATAGAATGCTAAACATGTTAATATAACTATAAATGATAGAGGATTCAGATGAAGCTGCTTTGTGGAGTATAAAGATGAGGATGAAGAGGATTGTCTCTCTGTGATGCTCCCTCTAGGAGCCCATGGAGAAAAACTACTTCCTAAACAGAACATCACTTCCTGCAATGCTGAGCTCACTTCCCCCTCAAACCTGCTATTTTCTGCCACCACTAGGTGATGCCAAAGAACACACAAAGAAACCACCAGTGCACTGATTCCAATACAAACAGCCATAGGCGTAATTTATGGGGGGGATGGGTGGGTTGCCAATAATCCAAACCAGCCACCACAACCCACCCAATATGATATCATTATTATTGATATTGAATGTTATAGCATTATAATCACAACAGTGTGGTAGATTTTCTCAATTTGTTACAGCTACTGCTTGAGTGTGTGTGTGTGTGTGTGTGTGTGTGTGTGTGTGTGTGTGTGTGTGTGTGTGTGTGTGCGTGCATAATGAGTGATTCAGGTGTGCTGAGACAGAGCAGAGCCCCATCAGCTGCATCTCATCCTGCAATCACCGAGGCTCAGTGGCGTGCACAGACATTTTGGGGGGCAGGTGCTCAGTGAAAAATAAGGGCACTTTATGCGGCATGTAGAACTGATGGCTGACTTATTATAGCAGTGTGAGATTTAAAAAATAAATAAACATTACAGGCACATGTTGAACATTATATGCTATTGTTTTATTTCCCACAGAGCTGCTCCCCTGGGCTGCCTGCTGTAGCTCCCTTTCTTTTTCCCTTCTTATCCTCTCCTTTCTAGGCATTATGCTGCAATTGGTAAATAAAAAGAGACCAAACAGTCTTATTCATATGAATAAGACTGTTTGGTTATATTTCAACAAGGCACAGGGCTACTTTTTCTGCAGGCAATTGGGTATTGCCTGTTTGTCATTACTGCAAGTGTTAATTATGTAGGCCTAGCCTAATGTAAACCTACACAATAGCCTACTAAATATTCATCTTAAGTAAGTATACAGATAGATTCACATGCTGTAGGATACCAATGACAAACTCTACTGGTGGTCATCATCATGTCATATCTATTACTGATTTTGGGTAGCGTCTAGCTTGTTAAGCAGGTGAGCAGCCGATAATTTATGCCCAGCTGTGTGGCGTTGAGACCGGCTACTTCACAACAGAGACAAATAAATGCAAGTTGCAGCTTGGCAACTGAGGCGCGTTCACACTGCTTTTATTTTGAAAATTGACCGGATTGTCTCGTGTTTCTTTGTGTGAAAAAAACGAACTTTCAAAAGGGCACTTGCTTGGTCCAGAGGGCAAGGGCAGGTGCTTTAGCACCACCTAGTGTCTACCTGTGCACGCCACTGCCGAGGCTACTTCTTCTCAGCCCTGCCACACGCTCGCTGCCAGATCGTAGCCACTGTTCCGTCAGTACCCTACTCGACTCTAGCTTTAGACAAGATTTAAGATAAGAGACACATTTTTTGACTCTGCTTTTTTCTGCTCCAGCACCTGCCTACATGCCTCCTCTGCCCCACCAGCCTCCGCCTGGTAACACCCCAGCCTGCTCCTTCCTGCCTGCCCCCCTCCACGGACACCCCGGACCCTCAGCTTGCCTGCCCGTTGAATCAATCAATAAAACCTGTTAATTCCACCTGAACTCCTGTCTGTCCGCATTTGGGTCCTCACCACTGTCCCGCTAACACAATTTACCAGTAAAAAATAGTGACGTTTGTCTGTGCCCACTCCCGCTCTGAGATTTGGTTTCGCCCACCTTGCTCGGACCTGTGCTTGTGACCTCCTGTCTCTCCCGGTCTCTCCCCGTACGTGTACGAAGCATCAGCGGTGGTATGAAGAAAGCACGCGAAAAAAAGCAAAAGAATAAAAGTATCTTCCCAAGAGGAGGTACGCTACTTCTAGGGCTCCAGTGCCACCACTCACGAGTCAAATCATGTTACTGAACAAAAGTTAGTCCTACTTTCTGCTTAGCTGTTTTAGCCAGTTAGCCAGATTCGCTATTCTGTTCTATTACTGTGCGGTCACTTGATCAGCCTAAGATGGTCTATACATGAAGATGTTCCGTGACCCTGTATGATCACTACTGTCGTTGGTATCAGCTGTAAATCCTGATAAATAATGAATAGCTATTTATGCATACAAGCTGAGAGCAGTAAATGTGCTTGAGATGAAGGAGAACCCGTGTTTAGTGCAGGAAACATGACAAAAAATGTCTGTAGCTCATGTTAACGTCTGTCTCACTTCACCCACAGACACACAGTTTTCATGACACACATACCAGGCGAGGGCATTTTCTGTGTTACGTAAAATAGTATATATTTTTTTTATCATAATTAGAGCCTTGATTATTTCCCCCCTGATTCTCCCAACATTTAGAAATAATGTAATAATTTTCTGTGTTTCCATAAATATGTGTGAAATAAATGTTCTGTTTTTTATTTTCCTTTCTATATCTGGTCATATTACTTTTTCTATATTCATATGACACCACCACAGCATGAATATTCTGAAAGCCCAGGTTGTTCTGAGAAAAGGATATAAAATACTTGATCTCATAGGGCTGAGGTTTAACCACTATTCTTACACCAGGTGAGAGGAAAATAGAAGAATATATATATATATACAGGGTATAATGCGGGTAGCTTTTGTGATTGGCAGGTGAAAATGTCAATCTGAAAATGTCAATAAGACAACACGACACTGAGCAAGTGTTGTGTTATTGACCAATCAGGTGTGTTGTTGTGTGTTGCTAAGCACGGATGCATGGATGGATGGATGGATGGATGGATGATGGATGGATGATGGATGGAAGGATGGATGGATTATGGATAGATAGATAGATAGATAGATGGATAGATAAACTGTGCCATCCGCCTTTGATCTGACGTCAGATGTGACGGGACAATCTATATAGATATAAATTCACGTGTCGATTCAATTAGTTGCATGAAATAGTGTTTGTGATTATTTATTGCATTTAAATGTGCCTGGAACTGTGGAAACCTGCCTGTGAGGTCTTGGTGACGTGTGCGCACTGCGCGCCGATGAGCCAAACTGCCACTCCGCCAGCTGTAAAGGCTGAGTTATGCTTCCGCGTCGACACAACGCAAGGGGGCTTGCGGACCCCTTACGTCCTTGCGGACCCCTTACGTCCTTGCGGACCCCTTACGTCCTTGCGGACCCCCCTTACGTCCAACGCAAGGGCCTGACGTGTACCTCCCAAAAATCCTAGACGCGCGTAGAGGCGACGCAACACCAACGCAACGCCAACGCAGCGGCATTGGCTGTGATTGGTCCGCTAACTACATCCGCTGGAGACCGCTATCCGGTTTCCACTCATAAACACCGCCATTTAAACTTTTAAAAGGCTACTTTTATTGTTTGCACCTCGTTTTATTGTTTGCACCTTGTCGCTTTTGCACAAAGAAATAAAACACCAAGTTCTGAAAAAATGTGGACGTTTAAAGCCGGAAAGTAAACAAATACGCTATAACGAGGCTAACGACGATATACGTCAAGAGTCTCGGTCGGTCGGTCAGTCTTTACAAAAAACATAGCGCCCTTTACCGGTGTGGCTTTGAATTGCATTTCGACACGTAAACCCAACGCAGAACCATCACGGTCTCCAAGCAACTGCGTGGCCGTTGTGTTGCCGTTGCGTTATCACTACGCGGAAGCATAATCAGCCCTTAATTCGCCTTGCGCCAAGAGTAGACCAGGTTGGAGCTGGCGGGCTTTCAGCGCAGTCTCGGCGAAGCTGAATCTGTGACGCCTCCCCCTGCTGCGCCGCCACACCCATCTCGGCGCAGGCGATCCACCAAACTGCCACACTGACCGTGCGCATGGCTGCGCGGGTCGAAACTTGCATTGCGCCGGCTCCGCCACCCTGCGCCACCCTACGCTGTGCCACGAAACTAGGGCCCTTAGACTTATATAGGATGTAAATGCAGTCATGGGCGACAAGTCCCACCTACTTTTTAAATTAATCACTTGGTGCTATTAGTTTCACTTTCAGTTGATTTCAGTGTAACAGCTGATCCCTTACAACAGGTTCCTGTTTTGATCAATAACAGCTGACTGCTCCTCAGCATGTATTGTCGTTAATTACCAGGATGTTGATTTCTGTCACTTGAGAAAATGTTAGGACTCGTTATTATCAATGGTAAAGAATATAATACATTAGGAATAATGCAGTTTATTGGAGAACGTACTCTGACTACAGTTGTCTTCTCCACTTAACTCATTGATCTGATAACATCAAATTCATTGAACAGAAATTGCAATTGCATGTAAGCATAAATAGATCCTCTGAATGAGTTGTGGAATCCATTTCTATACTTTTAGCTTTTTAATATTTTCAAATATGTGTAACAATGGTACAACGCACAGGACCCAAACGCATAACCAGAGATTTAAGAGAGTTCAAAAACATTTTTACTGGGAAATCAGAGGGTTCGGTACACAAGATCCAACGGAGAATCAGGCAGACAGCCTGCTTTTGCCCACTTTTCAAACAGAGGAAGATCACAACCTAAATCTGTGAATGAAAACCAGGGACAGGGGCCGATGCAGGGTGCTCATCATGGCTTTACCATGTACCACAGTGGATGGAGAAAATTAAATATGTAACTGCTATGAGTCAGAGAATAGCAACCTTTTCAATACATTAATACAATATAATTCATTACATTCTTTTAGTTGTTACCTGACGGCTAGTCTTCCCACAGGCTCAACCTACTTAACACATGCTCATTTGCTGCATGGAGAGGTTGACTGGCGATATAACCTCCTGAACACTTAGTGTATTGCCTTAACTTAAACGGTTAAGGCTGCTGCTTCCATTCTCCTCATCGTCTTCGCCGTCGCCATGACAGCAGAGCACAACATGGCATCACGTGAGACAGATGACGTAGCGTTTCTTTCCAGGCGCCGGGTTGCTTTTTCCCTGAGTGGCGTTCTGCACCACAGGCCTGGCCCACTGCTCTGCTTTTGTGTTTCCTCCCTTCTGTGGTCGAGGTAGAAAAAAGCTGATTGGCCAATGTCAGCAATTTAGCGGCGGTTCTTCTGGAAAACTCATCTTATGTGGCACTGTTTCCAAAAAAAATCTCTCACCTTATTTCAAAGTGGCAGGTTTTCCCATAGTGCTGTTTCCCAGCACTTTCATTGAAATAATGCTCCCCCTTTCCTTTCTTTCCCTTTCCTTCCGTTCAGTCCAGCTTTCCCTTGTCTGTTTCCATTGCATAATTGCAGACGCTCTCCGTTGGTCCCTCTCTTCTGGCCAAAAGCTTAAAAGGATCAGAAAATCCCACCATTATTATGACTTCAACTTTCCACTTTATGTGTTCTTGCAGAGGGAAAAAAGTATTGTCATTACAGTTAGCATTCTTGTATGATGTAACCTTCTTCAGTGTGCACTGAGTAGAAATCCGTGTGCAATGGTGACATAATATCTTGTGTATTTGTGATGGTCCGGCTGTGCCTCTCCCTCCTATCTTCCCAGCGTTTCCCTTCCTGGAGTTTCTTGTCTTGTCCCCATTTGTTCTCTATCTATTTGTGTGGGTTTGACTGGGCATCTCTCATCTAACATCCTATCTACCCGTCTCTTTGCCAGATCAGTCAGTTCACCAATGTACGACTAATTCCTGGGACCAGGGAGAACTAGGGATGGTACCAAGTACCGGTAGTCTTTGGTACCGGTACCTAATTGGGTCAGTACCAGACTACCGCTAAGTTTCGGGACAAATGATATGGCTTTCGGTATATACGTTGTTTTCTCTCCTGTTGCTTGTCATCGTCACTGTCTTCTTATGATAACGTTGCGTGGTGGACGGACGGCAGTAATGCGGCATGCATGTGTGGCGTGTCTCTATGCGTATGTAAGACATCATCGATGTATAGACAATCATCATGGCCGGCCGGGTAAAACGTACAAAAGTGTGGGCTAACAATGCAATGTGAAAAACTGTAGTGATATAAAGTAAATATAAGACATAGCATCAATCTAAAGCAGAGCGGCGTGTTGACTGTGTGGCTAACGTTAGCAATGTTACGTCTTCAATCTAGCCTCTGAAAGCATGGCTGTCTTAGCCTCTTCAAGGTAACACACGTCGTTAAAAAAATATAAGTCTTTAGATTTTAACTATAAATAACTGAACATATTGAATATATTTTTGTGAGCTTCTAAGAGAGTGTGATAGTGAGTATGAAGTCAACACTAATGTTACAGCATGAATGCAGCAGGTCAGTCTGTGTTCTGCTTATGTTGTCTGTGAATAAATGTTATAGACATGAGCAAAGTGTGATGCCATTACAGCTGTGAATGTAGCAGTTAGCGCCAAAATTGGCCACAACTCAGGAACACTTAAGGTGGGCTGACCTTTAAGGTGGACCAGCACTATTTTCCTTTCTGACAAGCTGCTCCTCTGAGTCTCTGACAGAAAATGGGATTGTTCGGGTATATTTATGAATGTTAAATAATCCTGATTAAAAAAAATTGTAATCGCTTATATACAGTATAAGTGTTGGGAGTAACGCGTTTCAAAAGTAATGCATTACTGTAATGCATTACGTTTTGCTGTAACGCGGTAATGTAAGGCATTACAAAAAAAAACTGGTAATATTTTACTCGGTACAAATCTCAGTAACACGCGTTACAATACATTTTAAACCCGAAATCAATTGACTCTACATTCGCGATCGCGAGATGGGCATACGCTCCACTTTTGGAAAAGTGTGAAAGCCGGTCCGTGTAACTCTACACTATGTTAATAAATCGCTGTTGTTAGCAGGCTCCATGAGCTGGACACCGACTCACGGAGCGGGTCAGAGCGCAGCCGACCCGGCACACCGAGGATCAACAGCTGAGGGGCGGCGGCGAGGAGGCGGAGGCTCCGATTCTCCCCGTCGGTTTTGGACCGCTTTTATGTCCGCGTCATAACGCTTTTGGTGCGAGTTTAAAACAGTAGGTTTACTTCAAAACGCGAGCGTCAGACGCTGTCAGAGCGTTTATGAACAGTGTTTTAGAGCTCCCCCTAAATGTCTCAGGTAGGCTTTCAGGTAATTTCGCAGCATAACACAGCGCCTCAGGGTCATTCAAAAAGACGTACGGCAAATCTGGAATGAAAAATGGCCCTGTTATTTCATCCCCGAATCCCATTCATGAACACAATATCTAATATCAGTTAACGAGTCGTTTTCCGTTTTTCGTTTTCCGTTTTTAAAACGAATAACGGGATACGAGTCATTTTCCGTTTTTCGTTCTTTTATTTTGAAGCGAAAAACATCACATCCTGCTGTGTAATGAGCTGCATTGAACACAAGAAGATCTATTGAGAACAAAAAATCCATATTTCCTTTTATTTTGGCGAAAAGTAATGCAAAAGTAATGTAAAAGTAGTGTAATGCCTTACAATTCAAAGACAGTAATATTGTAATGTAACTAATTACTTTGAAATGACAGTAACAAGTAATAAATAATGCATTACGCTTTTGAAGTAACTTGCCCAACACTGTATATATATATATATATAATCATGTTAACAGGAAATGACCATTATAACGTAAACAGATTATTGATAATGATAAGAGTTCATTGTTAACCAACAAGATATAAATAAAACACTCTTTCTACCAGCCACCAAACCCTGATCTCATATTTAACACTTTACACTTTCATAGAATCCGTTTATTTTCCAGATATGTATGATCCGTCCCCTTCTAGATCCACTTGAACTCTTCAGCATCAGTTAGATCCTCCACACAGCTCTGATTAAAACAGGAAACACCTCACTGTTAAAGCTGCTTGATGACCATCTGATGACAAGCAATCTAACATAGAAAAGGCTATTTCTTAAATGGAGTCTGGTTCAGTGCTCGCTCCCAGGAAACACACTGGGGCTACATGACATCACTTCCTGTAGACTTTCCGTTGAACAATGACAATCAGTTTTACCTGAATATACTGTGTGTGTGTGTGTGTGTGTGTGTGTGTGTGTGTGTGTGTGTGTGTGTGTGTGTGTGTGTGTGTGTGTGTGTGAATCCAGAGGAAACTCGGTCCAGACTTATGTTAAAACATCCCTAATGTTGTTTGCAGGTGAATGTTTGTCTTGTTGTCTCTGATTCTGAGACAATGGAGGAACTACGATAAAGTACCAAAATCTTTTCTCTCAAAGTTTTTCGATGCAGGGTTTCTAAAAGGTGGTTTAGTTCACATGCTGGTTCCCTCTCCTGCAGACATGGAGGAACCATAGATGAAATGCGATCGTTACAAACGACCGAGCCACTGACCAAAAACCCGGGCCAAGCGGAGAGAGTAGGACACGGCGTGTTTCGGCAGATAGCTCTACTTCATCGGGTAACGAATTCAGCGAACCTGACCCCGATTCGTCAGATGAATGGTTGCCGTCTGAATCAACCGGGAACAGCAGAGCCTCATCCCCAGACGCGGCTCCAGGAAGACACGAGGGAGGTAAGAGCTAACTTTCCCCCTTCTTTCCTCCTTCAGTCCATCACATGAACGCCATTTAGTCCCACTAGTTCATATACTGTAGCTAATATGTGTTGCCAGTAGCCTACTGATGTAAAGGAATTTACAATTTACAGATCGTGCATCCAGCAGAGCACCCACTCCTGTTGGCAGAGCAAAGAAAGGTAAAAAAAAAAAAAAAGTATTCTCCACATCACACCGCAGCAATAATATATATATATTTTTATAGTAGCCTAATTGTATATATTTCTAAAATGTACAGGTCGTGCATCAAGCAGGGGTCGCGGGGATGACTGGCATCAAGCTGGCTGGCAGCTAAACAATTTCACCTTCACTGCAACCCCTGAGTGCTGCTGCAGAGCTGGATAGCGACCTGCCAGCTGATTTCCTGGAGCTCTTCCTGACTGACGAGCTGCTCAAACATTATGGATCAGACCAACCTGTATGCTAGTCAATATCTTGAAGCACACCCTGACAATCTGCCATACAGTAGAGGTAATGCATGGAAACCAGTGTCAATCCCAGAACTGAAAACTTTCTTTGGACTCAGTTTTCTCACTGGTTATCTCAAAAAGCCAAACCTTGAACTGTACTGGAGTGTTGATGAGGTAGATGCCACCTTTTGGCAAGACTATGTCAAGGAACAGATTTCAGATTATATGGAGGTTCCTTCATTACAACAATAATGCATTACAGGATGCGACTGACAAAATGTACAAAGTCCGCCCAGTGTTAGATTACATTGTGGAAAAGTTCAAGGAGATGTATCAACCAGGGCAAAACATTTGCATTGATGAGGGTATGATGCAGTGGCGGGGGCGCCTATCTTTCAGGGTGTATAACCCACAAAAGCCTGTGAAATATGGAATCAAATCCTACATACTGTGCGACTCTGCCACAGGGTACTGCTTCAACATGCGTCCTTATGTCGGGGAAGCTAGTACTCTGCCAGAGATAATGTTCTCTCTCCTTGATCGTCTACCAGGTCATGGTTATACATTGTTCATGGATAATTTCTACAATTCTGTAGGACTGTGTGAAAGTTTACTGGGAGCGCAAACCAATGTCTGTGGAACACTGAGGAAAAATAGGGGGGAACCTCAGATCATCAGTGAGATGACAAAGACCGACTTGAGGGTGGGGGAAAAAGTTGTGCGGCACAATGAGAGGGTGATGGTAGTAGCATGGCAGGACAAACGGTTGGTGAGGATGGTGACTACCTGCCACCAAGATAGCATGCAGAGGGTTGACGTGTGGAGGAGGGGATACACAGACAAGGTTGCTCAGCTCAAGCCAGAGTGTGTTGTTGCATACAATGAGTCAATGAATGGTGTAGACAAGTTGGACCAAAATATTGCATACTATCCCTTCATCCGAAGATCCCTGAACTGGTCCAAGAAGTTTGTAGCCTATTTCTTCCAACTATGCATGTTTAACGCCTATGTCCTCTACCGAGCCAGAAACCTAGGGGAGTGTAAAACCCTCTTGGAGTTCATTCGCAGGGTAGTGAAGTCCTGGACAGTAAAGCGACATGTGGGGGGGCATGAGGAGGAGGTGGAGGAGGACGAGGAGGACGAGGAGGAAGTGGCAGGTGTGGGGGTTGAGGGGTGTGGGGACTTGGAGGAAGGCCGACGTACTCTGAGAGCGCCATATAACACTGACCCAGAGAGCAGGCTAGACGGAGAGCTAAGCAGACACAAACTGGAACATCTGATGCCCACCAGCAAGAAGGGGAGACCAGCAAGGAGGTGTAGGGTCTGTGCTCGCAGGGGCCTGCGTAGCGAGACCAAAATGTGGTGCAAGTCCTGTTGTGTCCCCTTGCACGCGGGAGAGTGCTTCACAGTTTACCACACTAAGCTGAATTATTTTGTGTAGGGGTGGAAACATGCACGCACACACGCATGCGCACACACGCATGCGCACACACGCATGCGCACACACGCGCGCACACCATTTGCTATAGCTAAAACAACATACTGACCATACATACCTGTTGTACAAATGTCACATTTCGATTTGATTTTGATTGTTGATATATATTATATATTGATTATATATTTGCAAATAATAAATCATTGTCCTATCAAAATACCGTTCTCAATGTTGTTACCACTTTTCAGATGTTGGACGTTTCACTAAAGCAAAAAAAGTTTATTTTCACAAAAAGCTTGTTTTCTCCCTTTTTTGGTCAAAAACAGGTGTTTTTGGTGAAACCACCCTATGTTCTAAGGCCGATTTATAAAGAACGGAAAAAGGTAGAAACAAACGTTTTTTTCCTGATGAAAGAAAAGAGTCCACTCTTTCGTTTGGTAATTTCGGTGTGTACATAGTCATTGAACTCACTGTTCAGTGGGTCTTCGGAAACCAGTCAAAATGCTGCAAAACGCTTGGCAGTATGGGGCTCTCTGCACTGAAAATGGCTGGCAGCCAATGAGTTAATTTGCTAATTATTTTATCCAAATTTTACATACATAAGTCTAAATTTTCTGGTAAGAAGCCAAACTTTCTGGAACTGTCTGCATATGTTGGTCAATATATCTCCTCCCTCTGTGATTGTGAGACTAAAAAAGCTGTTAAAACGTAAAAAAAAAAAAAAGAGGGAGAGATGGCCGGGCACAGCCACCAGGTGGAGCTATTCCTCACAGCGTTCAGGGGTGGAGCCGCTTGCCTCAGATAGAATAGCGAGAGAGGGAGAGAGAGAGAGAGAGAGAGAGATGGCCGGGTACAGCCACCAGATGGAGCTATATCCTAGCGTCCGGAGACGGAAACAGCTGGCGTAGGATACGTGTGGGGGGCGGTGTATGTGTGTGCACATTGTGTGTTAGCCGGAACAAAGAGAGAGGGAATGCACGCATAATACACAAAGGGTCAGTAAGCTATTACCATCACACGGGAGCTCTTGAATGAACTGGCATTCGTTCGGCGGGACCCCAGTCCTTTAACTGATGGTCGATCACTTACTGAGCTCATGAATGTGTCCGAGGTTGGACACACACTGTTACCGAAATAAAACCCAGCGGCGTGGGTACACAATCAGCATTCGAATACAACAACACAGAAAGCAACGGACTCGGCGGTCCGTGATCAAAACTTAAAACACGTTAACAAGAATTACAAGCATATCCTACACTATCAAACTTATGCTTCTGCCCAGACAATCGCCTCTTACTTGTCGATGTGTAGGCTATGAGTCTGTCCTATGCGATGGCGGCGCTTCTTGACGGTAGTTCGCAAGTCCTCGGCGGCAGCCGGGGACGCGATGAGTCGGTTGAGTCCAGACGAGAGCGGGGCTTAGCAGTTATCCTTCTCACTGATCAACTTGAATGAAGAAAACAGTTGGCTTGCCGATTTATTCAGCTGACTTCAGACAAGAGCGGGGCTCAGAGGTTATCCTTCTTGCTGGTAGCTTGGATGAAGGAACCGTTTGTGTTCCTCTTCTGCAGGCAAACAAAGAATCGCGCGGTTGTGGCGATCTTCTCAGGATCCAAAAAGGTAAAAGAAAAAAGGGGCGAGTTGCGGAAAAGGGGGAAAACAGTCTGTCTCTCGTCCACCGAGTTTGGGGAAAAGACTGTGGCCTAAGACAAAGGAAACCCTGCAGACGTTAAAAGTTCCCCTCCTGTTGTAGCGGTGTGCTACGGTGGAAATAGCTCACCCCCTGTTGCAACGTTGTGTCGCGATGGAAGAGAACGTTTTTAAGGTGGCGCCGGTTTATATATCCCACGGCTGCTCCCGGGGACCCCCTGGGGTACCCGTGGTTGTCAGCCAATAGGAGAGTTAGTGTGACGTCACATTTCACACCTTGGTGAGAAGTAAAACAAAATGGAGGTTGTAGTTTTCTTTGTCTCCTTTGTCCCTTTGTCCTGACCGCATGTAAAGGCTTCTCGGCCTCTGTGTAGGCCGCTCTGTGTAGTCCTTGTGAGGTCCCTACAGATGCATCCTATCACTGCGTTGTCATCCGCAAACTTTTTATATTGGTGTGAGGTGACAAAGTCAGGGGTGAACAGGGTGTGTTCCTGATACTGGGCCGAGGTTTTCAGCAGGGTGTGTGTCGGTGCCAGGTGCGATGACATCGCTGGACGACGCCTGGACTGAGGGAACTGCCAATTCCCTCTCCTGAGTGGGAAACAGCATAAACACATTGAAAAGGTGATAGACCTGTGGCTGATGTGGGCAGAGTGTTGTGGGCATACGCCACCCATGGAAGCTGAGATGACCAGGAAGTGGGGTTGGAGGATGCCAAACAGTGCAGGGTGGTCTCCAGTTTGTGGTTGGCCCTCTCCGCTTGACCCTTTGCTTGGGGATGGAACCCTGAGGTCAGGCTTATGGTGGCCATGGCAGAATGACTTCCACATGGCCAAGGTGAATTGTGGACCTCTGTTGGAGACAATGTCCAAGGGCAGGCCGTGAACTGTGAATACCACTGAAACCAGGAGCTCAGCAGTTTCCTTGGCTGTGGGCAGTTTAGGCAGAGGCAGGTAATGGGCAAATTTGCTAAAACGGTCCACCAGTGAGCACAACAGTCATACCTTTAGAGGGTGGCAATATGGGCAGAGGCTGCAGGAAACCAGGAGGAGGTCAGTTGGAGCCCTTTTTCTGAGCAAATACGGGACAGGCCGGAAACAAAGGTCTGAACGTCTGTCCTCATGTCTGGCCACCAGAACCGGAACGCCAGAGATCAGGCCACTCCAGGATGGCACAAGAGTCTGGAGGAGTGGCCCCACCGTAACACAGATGGTCGGACAGATAGAGGTACAAACAGACGGCCCAGGGGGGCATTACCCGGGTCAGGCTATTACTGCAGAGTCATCCTCACTTTACTCTCAATCTCCCAGGTGACTGCCCCAACAATACAGGTTCTGGGTACAATGGTGTCCGGCTCCGCAGTTGTCTCCTCTCTCTCGAACAGTCAAGTTAGTGCGTCTGGCTTCACATTCCTCGATCTGGACCAGTAGGTCAGAGCAAAATTAAAACAACCAAAGAACAGAGCCCATCTGGACCTCTGTGATTGGTTACATCTGATGTCAGTTACCTATAAACCAATACCTTGACAGTACTCAGCGGGGATTAGCGAAAGGGCCGGCAGGGCTGGTTCGGGCTTCTGGTGGGTTACAGAGGGAGGCAGAGCAGATCGCAAACAACTAGCCAGGCAGGTGAGGCTCCAGTTACTTATTTTAGCAGCTGTCCAGTCAATGTTAAATTGAATAAAATAGAAAATTGAATGTTAGGATTATGTTGACATAGCCAGGAGTGCCCCAAAATTAGAGATATGAATGGTGAGTCAGTGACAAAAAAGGAAATAAGTTCAAAATGGTTACCAGACAGCTAGAGCTGGACTGGGCAGGTGCATGTGGTGACTCGAGCCAAAAGTCTCCCGTCGAGGGTGCTAGCCTCCAGCGGCTCTTCCAGTGGCTCTTCCAGTGGCTCCATGGGCAGCCCCAGCTGTTTGACTAAAGCGGTGTCCAAAAAACTCTCGTCGGCTCCAGAGTCGATGAGCGCTAGGAGCTCCAGTATCTGGTCCCTCTAGCAGATGGTGGCATGTAGCTGGGTACGAGGATGGGAAGACAGAGGTATAGTTGCTCGGCTCGCTAGGATGCTCCCACTGGCTAGCGAGCCCTCCAGTTTTAACGGTCGGCTAGGGCAGGTGGTGAGGTAGTGACCAGGTTGTCCACAGTAGAGGCAAGTGTTGGTTGCTCTTCGACGTTCCCGTTCCTCTGCGCTGAGCTGGTTCCGTCCCAGCTGCATAGGCTCATCCTTGGGGTAATCCTCTAGCCGGTTCCTGTGGTTGTACAAAGCGGGAACGGGTCGGGATCTTACCGGGGCTGAGGAGTACTCCCTCCGACGAGGTGCAACATCACTGCCAGAATTACACTGTTTCTCCCTTCACCGCTCGTGGCATCGACTGTCTACTGGACATCGACTGGACCGGGTGGTCAAAAACCTTAGTCATCTCGGAAGTGAAGGCAGCATAGGTGATGGTGACCTGATCCTGCTTCCTCCAGTGAACCGAAGCCCACTCCAACGCTGCTCCTCGCAGCAGCCCAATCAGATAGGCGATTTTAGCTCGCATATGAACTTAAGTGACATCCCATTCTTAATCCATAGGGTTTAATATGAAGTTGGTCCACCCTTTGCAGCTGTAGCAGCTTCAACTCTTCTGGAAGGCTTTCCACAAGGTTTAGGAGTGTGTTTATGGGACTTTTTGACCATTCTTCCAGAAGTGTATTTGTGAGGTCACACACTGATGTCTGATGGGAAGGCCTGGCTCTCAGTCTCCACTCTAATTCATCCCAAAGGTGTTCTCATCACAACAAACCACACGTGAATCTCTCCAACCTCCGTCCTCTCCCTCAGTCCTCCCAACCAACCCAAAAACAACGACACCTGAAAATGGCTCTGCTCAACACACGTTCACTCAGCAATAAAACTCTCATTCTGAATGAATTCATCACTGACAATAAACTGGACTTCTTCTGCATCACTGAAACCTGGCAAAAACCCCTGGACTATTTTTCACTTAACCAGACCACACCCACAGGATTCACATACACGGACAAACCCCGCCTTGAAGGACGGGGTGGCAGTATTGCTGCCATCCACAGAAAAGACATCAAAATCACCACCATCTCCACCCCAGCCGCCCCATCCTTTGAACATCTTGCCCTCAAACTCCCTGGTCCTACTCCACTTGTCATTGCCATCATTTACCGCCCTCCCAAACCAAATCCCACCTTTCTCTCAGACTTCACGGTTCTTCTCACCCAGCTCTGCGCCATCTCACCCTCTGTCCTCCTCCTCGGAGATTTTAATCTTCACATCAACGACGCCAACTGCAAACCTGCCACTGAATTCCTGGAACTGTTACACTGCTTCAACTTCGCACAGCATATCAACTTCCCCACCCACTCCCATGGTCACATCCTCGATCTGGTCTGCTCCACTGGACTCACACTAAACCATCTCTCCAGCATCAACCTCCACATCTCCGACCATCTCGCAATCATCATCGACCTCAACATCCCCATCCCTATCCCAAAAGAGAAACGCAAAATCTCATTCAGAAATATCAAGTCCATCAACCCCTCAGCCCTCTCAGCCTCTCTCACCGGTGCATTATCCATCTCTCCTCCCCCCCTGTCTGATGATCCCAACAACCTTGTGGACTACTACAACAACACTCTTTCCTCCTGTCTCAATCTACTGGCTCCCACTAAAACCAAAACAGTCACCTTCACCCACTCAGCTCCCTGGTACACCCCTGAACTCCATCAAATGAAATCCTGCAAACGACAACTGGAAAGACTCTACAATAAAACCGGCCTAACAGTTCACCTCCACGCTTACACAGACTTTCTCCATATATACAAAACTGCTCTCAACACAGCCCGGTCCACTTACCACTCACACCTCATACACTCTGGCTCCAACAACCCCAAGACTCTTTTTTCCACAATCAACAAACTTCTCAACCCCCCCGATAACATCTCTACAGCTTTCACAGTGGAAACATGTAACTCCTTTCTGTCATTTTTCCAAAATAAAATCAACAACATCTACACCAACCTGACCACCTCCCCGGCTCCATCAACCCCACCACTGGATCCCACCCCTTCACTCTCTCAGTGCCTGTCACAGTTCTCCCTGCTGTCTCCCATGGACCTACCTCAACTCACCAACGGCTTGAAAACCGCCACCTGCACCCTAGATCCCATTCCATCAGCTCTCATCAAAACCTGTCTTCCATCCGTCACCCCACTCCTTGTCAAAATCATAAATTCCTCCCTCATCTCTGGTTCTGTCCCCACTCCACTCAAACTTGCTGCTGTCACCCCCATCCTCAAGAAACCAGGTCTCAGCCCCGACATCATGTCCAACTTCCGGCCCATCTCCAATCTTCCCTTTCTGTCAAAAATCCTGGAATGTGTCGTCGCTGCTCAACTCAAAACCCACCTCTCCTCTAATCACCTGTATGAACCATTTCAATCTGGATTCCGCCCACAACACAGCACCGAAACAGCCCTCCTAAAAGTCACCAACGACCTCCTCCTCTCCTCTGACTCCGGCCGCCTCACCATCCTCATCATGCTTGACCTCACTGCAGCCTTCGACACCATCAACCACTCCATTCTCCTGTCCCGTCTGGAAAACTACTACAACATCACTGGCACTGCACTCTCCTGGCTCCGCTCCTACCTCACCAACAGACAGCAATTCATCAGCATTAATAACTGCACTTCCTCCACTGTTCCCCTGTCCCAAGGCGTCCCCCAAGGTTCGGTGCTTGGTCCTCTTCTCTTCATCCTCTACATCCTCCCCCTTGGCAACATTATTCGAAAACATGGTCTCCACTTTCACTGCTACGCTGACGACGTCCAGATCTACATCTCCACCAAATCCATCACCACAGCCACCTGCTCCACTCTGACCACCTGCCTCACTGAATTAAAAACCTGGATGCAAAACAACTTCCTTCAACTCAACTGTGACAAAACAGACATGATGATCATCGGCCCCAAATCCCTCATCAAAAACACCCACAACTTCACTCTCTCCGTCGACAACTCCACTCTGTCCCCGTCCCTACACATGCGCAACCTTGGAGTCATTTTCGACAGCAACCTCACATTTCAACAACACATCAATCACACCACCAGGACTGCCTTTTTTCACCTCAAGAACATTGCCCGTCTCCGCCCATCACTCACCTTCTCTGCTGCCGAAACTTTGATTCATGCATTCATCACATCCAGAATAGACTACTGCAATAGCATCCTCTACGGTTCACCTGCCAAAATCCTCGACAAACTGCAATACATACAAAACTCTGCTGCCCGCCTCCTCACCCACACCCGCTCCCGTGACCACATCACCCGTGTTCTGCAAAATCTCCACTGGCTCCCTGTTCCCCAACGCATTGAATACAAAGTACTCCTCCTCACCCACAAAGCCCTCCACAACCAGGCCCCTTCCTACCTCACCGACCTGCTCCACCACCACTCTCCCCCCCGTAACCTTCGCTCCTCCGACACAAACCTCCTCTCCCCACCTGTCAGGACCAAACACCGTACCTGGGGCGACAGAGCCTTCTCAATTGCTGCCCCCTCCCTCTGGAACTCACTACCCCCACACATCCGAGCCTGCACGGACCAGACCACCTTCAAATCACTCATCAAAACCCACCTCTTCAGAATCGCCTTCAACCCCCAATAATCCACTACCTCATCTGTACTGCACCACTAAGTTGTTCTTAAATGTGCCTGCTCTTCAACCGTTTTATAACTTTATATTACTTGTTTTTAACCGTTTTACAACTTCACAGCACATCTTTTTAACTTATCTACTTAAGAATAACCTGCTTGTTTTAATGCACTCACTTGTAGCCTCCCTGTGTTTAATAGTACTTGTTTAAATTTATTGATTTTTAACTGTATATGTAAAGTGTCTTTGAGATCCCTTGAAAAGCGCTATACAAATAAAATGTATTATTATTATTATTATTATTCTATCGGGTTGAGGTCAGGACTGTGCAGGCCAGTCAAGTTCATCCACACCAAACTCTCTCATCCATGTCTTTATGGACCTTGCTTTGTGCACTGGTGCACAGTCATGTTGGAACAGGAAGGGGTCATCCCCAAACTGTTCCACAACGTTGGGAGCATGGAATTGTTCAACATCTCTTGGTATGCTGAAGCATTCAGAGTTCCTTCCACTGGAACACTGGAGATCCTGAAGAACACCCCCACACCATAATCCCCCTCCACCAAACTTTACACGTGGCACAATGTACCGTTGTCCTGGCAACCGCCAAACCTAGACTCCAGTCCATCAAAACCCATTCCATGAAGCTCTGTACACTGTTCTTGAGCTAATCTGAAGGCCACATGAAGTTTGGAGGTCTGTAGCGATTGACTCTGCAGAAAGTTGGCGACCTCTGTGCACTGTGCCTCAGCATCCGCTGACCTCTAGAGGTGTAACGATTCATTCGATTAATCGATTAATCGATTGTCAGTCCTATAGATTCTACTAAATCGATCTGCTACAATAAATAAATAGAATGAATCGTTTTGGCTTCACCAATAATCAATATAAATGCAT
Source organism: Eutrigla gurnardus (assembly GCF_963514095.1). Taxonomy (NCBI): domain Eukaryota; kingdom Metazoa; phylum Chordata; class Actinopteri; order Perciformes; family Triglidae; genus Eutrigla; species Eutrigla gurnardus. The sequence continues at coordinate 2,308,826 of NC_139922.1, forward strand.
TTAATCGGATTAATCGTGATTCTTACTTATGATTAATGTTTTAATACGTTTAAGACACTCTCTCACCTGCCAGCATGTAGTCTACTGAAAATGTTAAAAATAACCGAGCATATTTTAATTACATTTTTGTATTCAGCATAAAATTTTATGCAGGTTTACTTTTTTCTAGAATAAATATGTTATTTTTTCACCTTTCAGAAGAATACAAATAGTCTCACTCGCATTATCGCATGTTTATTTAATGGATAAAGAATTGTGGTTACAAGTTACTGAATCGAATCGTGGTTTACAGAATCAAATCGAATCGAATCATTACAAAAAAGAAAAATCGTCCTTGAATCGAATCGCCAGCTACTGTATCGTTAATCGAATCGAATCGCTGTGAAGCCAAAGATTCACACCCCTACTGACCTCACTTCCACATTGTTATAATCCCACTGACAGTTGACTGTGGAATATTTAGGAGCAAGGAAATTTCACAACTGGACTTGGTCCGAGCACAGAGCTTTGAGAAACTTCAATGCGAATGGTGGATTTTTTGTTAACGAGAGATCTATTGGATAAATAGGACTTCAACCAGATGAATGCAGTTCATTTCATGCCAATTCATTAAATCATCGATTTCATTATCAGTATAACTTACCACTGTTCTCGTTTTATTTTCTGTCATGGGCATTCGCTATTGTGTGTGTTAGGGTCTTGTGGGGTGTCCAAGGCACCTTTTTTTCCAGTTGTTGGATTGAGGGTTACATACCTACTTCATCTTTATGGGATACACTTGGCGTAGGTTTTCTTGATGTTGACCCTTCGTAATTTGTGGTGGTTTCATAGTGCATACTGTGTAGCTGGTGCTTAAGTTTCCATCCATCCATTTTCTACCGCTTATCCTGTATTTAGGGTCACGGGGGGGCTGGAGCCGATCCCAGCTGTCATTGGGCGAAGGCAGGGTACACCCTGGACAGGACGCCAGTCTATCACAGGGCCAACATATAGAGACAAACAAGCAGTCACGCTCACATTCACACCTACGGTCAATTTAGAGTCACCAATTAACCTATCCCCATCCTGCATGTCTTTGGACTGTGGGAGGAAGCCGGAGAACCCGGAGAGAACCCACGCTTACACGGGGAGAACATGCAAACTCCACACAGAAGGAACCCGGGCCGACCCGGGAATCGAACCCAGGACCCTCTTGCTGTGAGGCGAGAGTGCTACCCACTACACCACCGTGCAGCCCGTGCTTAAGTTTGATAAATATTTTATATATATATATATATATATATATATATATATATATATATATTTAGTTTCTGTCAAACATTTGTAACATGATTTAAATAAAAACACACAAAGGATGGAGGCGATTTTTTTAATGTTTTTGTTCTAATATATGCTACTTTGTAAGCGAACTGCTGTCTCATTCATATATATATATATATATATATATATATATATATATATATATATATATATATATATAGTGCATATTATAAAGAGGATAAGGATTTTTGGTTTAGTTTTGGAAAGTCAATTTCTTTTAGGCATGTCAGCGGGCAGTGTCTAAATTCAAATTTTAGCATTAGTAATTATTACCTTTATAATCCTAGATAATAGGCAATTGTTACAATTTTTGTTTTTGGCTTTCATCATCTTGGGTTTTTGTAGTTTTATGTCGAGATATTTCCGTTTCAATGCCAACTTTGCCTGGTCATGAAGGAGATTTTCACGGAACTAACGTTGCATATTAACTCTAACCTGGTGCATTGCTAAAAAAATATTAATGTTTACAATCTAAATTCACCCCAAAGCAGTTATATGACAGCTTCTTTGCCCGCTTTGAGTCCCAGGCACAGCACTCAGTCACACCAACCCAACCCCCCACGTGGGTCCTCACCTCTCCTCCACCCGCACCCTCAGCATCGGCTCACCCCAGGGCTGTGTGCTGAGCCCGCTTCTCTACTCGCTCTACACATCTGACTGCAGTCCCGCCTACCCGGACAACATCATTGTCAAATTTGCTGATGACACAACAGTGGTGGGGCTGATATCCAGGGGTAACGAGGTGGCCTACAGAGATGAGGTCCTGAAACTTGGTGAGTGGTGTGCATCAAACAACCTGGCACTAAACATCACCAAGACCAAGGAACTCATCCTGGACTTCCGGTGGCTCCTGCCCCCCTGTACATTAACGGCGAATGTGTAGAGCGAGTGGAGTCCTTCAAATTCCTTGGGGTCCACATCTCTGCAGACCTCTCCTGGTCAGCCAACACCTCAGCACTGGTCAAGAAGGCCCAGCAGTGGCTACACTTCCTGAGGGTGCTCAGGAAGGAACATCTTCACACCCGCCTGCTGGTGACCTTCTACCGGTCCACCATCGAGAGCCTGCTGTTGGCACCTCACCATTAGGACTACGCAATGCGGCCTACAAAAGCCTTCACATGCGGTCAGGACAAAGGAACAATGGAGATAAAAAACTACAACCGCCATTTTAGTTTCACCTCGCACCTAGGTGCGAAGTGCAACGTCACACAACTGGTGCCCTATTGGCTGACAACCACAGGTACCCAAGGGGGGTCCCCGGGAGCAGCCGTGAGCTATATAAACCGGCGCTGCCTTAAGGACTTCCTCTCTCTACCGTAACACGCGTTACAACAGGAGGTGAACGTTATGTCTGCAGCATTTTCCTTTGTCCTAGGCTGCAGTCTTTTCCCCAAGCTCGCTGGACAAGCAACAGAATGTTTTCCCTCTCTTTTTCTCTACTCGCTTTATTTTCTTTTTGTTTTTATCATTTTGGATCCTGAGGAGACCGCCGCGACCGCACGACTCTCCTGTTTACCCGCGGAAGGAAGAAAAACACTTTCTTCGTCCCAGCTGCCAGGGCCAAGTTAACGGATAACTTCTACGACCCGTTTTTGTCTGAAGTCAGCTGACTAAATTGCCGCGATTTTATTGTTGCCTGCAGAAGGGAGAAAACACTGTTTTTCTTCAACTAATTTGATCCGCGAGGAGGATAACTTCTACGCCCCGAACTCGCTTGGATTCAGCCGGCTCGTCTGCACCCTCCGTCGCCGAATGGGCGCTCACGAACCACCGTCCGTCGCCGGCGTCAAGAAACGCCATCACTGCACGGGACAAAAAACCTCACATCGACACACCTCACATCGACAAAAGTAAGAGGCTATTTGTCTGGGCAGAAGCAGAGATTCGATACTGTAGGACATGCTTGTAATTCTTGTTAACGTGTTTTAAGTTTTGTTCACGGACCGCCGAGTCCATGGCTTTCTGTATTTTTGTATTCGAAGGCTGATTGTGTACCCACGCCGCTGGGTTGATTTCTGTAAAGGTGTTTTGACTAACCTCAGCCATATTCGCGAGCTCAGTAAGCGTCTACTATCAGTTAAAAGACCGGGGTCCCGCTGAACGAACGGCAGTTCATTCACGAGCTCCCGTGTGATAGTAACACGCCTCCTGAGCCTTAGAATATTGTTTGTGTCCCGCTAACACACACACGCACACATACACCGCCCCACACGTATCCTCCGCCAGCTGTTTCTGTCTCCGGACGCTAAGGACATAGCTCCATCTGGTGGCTGTACCCGGCCACCTCTCGCTCTCTCTCTCTCTCGCGCGATTCTATCGGACGTCAGCGGCTCCGCCCCTGAACGCTGTGAGGAGTAGCTCCATCTGGTGGTCGCGCCCGGCCATATCTCTCTCTCTCTCTCTCTCTCTACACACACGCATGCACACACACGCACGCCCACACACGCACTCCACGTGTGTCTCTTTCTTTGTTTAGCTTAGCTTTGTGTGTTAGGTAGTTAGGTAATAAGGCTTTGTTAATTGCAGTGTTATTGATTGTGATCATTATTACTGATTTAATAAATCTTATTATATTATAACTAGCGGTCTCTTGTGCTTGTTGTGTATATGTCACTGGATAACAGCAGGTTGTGAAGGCTAGTGCTCGAATTTCACGCCTTTTTAATTGTTCGATTGTTTTATACTTCTATGCTAATGATCACGATGATTGGCATGTGAGTGTAAAACCTTTTTATATTGAGACTGAATACAGTTTTAGGGTAATCTTTTCCCTGATCCCAGGGTGGTGCCCCATATATTCATGATTATATCATAATAATCTATTAAATATAATTATTAATATCGATAATCATATTGACATTAATAATTAGCTGTTGATAACCAAATCTGCTCCTGCTACATCCCCAACACTGCTGACCTATGCTGTGTCAGTTTGGCACTCCAGCTGCAAAGAGGCTGACGGGAAAGGGCTGCAGAGGGTGGCCAACGCCGCACAGAGATCATTGGCTGCCCCCTGCCTTCCATATCCACCATCCACAACTCCCGCTGCCTCGCCAGGGCCAGAAACATTTTAAAAGACAATACTCACCCCGGCTTCCACCTCTTCAACCTATTGCCTTCTGGCAGGCGCTTCAGGTCCATACTATTCAGAACAAATAGACTAGCTAGAGATAGCTTTTTCCCCAAAGCTGTCACCATACTCAAATTTGCACTGACCATTGCACATCAGACATTATTATTAACTCTGCACTCAACTACTTCTGGACTCAAGCCTGTGCAATTGTGTCAAGTACACAATACAAGTGGGTTTTTACTTATGCTGATGTTTTATCTGTCTGTCTGTCTGTCTGTCTGTCTGTCTGTCTGTCTGTCTGTGTATTTTTATATTTTTATACTGTGACAAGTGCACTTTGAAGGAGCTGCTCTTTAAATCTAATTGTATTGAGTATAATGACAATAAAGGCTTTCTATTCTATTCTATTGTACAATCGGAGGGCAGAACAACCCCTCTTTCTGCTATTGGTTAGATGAACCCTCAATCCACCAAAGTGACCAATTAGAAGAAGTAGGTAGGTCTGGGTGAAAAGGGCTTCAAGAAGGCACACCCAGGCAGGGAAAAGTTTAGACTTCCTAAATCGAAGGCTCAGTAGGATTTCTCAGTAGAGCAGGTGATGAAGCTTTAGCAGGACTTTGACAGAAATTGGTAAAACCAGGTTTGGCCACACTGGTGCGGACGCAGGCTTGAATTATATTCCAACAAAGATTGCTCCACCAGTCTGACTGCCACTTCATCCTGACTTAGTTGCTCCTCTTCATCCTGGCTTAGTCACTCCTCTTCATCCTGGCTTAGTCGCTCTTTTTCATCCTGGCCTGACTTAGTCGCTCCTCTTCATCCTGGCCTAGTCGCTCGTCTTCATCCTGGCTTGACTTAGTGGCTCCTCTTCATTCTGGCCTAGTCGCTCCTCTTCATCCTGGCTTGACTTAGTCGCTCTACTTCATCCTGGCTTAGTCGCTCCTCTTCATCCTGATTTAGTCGCTCCTCTTCATCCTGGCTTAGTCACTCCTCTTCATCCTGATTTAGTCGCTCCCCTTCATCCTGACTTAGTCGCTCCTCTTCATTCTGACTTTGTCACTCCTCTTCTTTCTGGCTTGACGTATGGGCAACCTATAAAGCCAGGATACACTGAGGAGATTAGTTCAAGCCTAGCTTTCTCTGTTATTCTGGATTTCTAAACTGCTTTAGTTAAATAGCCCCAGGTCAGGTTCACAGAGTGGGTGACCATGGTAACTGACCTAAAGATTAAGTTCACTCTATTTCTGGAACAGAAAACTAGAAGGGTTAACACACTCAGAGTTTCAGCAAAACTTGCTTTCTGGATAACACCCCTGTGCTTTTGTGTACTAATATTTATATCCGTTCATAGTGGTCAAATGTTTATGTTTACCTTTGTCCGTGATGTTATCCTGTGTGTGTGTGTGTGTGTGTGTGTGTGTGTGTGTGTGTGTGTGTGTGTGTGTGTGTGTGTGTGTGTGTGCTCTCCTTGGCCATAAAGGCTTACGGTGATAAAGTTAAACAGCCCAACAGCCCGAGTGTAGAGTCTGTTGGTCCTCCCGTACAGCAGGTGGCGCTGTCCACCTTCAGGCTGCTCGCGTCCCGCTGTGGACCAGAGACGAACGAGAAGAACTTCCTGTTCCTCGTCTAGCGGCAAATGCGGGTGAAATGGCTGAAAACCCACCCAGGTCTAAGCTGAAACGAGTTAAAGCGCCTCAAAAAGATCAGCAGCAGGTCTTTTCCTGCGGGCTGAAGGGAGGCCAGGCACCGCTCTTCTCTTGGGGAGGAAGGTGGGTGTTCCCGGTCTTCACCGGTCCGTGTTCCCGGTCTTAGTTGTGTAAATGCACAGTCGCCCGTTTATAAGCTCTGTAACTTAAATGAAACGGAGAAGGAGCCTCCATGAAATCTCCTGAATGTTTTCTTGCGTATTATTAGCTGATCAACAGAACTGAAGTGAAATTGAAGTGAATTTCGACTGAGCCCATCTAAACACTTTGCTTTTACTTTAATATCAGATTTCTCTCTGATTGTATAGAGGTACAATGGTCCTCCTTCTCTCTTGATGTATTATCTCAGTAAACATTGTAAACATGAGGTTATGGTCTCAATCTCTAGTTTAAAGTCTTCTTCAATCCAGCATGATGTTCATTTAGTATAGTATGGTCCATTTAGAGTCCACCAGACCAGAAAGCAGGGGATGCTTTAGGGGGCGGGGCAACCTGCTGATTGACAGGTCGCTACCAATGCAGTTAGATAGATGTATTCATCTAGGGTCATTCCGTGTCATTTCATCAAATGCCTCCCACCTGACCATCTCAGAATGTCCTGAAAAAATTCAAGTACAAAGACACACTTGTTAATAGGACAAATCCAAAATATTAGGTCTCTACTTAAACATTCTACAAAATATGGTTTCTCTCAGATGATTAGTTTCACAGATATTAAGGCTCAAAAATGGAAGTAAACAGATCTTTGCCCAACTTCAGAGCCATATTCCAAAAAACTGACAAGTATCAGGTCCAAACTTACTTTTTTTGAAAGATGATATTCTTGATAAAATCATATTAAAAAACCGGGAGGGTCTTTTGCCTCAATTTGTCCCAGTGATTTTTTTTTAAATCCTGATATTGGTGGGGTTTTGTGGCCGGTTTTGGTACTGCATGTCCTAACAGCCTACTAGTAAACATCACAGGAGGGCAATTCAATTGTGTTTTTTACCATTTACCAAAGACTTACATGTGACTAAATGCTACTGATAAATTTAGCCTTACGAAAACATTAGAATGTAGCACAGTTGTAGTTACAGAGGCAATAAGTCCTTGAATGTAAGTTAAACATGGTGAAAGCAGCTTTTAATGTCTTAAACCATGAACAAACATAGCATAATATTGAAGACTGTACATTTTGTCATACTTTAAGTATATAAATTACACAACCAAATCAAATAATAATCTTAATTTGAGCATAAAGATTTTACATTACAGTAGAAAAGTCTCCAAAGTTTGATATTGAATAACAGTTTGTCTCTATGCTCACTATGAGGGATCACACATTTTTCATCTTTTAGATCCAATTCCTTCGTCACATTCATTAATTTGGCAGTCACTTTACAAATTGTCTAATGTACATCTCTGCTCTGTTGTGCTCATCTTTTTTGATGGCATACATGCACCCAGTTTCTGTAGAGGGAACGTCAATCCTTGCAATTCTAGCCTGCAGTGGGACATTGCACATGTCTTCTCTTCTTGGCCAGTAGAAACTCTTGGCAGGGCCATGTGGGTGCATGAACTGAACCAGTACATCTTCATCTGAAACATCTCTGATACTTCCTATCCACCATTTCTGATCATACACACAACTCACATATTGTCTCATAGTGAGCATAGAGACAAACCGTTATTCAATATCAAACTTTGGAGACTTTTGTACTTTAATGTAAAATCTTTATGCTCAAATTAAGATTATTATTTGATTTGGTTGTGTAATTTATATACTTAAAGTATGACAAAATGTACAGTCTTCAATATTATGCTATGTTTGTTCATGGTTTAAGACATTAAAAGCTGCTTTCACCATGTTTAACTCACATTCAAGGACTTATTGCCTCTGTAACTACAACTGTGCTACATTTTAATGTTTTTGTAAGGCTAAATTTATCAGTAGCATTTAGTCACATGTAAGTCTTTGGTAAATGGTAAAAAAAACACAATCGAATTGCCCTCCTGTGATGTTTACTAGTAGGCTGTTAGGACATGCAGTACCAAAAACGGCCACAAAACCCCACCAATATCAGGATTTTAAAAAATCACTGTGATAAATTGAGGCAAAACACCCTCCCAATTTTGGACCTGATACTTGTTGTCAGTTTTTTGGAAAATGACTCTGAAGTTGGGCAAAGATGTGTTTACTTCCATTTTTGAGCCTTAATATCTGTGAAACCAATAATCTAAGAGAGACCATACTTTGTAGAATGTTTAAGCTAACACCAGAGATAGAGGCAGAAAAATGGTAAATGGCCTCATTTATATAGCGCTTTTGTCCAAAGCGCTTTACAACAATGACTGACATTCACCCATTCATTCACACATTCACACACTGACGGCGGAGTCAACCACACAGGGCGACAACCAGCTCATCAGGAGCAATTAGGGTGAGGTGTCTTGCTCAGGGACACCAGGCACTCAGCTAGGAGGAGCCGGGGATCGAACTGGCAATCCTGCGGTTGCCAGCCAACCCTGCGGTTGCCAGCCAACCCGCTCTACCTCCTGAGCTAAACCCCCCTCAGAAGTCATAGAAGTCTTTTATCTGCAAAAATGGGGGCTCAGCCACTCTTCAAATGTACTACTTTATTTCAACAAGCCACATTTTAAGTACCTACCATACTAGGTTATCATTGAGCTACACCCCCGATATTCCATGTCTGGAGGCTATTAGTAACAGATATACACTGTAGAAATTTTGAAGGCCACAGGTGAGATAGTTTTCCAGATATTGCTGTTTAAAAATGGCTTTTCAGAGCATGATGCCAAAAACCGTCTAAACTACCCTTCATTCAATGATGTTTCATAAGAAAACTGTTTATAATATCCTAATATTTTGGATTTGTCCTATTAACAAGTGTGTCTTTGTACTTGAATTTTTTCAGGACATTTTGAGATGGTCAGGTGGGAAGATTTTCAGAAATTTGATGAAATGACATGGAATGACCCAATAATAAATACAATTAAATGTAAATTCAGCAGACTGTCAAACGAATTATTGAACATGAACAACATTCATAATCAACACAAATAAATCTTTAATATTCAAAAGGGTGTGAAATAGATCCAAACCCTTCTCCATAACTCAATACAAGTAATAACTTCTTTGATCATATAAACTCATGTGACTGGAAGCCTAGATTCCTTTTTTAATGTCAGTTCCAACCTTGAAAATGAAATATTAGTGAGCTGGCTGTCACATTGAAGATGAGATCATCCTTTAATACACATTCAAACAGTTGTATGAGAAAAATAAAGCAATTTTTTTTACTTTTCCTATTTAAACATTATGCAGTGTGAACCTACATTTCTCTCTCTCTCTTGCTTTGTGATTTACACAAGCAGACACGCTGCCACAGATCAAAGAGCAGTTTCCTCAAACATTTCACAGACAGATTAAAAATCCATGCATAATGATCTGAAAGATCTCTTTTCTACTAGACGTGCAGGTGAGCGTCTAGTAGAGAGGCGAGGCTTTCTTTGGAGCGGGAGAAGCCAGTGAGCTTGATATGTGTTTGCAGGTCAGCTGATCCAGCAGCAGGGTGGTGGAGCGACGAGCAACTGCCGGCTGTAGAGAGCCTGTGGGCGTCAACACTGAAGTCTTCTCTGCCCTACCTGGAGAACCAGCACTGGGACCTGGTTCCTGACCTCCCACAGCCAGCTCCAGTGGTATATTACACATATGTTGTAGTGAATATGATGAAACTCAGGACAAGACTCACATCAAGACACATTCCACAATGTTCCTGCTGTGTGCTTGCATAGACAGGCGAAATGTGTCATCATCATCATCATCATCAGGTGTAGACGAGGAGTTGTTCTGTGTCTGTGCACTGTTCTGCTTGTGTAATGAGTGATTAATCGTCCCTCTAAACTCGTCTACAAATGTTTATGGAAGGACCTTCTCACTGCTGGTGCCTCTACATGACCTACAGAAGTAAACCAGGCCATCAGTGACCAACACAATATTTATCAAAGGTTACTTTTAATGCTTTTCATTGGTGCCACCGGGAAATCCTGAGCTGCGTTTCAATAACGGTTTGAGTTGCCCTCGCTCACTTGCCCTAAGCACTTGCCCTCGGGGGAATCCCCGCCGCCATCTTAAGGGCTGTTCCATTTCCCTGAACAGCTGAAGTGAACTCCGTGAGATCGACCCTTGAGGGCTGAGTGATCGAGTGAACAACGATGGCCACTTCAGAGCTGTATATCACCCACAATGCATTGCTGTGGTGCACGAAAAATATGTCCATGCGGTGGCGATAATGAACCTCAAACACCATTGTCTGCTGTCTATTCACCACCAAGGAAGAAGAAGAAAGAAGGAAGAAGAAAATTAATTAAATTTAATTCATTTTCTTAAATTGTGCAATTAGACTGTCTGTTGCAGAGTTATGGCAGAGCCCACCGTTTACAAGTGTAAGTATATAAGCAGCCGTATTGCCATCAAGCGTAGAATACGTCTTCGTCTCAATGAAATGAGTCTCCGCATATTTAGTGTAATTTGGAATAGGCAGTATAGCGCTACTCCAACAACGTGTGGTTGATCCATGATTGTCTGGGCTGTTAGTGAACGAGGGCAGGTGTGTTCCATTTACCCCTTTCACTCTCCCTCCGCCCTCTTTCCCTCCGCCCTCCAAGGGGCCTCCGTGTGACGTCATAGCAAGGGCTGAGGGCAAGTGAGCGAGGGCGACTCAAACCGTTATTGAAACGCAGCTCTGCAGTTTCACCGAAACTTAACTTAACTGCCGCCTCCGGCCTACAGTCAGAGCTCCGTTACTGGCAGCAGGGGCTCCTCCTCTGGCCAGGAGCAGAGCTGCTCTTCGCTGCTCCTGGGGCCCCGGCTGGGGCCCGACACCACTCTGCCGGAGGCCTCCTGGAAGGAAGGGAGGCACGGGAGAACCAGGACACTGTGGGGCTGCAGTGAGAGTTTTTAAAGGAAAGCCAAAATACACACTGAATGAACGTTCCTCATAGTAACTTTAACTACTGTCTAATAGTGACTGTACAGAGGGCTAGCAGTGAGAGTAGAGTGACATTAGTGCTGCAGGTGGTGGTGCCGGCTGCCATAGAGCACATGGCAGTGATGTGGTGACAGGTTCGGATCCGTAACACCAGAATGAGTCGTACAATAAGCCTCCTATCTTGTTGACCGAACACAATAATCATGATTTCTGTGCAACTTCAACCATCTGTGCTAATTTGTTTAAAGGTGTCTCCCTGAGTCCGTCTGTTCTCCCATGTCACTTTAGAGACCCGCCGCACTACAGTCTGATGAACCACACTGGTTTGACCTCAGTGAAGAGGTCGCCCCTTTCCCTGAACCCTCTCCACATCCTCCGAGGACTTTGAGTCCAGATCCTCTCAGACTCTCAGAACAGACCAAACCTGGACCAGAGCAGCCTGCCGGACCGCTGCCGTCTCACAGCAGGCAACGACGTGACGGCAGCACGCCGTCCTTTCAAACCCGCGCCAACAGACCTCGGCCGTCCCTCCACGCCTGGGAGGGGCCGGCGTCATCAGCCGGACCCTCGGGTTTTAGGGAATACAAGGAGGAGAGCAAGAAGCAAGAAGAAGAGACGCTCAGCAGAGTGGTGACTGTTTCCCTGCAGGGGGAGGAGGAAGAGCAAGTGCAGAGGAATATGGGAGGAGACGGAGGAGCAGCAGGAGGAGGTGGAGGGCTGCAGAGCTGCCCCATGTGTCTGCTGGTGTTTCCTATTGGGTAAGAGATGCAGCACACGTTCTTTTCATTGTTAATAAAACAGAGCTCCTGTGGGGACTTAGACAAAACATCACACTCACACACACACAATATCTCTCTTTGCACCAAGTTACTTACCTGGCTTTAAGCAGCATGCTGCATGTGGAGTCTGGATTTGTGTGTTCAGTACAGAGAGCTGCTTGTCCCGCCTCTCCAGGTCCACCCAGCTGCAGTGTGACGGCCACCTGGCCCACTGTCTGTCGGAGGTCAACATCGACGTGACCTGGTGACCCATGTGGCCTGTGAGCAGCACGGCTCAGTTGAGACTCCAGAGAGACAGGAAGTGATGTGCTGAAGGCTGACGGCAGCAGCGCCCCCCCCCCGGCTGGACGTCACATGTAGCTGCCTCATCTGCGTTGCTTCTGTGAGCTGTTAATATGAGCGTTCACCAGGTGCATTGTGGGAGAAAACTTAAATTTTGTGTGTCTGTGTGTGTTGCATCTGCTTTACACTGTATTTATTCCTAATAAGTGTCTTAAATGAGATGTTCCAAATAATTACTTTTACAATTATTAAGCAGTTTACAACATAATTTAGCTGAGCAGGAAGTTCATACAGTATGCTCAAGGAATGTAATGACACTAATACAGGAGGTTATAAAAATGTAAATAAACAATCTCATTGTATCAATATGTCGTAGTATAATGTGCCATCAAACTGAGTCATAAAATATGTCTTGAGATAGTACACCATTTAAACCTCAGTATGTAACATGGCTCCGTTGTGGATTCATCCCGGATCCAGACCCGAGGACAACTGTGCATAGGATCCTTACTAAAAGTTTACGTACGCCAAAAAGCCAAAGTTTGCGTGCGCCAAAAAAAAATCTGATTTATAAAACTGTGCGCACGCAAGCTGTACGCAATGTTCCCTTTATAAATCACAGGATCACCTACAAGTGTGCGTACCTGAATCCCGCCCTGTACACGCCCACATTTTACTATGTTAATGAGCCGGCATGCAATCGTTTCCGTGTGGTGAATCACGGCGACAGGTCAGAAAAAAACCGAAGAAACGTTACTTTTCAGAACCGGAGAAAGAGACACTTGTTGGGGAGGTGGAGGCCCGGACAATAATTTAATTTAGTGGCCACAGCAGCGGGATCACGAATAAAAAGACGCAGTGCGAGTGGCAACACATTGCTGCTGCAGTCAACGGCGTCAGCTGGACGGAGCGGACGGTGATCTGAAGGTAAATGACATCTTTCCGCTCCTAACATGGATTTAATGTATTGCTAGAGTATTTGAGGAGGTTTGATTTTGATGTGACTTTGACGGGGATTGTGTCTGAAAAGGAGGGAGAAACAGACGCGACTGAGACCAGAGGTATAAGGGTGAACAGATTTTAAACTTTTATTGTATATAAAACAAAACGTTAAATCGTTTCTGTCCTTCCAGAGTCTGCAGCGTTGGGCGTAGAGGAGGGTGACGGTGAGGAGGGTGACGTGAGGAGGGTGATGTGAGGAGGGTGAAGGTGACGGGCCCTCGGCACAGCGTCCGGGTCCGGCACAAAGCAGCAGCGCACCCCGGACGCATGGCACATCAAGCGGTCGGGTGCTCACTGATGCCGTCCTGCAACTTCAGCGAGACACAATCACCGCCATCAACAACGTTGCAGATGAGCTACGGCAAACGCGCACTGTGATTAATAAAATAATACGTTTAAAATGAACATTGATTGTTGTCTTCCTTAGCTTACAAACGCAGCATGACATCCTCACGGATTCTTGCGCCCTGTTGTACCCCTCCAGTCGGGCAGGGGGCCGAGGCTCATCATGCTGGGGACTCTACCACCTTTGTCGGGTGGTGGAGTCTGCCTGAAGTTCGGTAAAGTTGCGCTCTCTACGCTCCACGACTGAGCGCGCACGAGCGTGGCACTCATTATAGCGCATTTCTCTGGTGGTTTAAAAACGAGGATAAGTGTAACAATTATACGATGGCTTAATGGCTATATGTATGTGCGTTGATGACATGCACATAAATAAGGACAATATTTAGTTATTCCCGCTGTGTTCTGCAGGGATCTAATGGAAGGTATTTATTGTATACTGCATTACATACGACGCTGAAGTTGGCTTCCGATTCGCCAGCCTCCGATTCGGCACTTAAGGGCAAATTAACCCATTGTGCAGTGCGACTGTTTGTCCACTGATTGACTGTTTTTTGTGACACTTCTTGATGTGAAAACTTTTTAGACATTTTAGGAAAGACATCAGCTTTGCCTGACACCTACTATTGTATCTGTGAAACTTTTATTTTGTTTGTGAAAATGCTAAAGGGGAGATTTTGCCGTTTTTGTTTTATACCAAGACCTCATTAGACCAGGTCCAGATCAAAAACCACTGTACCTAGACTTCTCAAATCTGGACTGGATTAATGTAGAGACCTTGAAGATTCATAAAAACACCGTTTCTGATTTGTAAAACCTTTATTCTATTTGTGAAAATGCAATAAAGGCACATTATACTGTTTTTCCAGCATGTAGACCACATTAGACCAGGTCCAGATCAAAAACCACTGTACCTAGACTTCTCAAATCTGGACTGGATTAATCTACAGACCTTGAAGATTCATAAAAACACCATTTCTGATTTGTGAAACCTTTATTCTATTTGTGAAAATGCAATAAAGGCACATTATACTGTTTTTCCAGCATGTAGACCAGATTAGACCAGGTCCAGATCAATAACCACTGTACCTAGACTTCTCAAATCTGGACTGGATTAATGTAGAGACCTTGAAGATTCATAAAAACACCGTTTCTGATTTGTGAAACCTTTATTCTATTTGTGAAAATGCAATAAAGGCACATTATACTGTTTTTCCAGCATGTAGACCACATTAGACCAGGTCCAGATCAAAAACCACTGTACCTAGACTTCTCAAATCTGGACTGGATTAATGTAGAGACCTTGAAGATTCATAAAAACACCGTTTCTGATCTGTGAAACCTTTATTCTATTTGTGAAAATGCAATAAAGGCACATTATACTGTTTTTCCAGCATGTAGACCACATTAGACCAGGTCCAGATCAAAAACCACTGTGCGTAGACTTCTCAAATCTGGACTGGATTAATCTACAGACCTTGAAGGTTCATAAAAACACAGTTTCTGATTTGTGAAACCTTTATTCTATTTGTGAAAATGCAATAAAGGCACATTATACTGTTTTTCCAGCATGTAGACCACATTAGACCAGGTCCAGATCAAAAACCACTGTGCGTAGACTTCTCAAATCTGGACTGGATTAATCTACAGACCTTGAAGATTCATAAAAACACAGTTTCTGATTTGTGAAACCTTTATTCTATTTGTGAAAATGCAATAAAGGCACATTATACTGTTTTTCCAGCATGTAGACCACATTAGACCAGGTCCAGATCAAAAACCACTGTACCTAGACTTCTCAAATCTGGACTGGATTAATGTCGAGACCTTGAAGATTCATAAAAACACCGTTTCTGATTTGTGAAACCTTTATTCTATTTGTGAAAATGCAATAAAGGCACATTATACTGTTTTTCCAGCATGTAGACCACATTAGACCAGGTCCAGATCAAAAACCACTGTACCTAGACTTCTCAAATCTGGACTGGATTAATCTACAGACCTTGAAGATTCATAAAAACACCGTTTCTGATTTGTAAAACCTTTATTCTATTTGTGAAAATGCAATAAAGGCACATTATACTGTTTTTCCAGCATGTAGACCACATTAGACCAGGTCCAGATCAAAAACCACTGTACCTACACTTCTCAAATCTGGACTGGATTAATCTACAGACCTTGAAGATTCATAAAAACACCATTTCTGATTTGTGAAACCTTTATTCTATTTGTGAAAATGCAATAAAGGCACATTATACTGTTTTTCCAGCATGTAGACCACATTAGACCAGGTCCAGATCAATAACCACTGTACCTAGACTTCTCAAATCTGGACTGGATTAATGTAGAGACCTTGAAGATTCATAAAAACACCGTTTCTGATTTGTGAAACCTTTATTCTATTTGTGAAAATGCAATAAAGGCACATTATACTGTTTTTCCAGCATGTAGACCACATTAGACCAGGTCCAGATCAAAAACCACTGTACCTAGACTTCTCAAATCTGGACTGGATTAATGTAGAGACCTTGAAGATTCATAAAAACACCGTTTCTGATTTGTGAAACCTTTATTCTATTTGTGAAAATGCAATAAAGGCACATTATACTGTTTTTCCAGCATGTAGACCACATTAGACCAGGTCCAGATCAAAAACCACTGTGCGTAGACTTCTCAAATCTGGACTGGATTAATCTACAGACCTTGAAGATTCATAAAAACACCGTTTCTGATTTGTGAAACCTTTATTCTATTTGTGAAAATGCAATAAAGGCACATTATACTGTTTTTCCAGCATGTAGTCCTCATTAGACCAGGTCCAGATCAAAAACCACTGTGCCTAGACCTCTCAAATCTGGACTGGATTAATGTAGAGACCTTGAAGATTCATAAAAACACCGTTTCTGATTTGTGAAACCTTTATTCTATTTGAGAAAATGCAATAAAGGCACATTATACTGTTTTTCCAGCATGTAGACCTCATTAGACCAGGTCCAGATCAAAAACCACTGTGCGTAGACTTCTCAAATCTGGACTGGATTAATCTACAGACCTTGAAGGTTCATAAAAACACAGTTTCTGATTTGTGAAACCTTTATTCTATTTGTGAAAATGCAATAAAGGCACATTATACTGTTTTTCCAGCATGTAGACCACATTAGACCAGGTCCAGATCAAAAACCACTGTGCGTAGACTTCTCAAATCTGGACTGGATTAATCTACAGACCTTGAAGATTCATAAAAACACAGTTTCTGATTTGTGAAACCTTTATTCTATTTGTGAAAATGCAATAAAGGCACATTATACTGTTTTTCCAGCATGTAGACCTCATTAGACCAGGTCCAGATCAAAAACCACTGTGCCTAGACC
Source organism: Eutrigla gurnardus (assembly GCF_963514095.1). Classification (NCBI taxonomy): domain Eukaryota; kingdom Metazoa; phylum Chordata; class Actinopteri; order Perciformes; family Triglidae; genus Eutrigla; species Eutrigla gurnardus. The sequence continues at coordinate 2,325,695 of NC_139922.1, forward strand.
TCTCAAATCTGGACTGGATTAATGTAGAGACCTTGAAGATTCATAAAAACGCCGTTTCTGATTTGTGAAACCTTTATTCTATTTGTGAAAATGCAATAAAGGCACATTATACTGTTTTTCCAGCATGTAGACCACATTAGACCAGGTCCAGATCAAAAACCACTGTACCTAGACTTCTCAAATCTGGACTGGATTAATGTAGAGACCTTGAAGATTCATAAAAACACCGTTTCTGATTTGTGAAACCTTTATTCTATTTGTGAAAATGCAATAAAGGCACATTATACTGTTTTTCCAGGATGTAGACCACATTAGACCAGGTCCAGATCAAAAACCACTGTGCGTAGACTTCTCAAATCTGGACTGGATTAATCTACAGACCTTGACGATTCATAAAAACACAGTTTCTGATTTGTGAAACCTTTATTCTATTTGTGAAAATGCAATAAAGGCACATTATACTGTTTTTCCAGCATGTAGACCTCATTAGACCAGGTCCAGATCAAAAACCACTGTGCCTAGACTTCTCAAATCTGGACTGGATTAATCTACAGACCTTGAAGATTCATAAAAACACAGTTTCTGATTTGTGAAACCTTTATTCTATTTGTGAAAATGCAATAAAGGCACATTATACTGTTTTTCCAGCATGTAGACCTCATTAGACCAGGTCCAGATCAAAAACCACTGTGCCTAGACCTCTCAAATCTGGACTGGATTAATGTAGAGACCTTGAAGATTCATAAAAACGCCGTTTCTGATTTGTGAAACCTTTATTCTATTTGTGAAAATGCAATAAAGGCACATTATACTGTTTTTCCAGCATGTAGACCACATTAGACCAGGTCCAGATCAAAAACCACTGTACCTAGACTTCTCAAATCTGGACTGGATTAATGTAGAGACCTTGAAGATTCATAAAAACACCGTTTCTGATTTGTGAAACCTTTATTCTATTTGTGAAAATGCAATAAAGGCACATTATACTGTTTTTTCAGCATGTAGACCACATTAGACCAGGTCCAGATCAAAAACCACTGTGCGTAGACTTCTCAAATCTGGACTGGATTAATCTACAGACCTTGACGATTCATAAAAACACAGTTTCTGATTTGTGAAACCTTTATTCTATTTGTGAAAATGCAATAAAGGCACATTATACTGTTTTTCCAGCATGTAGACCTCATTAGACCAGGTCCAGATCAAAAACCACTGTGCCTAGACTTCTCAAATCTGGAATGGATTAATGTAGAGACCTTGAAGATTCATAAAAACACCGTTTCTGATTTGTGAAACCTTTATTCTATTTGTGAAAATGCAATAAAGGCACATTATACTGTTTTTCCAGCATGTAGACCACATTAGACCAGGTCCAGATCAAAAACCACTGTGCGTAGACTTCTCAAATCTGGACTGGATTAATCTACAGACCTTGACGATTCATAAAAACACAGTTTCTGATTTGTGAAACCTTTATTCTATTTGTGAAAATGCAATAAAGGCACATTATACTGTTTTTCCAGCATGTAGACCTCATTAGACCAGCTCCAGATCAAAAACCACTGTGCCTAGACTTCTCAAATCTGGAATGGATTAATGTAGAGACCTTGAAGATTCATAAAAACACAGTTTCTGATTTGTGAAACCTTTATTCTATTTGTGAAAATGCAATAAAGGCACATTATACTGTTTTTCCAGCATGTAGACCACTGAAAAGACTCCCTGGATCATCATTCTCATTCTCAGTTAATTCTCTTTCCCACTAAATATGGTGAATCTGCTAAAGTGGACCCAAAGTATACCTGCCACCTTACCACGCCTACCTTACCTGCTGGGTAAGGGGGCGGAGGCTATAAATTGTTTGTTCACCCCTCAGTTCGCCCTTTTTGCACTCCGTGCCAACACTCCTGTGCATCCACGCATCTTATGTGTGCGTCTTCATGTTAACGTGAGCGGTCAATTCATTTCATTTCTATTGTTTAATTTGTATGCCTTTTGAGCTTTGCTGACATCTGCTCCACTGCCCTAATTCCTTTGTTCCCAGACATGTGCCAAGAGCCATGTGAGATGATTGTTTGTTGTTTGACTGTTTAGTTATGGGTTGTATAGTCATACTTGTTTGTTGTGCATTATTTGATTGTCCACTCCGTTGAATTGTAATTGTATTGTTCTTTTCTTTATCTCCTTTTGATGCAGCACATACATAAATGCAAATGAACAGTGGAAATAAAGAACCACAGACAAAGACCTCAAAGGAAAAGCAAAGACAAATAAAGCTGCTGGTGTTGCATCAAACCTTGCCTTCTCCTTGCCTACTTCCAAAACCCACTCCTTACTATTGACGTCTTCTGACCGAGACTCTGCTTGCTCACCACACACTCGCGCTCACGAACCCCATCACCCTACAGTTCCTTCAACCACATTAGACCAGGTCCAGATCCAAAACCACTGTACCTAGACTTCTCAAATCTTTTTACACGGAGAAGTTGTTGAAAAGGCTGTCAAAAAGTCAGCAAGTTTTTATGGTCTCACCTCTGTTTTTGTAAGGTTGTGTCTAGGTGCCTCTTTGTTTCCATACTGCAGATCTCTCTCTTGCTCCTGCCGCTGCATCCACTGCTTTTGTTCTGTTTGATTTTTTTGTTTGACACACACACACGCATGCTTACATCACTGATAACGGACTTTTATATATATTTTCCTCTGTTAACACTCCTGGGTTGTGAATAAATGCTTAATAATTTCACTGTACAGTCTGGTTTCCCATCTTTGCCACAGTCTCAGAACGGGGTTGTGATAAATCTCATAATGAACACAGTGAGAACATACATTTACATTTAGGTCATTTAGCAGACGCTTTTGTCCAAAGCGACTTACAATAAGTACATTTGTCAAAAGAAGGAAGCAAAGAAACCACAACGTATCATTGCCATAAAGTAAGAACTAAAAATAGAACAAGTGTTAGGTCCTCATCTGAGTAAAGTAGTACTTCAAGAGCAACAGTGCTACGATCAGAGTGCTATAGGTAAGGTTTTTTTTTTTTTTTTTGGGGGGTGGGGTGTTAGTGGGTCATGCTATGTAGAGTGGAGGTGAAGTCTGAACAGGTGAGTCTTGAGCCTTTTTCAGAAGATGGCAGTGACTCTGCTGTCCTTTTTTTTTTTTAAAGATTATTTTTTATGGCTGGAGTGCCATGCAAGCCTTTTTTATTTTATGATGCAGAGAGAGACAGTGTGGAAAGGGGAGATAGAGGGGGAAGACATGCGCGAAAGAGATTGCCGGGCCGGGAGTCGAACCACTGGTCTCCGCGCCGAGGCTGAGCCTCCGTACAGCTGCCTTATCCACTGCGCCACCGACCGCCAGTGACTCTGCTGTCCTGACATTGGTCGGCAGTTCGTTCCACCACTGAGGACCAGAACAGAGAAGAGTCTGGACTTTGCTGAGCGACATGTTTGATTTCAGCGATGGTGGTACCAGCCGGCCAGCTGAAGTAGAGGAGCGAAGTGCTCGCTTCGGGGCATGAGGTTTGACCAGTGTTTGAAGGTAGACAGGTGCCGTTCCATTGATGGCCCTGAAGGCCAGTGTCATCGTCTTGAATTGGATGCGTGCTGCAACAGGGAGCCAGTGGAGGTCACGGAGGAGGGGGGTCACATGGGAGAATTTGGGTAGATTGAAGATAAGGCGTGCTGCAGCGTTCTGGATACGCTGCAATGGTTTAATCGCAGAGGCCGGGAGTCCGGCCAGGAGAGAGTTGCAGTAGTCAAGGCGGGAGATGACCAGTGCTTGGCAACATGGCATTTCAAAGCATTTCATTAAAAAAAATATTTTTAATATGAGTAAATGAACATAATTTGGTGTTTAAATTATAATGTTGACATTCTATATGGAAAAGGTTGGTTTTAATTTGTTGACTAGGCAATATTTTTATTCTGTCTATTCGATATATTATTCTATCTATAATAAACATGGTTAAGCACATTTAAAGAAAATGTCTCTTTTCATGTAGTGACTGCAGTTATTAGTATCACATATTTATTATTTAATATCACATATTCCAGTTATGCATTGCTGAAAATGCATCCCAGAGCAAGCCAGTTCTATTTAAAAAATAATTTCAAATATATGTTACTTAATAGCCATTGGCCGCACTCAGAGGGGCATGTAATTGGTTGGATTTTTGGATTTGCCTGGCACAGGTTGTCTAAAGAGCTACACCGGAGTGCCTCGATCCAATCAAGTAAGTTTGATGTAGCCTAAAGTTTTCCTGCAACTTTATAATGACATTATATTTGACATAACAGCAAGAAATATGCTCAGCTGTTCGATATTCCATTAAAATGGGAAACGTTCTAAACTAATGAAATCTGTTTGGTAGGCTATGCACAAACTCCCTAATTTTTCTATGCTAATGCTATTCGCATTAATGTAGCGTATAGCCATGAGACATGACTATAGACATGATGCTGGAGGAAGCCCTGTGAGTCCGGTGGGGTTGTTTAGAGAGCTCTCCATGGTGCTTATCCGGCCCCCGGCGGGCGCATTTCCTCCACGACGATGCGGGACCCATGCAGGACATTAGGTTACGTAATTTTAAACTTATCACAGCAAAACGTTCGTTGACGACGGAGTATTAGGGCCATGTTGAGAAAAAAAATCTGACTTCAAGAATAAAGTCATACATTTACGAGAATAAAGTCATAATATTCTAACATATTGTTTTAGAGGAGGAGAGTTTTAAAATGAGGGCCGTGGAGCATTTCGTGGAATTGTACTTCAGTATAGGTTTCACAAACAAGGAGATAGCCTACTTAATGTTTTGGCACATCAGCATCACATTGTCATAAGTATCAGGACGCCGGCAGTACACCTGCAGATGCTCCAACGCCTGATGGCATATGGATTCATATGATAAACTAAAGCCCTATGGCATTGCTATTAACGGCTGCACAGATTTAGTCGACACATAATGTGGATGGAGGCATACAGGCTACAACTAACAGACATCGCCTTTTCTCGTTTCGCTCTTCCATTTTAAGTAGAAATGCCTACTAATTACGACTTTTATTCCCGTAAATTTACGACTTTATTCTTGAAGTCTGTGAATTTTTTTTTCTCAATGTGGTCCTAATAGCCTACTCCGTCGTAGTTGACAGCGATCAGTCATCATCTATCCGTCGTGGAGGCGACCAATCATAGTTATTATGGAAAATAATAACTTGGAAATCAAGGAAATAATAATAAGGAAAAGTGGGGTATTTACGAGAATTTATCGTTTAGAGATAAAGTATTAGGGCTCTTAAGTGCAAAAAATGTCTGAATTTTCTACTTCAAGTATTTATCCTAAATAATTGTGTGTTTTTCATTTCTTAGGCTTTAAAATGGAGAAATTAAGAAGAGGTCAGAGACGTGGCTATCCAGATTTATGGACAGAGTCAGGAGGAGACGACAGGATAGTGAGAGAACTGTCAACTTTTGAAAATCTTAATCAAAAAATAAGTTGGAATAGGCCCATGTGGGAAACGTTGGCAGCTAAAATATTCAAGGAGAAGAATGTAAAAAAAAAAAGTGGCTGTACACTGTATGGCACCGTGACAGGAAGTCAATCAGAACAAGAGTTTTGTTGAGGCAGAAGCAAAAGATTGAGTGTACCTCTCAAAATGAAAAAAATGAAGATGAGGAAAAAAGAGATACAGGATCTGAGACTAAGGACAAACTTAGTGCTATTGTAGAAGACATTTCTCCGACATGTGGGCAAGAGCAAACTCCAGAAGTCTGTGAGGATGATACTTTGTGTGGAGACAGACTGGATTGTGGGAAGGAGGTTCAGCATGATACTGAGGATTTAGTTAGTAAAGATGAGGAGAAAACATTGGAAATTGAGAAAAAGTTAGAAAAAACACATGAAGACACAACAGTTAATGCTGAAGTCAGTGGAGACAAGCCAGTGGCTGAGTGCATTCAGACTGACAGCATTGTGTGTCCTGATGATACCTTTTGTACTTGTAAACAACCAAACAATCCCAACGAGCCATATGCCCAGTGCAACCACTGCCATGACTGGTTTCATCCTGTTTGTGTGGGATTCCAAAGTATTAAAGACATTGCTGCCATATCCCCATGGCACTGTCCTTCATGTACCACAGATACCCAAAAAATACAGTCTGGACATGAGGACCAGGTGAAGAGGAGGTTATCCTTTGGACAAGAAATTCCATCCTGCCCCCAGGAGTTTACAGTAAGCCTAACAAGGACTGAATGGGCTGCATTCAGCCAGCTAAAAGAAAAGGATACAGAGTCTTGAAGAAAGGCTGGACAGATCTTCTGAGCCGCAAAATAGGATGTATAAACACATTTTGCGTTCTTTCCTTTAAGTCTAACAAAATAAAATGCAGTAAAAGTCGAAAAAATAAAAGTGCATTTTGGAGGGGTAAGGCTGTATGCACATTTTCTGGTTGCACAACTTACTTCCTATCTTTGGAGGAAGATCCAAATGATACTGAAGATGATATACCTGTTAATGTTAAAACCCAGGGAAAAATTCATCACAGTTGCCACGAACAGCATAGCCAACACTGCCGCCAACCTGAGCGCCACACACTCAGAGGACAACTTGGCGAATGTTCTCCCATGTTAGTCCACACAAAACAACTGGCATCCACGGATGAAGAGAAAATTCTCGCAGGAAATCTTAATGATGTTAAGTCTGTCCCAGTCTTGCAAAAGATATCAAGTGAAAAAAATCTTGATAATCGTTCGGATAGTGATGCTTTCATGGAGTGTTTTAAAATTCAGCAAAAGCAGGATGTGGAAAAACCAAGCGCCAAGTTAAAACACAGTGTCATTCAATATGTTGCAATGTCTCCCTTTGTAGTTCACAGTTATTCAGAATCACAGTTGCATATTCTCCATGAACAACAGAAGAAGAATGATTGTCTGTTATATATGGATGCAACTGGCAGTGTAGTTGCAAAACCTCACCCCTCCAGCCAGTCAGTTCTATATTATGCTCTTTGCACACCATGCCAGTCCACAACCCAAACTGTGGTTCCAGTCGCAGAAATGCTGACATCAGACCAAACCACTGCAACAATTCTACACTGGTTGACTTGCCTGCGTCGGGATTACCACAAACTGTTCCTGAAAGACTTGAGGCCACAAAAAATCGAAACAGATTTCAGTTGGGCCATGATCCACGCAGTTGTTCAGGCATTCAACAATGTCAGCATTCAGCAGTACTTACGACTTTGTTTTCAGGTGTGCCAAGAGCAGCAGACAGTGCAAATGACTGTGATACACCTTTGTGCTGCTCACATGCTTAAGCTGATAAGCATGAAACTGAGCAAGGTGCAGTGCAAAAAAGAAACAAAAAATATTTTCCTGTATAGCTTTGCCCTTCTCCAAAATGCCACAGATTTTTGTGTGATCTTGTCAATTATAAAGTCCCTCGTGTTTGTGTTCTCATCAAGGACTGAGACAAAAACGTGTCAGGAACATCTGTCAACACTGCAGGAAGCCATTCAGACGCAGAAGACAGACAAGATAAACATCAAAAATGCAGATGATGATGAACCAAGTCTTTCTGAAGACCTGCATAAATCAATCAGAAAGTCATCACCTTTCTTTGCTCCCATCGAAGCGGTGGTAAAGGAAACAAATGATAAAGCAAGAAAGGAAGATGAAGCAGAGGGTGCAGCACAAAAAAATAATACCCATTTCTGTGAGTCTGTGTTGGGCATTCTTTTAGACTATGCAGGTGCAGTTCCCCTTTGGTCAGGTGTTATGCTAAAACATCTTGGCAAAACTAGAGACAATAATGCCATAGTAGAAAATTGGTTCCGCACAACAAAACATGTGGTTCTGACATCAAAGCTGCACAGAAGAGCAGGAGATTTTCTGCAGCTCCAGCAAGAGTTTGTTGTGGGAAGAATCAAAGGAATGTTACTGAAAAGGCAGGTACCACAGACGAAACAGCCTTTATCAGACAATGATGATGGAGAGGACATTGATGGTCCAGACTCTCTTCCCCTATCGCAAGAAGAGAAATGGAAAAAGCGAAGTACTCGAAAGAGAAAATCAAAGTATTTCAACTCTCCTCCTCCAACAAAAAAGTGTCTTGTGGCAAAATCTTCAATATCTGCCAGCCAAAAACATCCAAAGACAAAGAGTCACATCAAAGGTGCACCACCCCCACAACCACAAAAAACACAGGGATCCTGTCCATATTGGGGAGGACAAGGGTTAATTGAGAAGCAAACAGTGTCGATGACAAATACATGTACAGTGGACAACCTCCTGTACATGCTTCACATGGCTATCAAGAGGAGACCAGGGATTAGCACTGAGCTTAATGCAAGCCCCAATAATTGGATTTCCACCCTACTGCAAGTCCACAAACTTTTTGAAAAGAAGGAGTGGTGCCAGGGAAAATTATTGTGGCTAAACGCCATTGGCCGATTTAAAGGGACTTCATGGGATGCTTATGGGACAGAGGAAGACATGATTGCATGTCGTCTCGAGTATCTCATGACAACAGAAATCATGCAAAAGTGCAAGAATACAGCTTGTCCTGTTGTGAGAAGACAAGTCAACAGTATTGATATCTTGTAAGGATTATTTAATTCTGTAAAATGAAAATCAATACATGTTTTTCATTAATCAAATGACTGTACTTGCAAGAAATAGTATAATTTATTTTAAAACGACAAGCATTGTTCATATAAGTTAACAAAGATAGAGACTGGTCATATTTATGTTAATCTACATGTTTTACATGTGTTTATTTTCAGGTGTGAAGACTTTAGTACTCTCCAGAAAGATATTGACAGGTGGATGAATACGTCCCTTACAGCTCCATGCAAAAGGTGAGTATACAGTATGCAAACATACAGACCATTCTCTTGAATGCAGTTACACAGCTCTCCTGCCTAGTTTGTTGATTGAGTCTGACATTTTCATAGTTTTACAATATTTAATGTTTTCTAACTTTTATCTTAACAGAGGTCCTGCCCCATGCACTGACAGTGAGCAGACACTGCAGCGTGTCTTCGTGAATGGACAGCCATGTGTGTTACTGGTCTCAGTGATACACCAAGCCAAGCTCAGTGACAAGCTCCATCCTACAGCCTTGCCACACCTGGTGACAATTCTTGGTGGAAAGTAAGAAAACACTTAACACACTGTCTGTTAACACTGTGTCACACTTGTACATGTTTTTGTCACTGATTTTATTTGTTTACATTGCTATTCTAATACAGTTTGAATTAATTTTTGAGTGGTCATCACATTTTTCTGCTATACTGTCAACACCCACAAAGGTATGAGCCAGCTGGAGTGACATACCACCTGGGCACAAAGAATCACTTTGTGGCATTCCACAAACTGGGCGCTGACAATGGCATTTTTATGATGGCCTTGAGGAAATGCTCATATGGCAAGCCGTTTTAACATTTAATAGCTAGACTGAATATGTATTGCAGATATCTGTAATTCAATTCTTCCTAGTCATAAAGAACATTTCAGATATCCACAATGACATTCTTCCTATCCACAATTGTCATTTCAGATATCCACAATGGCATTCTTCCTAGGACAAATGACGTCACTTTTGCCATTCATGTGTATTGGGCTTTCAATTTCAGATATCCACAATTACATTCTGGATATCTAGAATGAACATTCTGGATATCTGCAATTGAATTCTTACTAGGAGAAACTCCCATTTCAGATATCTTCAATCCAATTGTTACTAGTCATAATTTTCATTTCAGATATCCAAAATGAAAAACTATTCCAGATATCCAGAATGTAATTTTGAATATCCAAAAATACATTATGACTAGTAGAAATGTCGTTATGGATATCCACAATTCATATTATGACTAGTAGAAATGTAATTTCAGATATCTACAATCAGAATTATGACTAGGAACAATACAATTGCAGATATCCACAAAATGTATTGTTGATATCTGTTGACAGGTAGACAGGACGCCATTAAAAAAAAAAATGTAATTATGACTAGTAACAATTGGATTGAAAATATCTGAAATGGGAGTTTTTCCTAGTAAGAATTCAATTGCAGATATCCAGAATGTTCATTCTAGATATCCAGAATGTAATTGTGGATATCTGAAATTGAAAGCCCAATACACATGAATGGCAAAAGTGACGTCATTTGTCCTAGGAAGAATGCCATTGTGGATATCTGAAATGACAATTGTGGATAGGAAGAATGTCATTGTGGATATCTGAAATGTTCTTTTTGACTAGGAAGAATTGAATTACAGATATCTGCAATACATATCCAGTTTAGCTATTAAATGATAAAACGGCCACTTATACTTTTTAAGGATTTTTAGATATCTTAAATTTAGTTTTGACTAGTACAATCAAAGTTGTAGATATCTTAAAACATCATTTTTACTAGTAAGAATGTATTGTGGATATCTTTAATTACCATTTCTCCTAGTCAAATTTACATTTTGACTAGGAGAAATGCTATTATGGATAAAATATAATTACAGATAGCAGTGTGGTTCGATTAAATGTTAAAACGGCTTGCCATATGCTCAACCCTGGCAAGGGTGATGTTGTCATCACTGACACATTAAGGAAAAAGAAACTTAAGGCTAAGAGTAAAGTTGGCCACATTGTCATGGTCAGGGTAAGTATGGACATTAATTATGACATAATACTGTCTTGACTTCTAAAACTAGTTTTCCTTTGTATATGACATTTCAACAGATAACAACAATAGTCATGTCTTTTGGTTCACAAACAAGAAATTGAAATTAATCACAGTAATAACTAAATGTGTTGATCAGACTTACTTATCTTGTCTTTCACATTCAGGTGACAATCATTTATGGAGAAAATTGGTGATAGTCCTCTTACATAATCTCATCATAAAAAATGATTTGTTTTCCTCTTGCTTTAGGACAAAGCAGCAGAAGCTGTTGAAGCTAGGCGGCAGGACAATGAACAGCTTGTTACATTCATTGTGGACCACAATGGAGCTGATGGAAAGCTGAGGGTAAGTCTAACATGTCATTACTTTTCCATATGGAGCAATTTTACTAAAAACAACTATGAAATTACAGAGCAACACCTAACCTGATCCATTTATAACGTATCACCCTGTGATAAAATGTGATATATTAAACACCCATTAACCAATTACTAACCTCATGGCGAATGTGCAATTAGTTCAGTGAGGAAACAACTGTAACTGCTTGTGGCTTGTTCACTTCTGCCAAGAACACCATTCTCCTTACATGGACTGCACTAGACCTCAACAAAATTGTGGAATTGTGGGGCTTTGCAAATATGTTTGGAATAACGCTGTATCAGATAAAGCGTATTATCATTATTACCAAAGTAAACACTTTATACCAGCACATTCAGATACCATAGTAGTTAAGTCAGTTAGTTTTACAGTCAAGCAAGTTTCATTGCATAGATTTAAAGGCACATATGTCCACTGTGGAAAGAAAGCCACTATTTGGCGTATTCTGTCCTCTTGCTGTCAATGGAACTGATGAAATAGGATGAGACATGGCTATGCCTAACAGCACCGCTGTGTGTGAGCAGATAAAAATGGAATGAACATTTTTAAATATTCATGTTTAATTACTTTCATACTTAATGCAAAATTAATATTTTTCAGGCCATTCTGTCCAGTGAGGAGGAGTGCCACTTTTCTTTTAAAGATAGGTGGGTCCCAATCATTTTCGATGATGATGTGCAGCTGGACAAGATCGTTAAGTACTTGTCAGACTTCCTTGACAGCTGTGACACCGTCTCTCCAGAAGTCTGCACCATGGTGTCTTCTGACAGGATCAAATACATACTTAATGTGATGCTGTCAGAGGTAGGTCGACAGCTGTTTGACTTCAATTTATGAAGTTCTATACATGAATGACAGTATTCCTATTACTTGTGCATAGTACAATTAAGAGAAGCATTGGTAGTAAAGATTTGACCGCAGAAGATGTGTGCTTTTCTGTTCTATGAAGATCAAATATTTCTAATGTCAATCTTTAACCTTCTGCTTAACCGTATAGTGCAGTACATTTTCAGATAAGTTACACAAAGTGAGTTATTATTATTGTAAACACATTTTTCTATAAGAAATAATATCTCTAAGTGTGCCTTAATAATAATTTAACAAAAGGAAAGATGAAATAGAAGGGGAATAGTAAAATGAGCAAACAGAAAAAGGACAAGTGAGAGAACCACTTAAATATGTGATGTGACAGTAAGATATAGGAAAACTTGAAATGTTGCCTTTAACAGAAAAGATGAATCAGAAACTCAGGAAAATGGAGGATTTAGGAACATAGGTTTAATTTGTTAGCAGTTATTGTACAAGACACCAACAAACTGAAAAACTAAAGGGTCGAGCAGGAAAGAGCTTTAAAAAAAAAGTAGGTAAGACTCATTGCAGGAAAGCAGTTCATGCAACATAGGGTGGCTACAGCCTTACAAAAATAAATGTATTCTGCATTCTATTTTTTCTTCTATCTTTATTTGTATTCTATGCAATGGATGTACTTATAGCACACCTCAATAATTAATAGTAAACAAATATAACACCTGAATTAGCTTCATTTTTGTAAAGTATGTCTGTAGGAGACACAATATACTGTGTGGCAAATGATAAGCAGGACAAACTTAATATTTTTAAACTCTGGACAATCGGGTAGGGTCAGGATCATGTCTGTAAGTAGGTAGTTGGTCAGGTGATGAGGAAAGGGAGGAACACAAAGACGACAACTGGTGGCCGGGAGAACAAGAACAGGGTCTGAAATGATGGCAGATGTTAGTAAAACCAACAAACTATTTTAATCAATCAGGTATTCATAATTGTGATAATTACTGTAATTGTATTGTTCAAATGATAAATAATAGCACTAATAGCAAAAGTGGTTCTAACACAGGCAACAATAAAGGCTATGGAAGAGGTCTGCAAACTGACAGTGACGGAAGCTGTGGCAAAAGTGGACCATGGCCAGATGGAGGAAAGGTAAGTGCAAATCATGACTTTTATAGGATGTTTCCCAATTGAACAATCGAGGAAGATGTGTTTAATGTTTCTCAAAAGATAATCATAATCTTTTTACCTTTTTACTGTTTTGTAGTGAGAAAGAAGACATTTTCATGTCCATTCGAAATGAGGTTGAGAGACGGGGGTTTGACATGAAAGAAAAGAAGTTCAAAAAATAGAAATGTCCCGTTTTTGTCCTTTATTTTCAATAAAGGTTTCACAAATCAGAAACTGTGTTTTTATGAATCTTCAAGGTCTCTACATTAATCCAGTCCAGATTTGAGAGGTCTAGGCACAGTGGTTTTTGATCTGGACCTGGTCTAATGAGGTCTACATGCTGGAAAAACAGTATAATGTGCCTTTATTGCATTTTCACAAATAGAATAAAGGTTTCACAAATCAGAAACGGTGTTTTTATGAATCTTCAAGGTCTCTACATTAATCCAGTCCAGATTTGAGAAGTCTAGGTACAGTGGTTTTTGATCTGGACCTGGTCTAATGTGGTCTACATGCTGGAAAAACAGTATAATGTGCCTTTATTGCATTTTCACAAATAGAATAAAGGTTTCACAAATCAGAAACTGTGTTTTTATGAATCTTCAAGGTCTCTACATTAATCCAGTCCAGATTTGAGAAGTCTAGGTACAGTGGTTTTTGATCTGGACCTGGTCTAATGTGGTCTACATGCTGGAAAAACAGTATAATGTGCCTTTATTGCATTTTCACAAATAGAATAAAGGTTTCACAAATCAGAAACTGTGTTTTTATGAATCTTCAAGGTCTCTACATTAATCCAGTCCAGATTTGAGAGGTCTAGGCACAGTGGTTTTTGATCTGGACCTGGTCTAATGAGGTCTACATGCTGGAAAAACAGTATAATGTGCCTTTATTGCATTTTCACAAATAGAATAAAGGTTTCACAAATCAGAAACGGTGTTTTTATGAATCTTCAGGGTCTCTACATTAATCCAGTCCAGATTTGAGAAGTCTAGGTACAGTGGTTTCTGATCTGGACCTGGTCTAATGTGGTCTACATGCTGGAAAAACAGTATAATGTGCCTTTATTGCATTTTCACAAATAGAATAAAGGTTTCACAAATCAGAAATGGTGTTTTTATGAATCTTCAAGGTCTGTAGATTAATCCAGTCCAGATTTGAGAAGTCTAGGCACAGTGGTTTTTGATCTGGACCTGGTCTAATGTGGTCTACATGCTGGAAAAACAGTATAATGTGCCTTTATTGCATTTTCACGAATAGAATAAAGGTTTCACAAATCAGAAACTGTGTTTTTATGAATCTTCAAGGTCTGTAGATTAATCCAGTCCAGATTTGAGAAGTCTAGGTACAGTGGTTTTTGATCTGGACCTGGTCTAATGTGGTCTACATGCTGGAAAAACAGTATAATGTGCCTTTATTGCATTTTCACAAATAGAATAAAGGTTTCACAAATCAGAAATGGTGTTTTTATGAATCTTCAAGGTCTGTAGATTAATCCAGTCCAGATTTGAGAAGTCTAGGCACAGTGGTTTTTGATCTGGACCTGGTCTAATGTGGTCTACATGCTGGAAAAACAGTATAATGTGCCTTTATTGCATTTTCACAAATAGAATAAAGGTTTCACAAATCAGAAACAGTGTTTTTATGAATCTTCAAGGTCTGTAGATTAATCCAGTCCAGATTTGAGAAGTCTAGGCATAGTGGTTTTTGATCTGGACCTGGTCTAATGTGGTCTACATGCTGGAAAAACAGTATAATGTGCCTTTATTGCATTTTCACAAATAGAATAAAGGTTTCACAAATCAGAAACGGTGTTTTTATGAATCTTCAAGGTCTCTACATTAATCCAGTCCAGATTTGAGAAGCCTAGGTACAGTGGTTTTTGATCTGGACCTGGTCTAATGTGGTCTACATGCTGGAAAAACAGTATTATGTGCCTTTATTGCATTTTCACAAATAGAATAAAGGTTTCACAAATCAGAAACTGTGTTTTTATGAATCTTCAAGGTCTCTACATTAATCCAGTCCAGATTTGAGAAGTCTAGGTACAGTGGTTTTTGATCTGGACCTGGTCTAATGTGGTCTACATGCTGGAAAAACAGTATAATGTGCCTTTATTGCATTTTCACAAATAGAATAAAGGTTTCACAAATCAGAAACGGTGTTTTTATGAATCTTCAAGGTCTGTAGATTAATCCAGTCCAGATTTGAGGAGTCTAGGCACAGTGGTTTTTGATCTGGACCTGGTCTAATGTGGTCTACATGCTGGAAAAACAGTATAATGTGCCTTTATTGCATTTTCACAAATAGAATAAAGGTTTCACAAATCAGAAACGGTGTTTTTATGAATCTTCAAGGTCTGTAGATTAATCCAGTCCAGATTTGAGAAGTCTAGGTACAGTGGTTTTTGATCTGGACCTGGTCTAATGAGGTCTTGGTATAAAACAAAAACGGCAAAATCTCCCCTTTAGCATTTTCACAAATAAAATAAAAGTTTCACAGATACAATAGTAGGTGTCAGGCAAAGCTGATGTCTTTCCTAAAATGTCTAAAAAGATTTCACATCAAGAAGTGTCACAAAAAACAGTCAATCAGTGGACAAACAGTCGCACTGCACAATGGGTTAATTTGCCCTTAACTTTCCCCTTAAGTGCCGAATCGGAGGCTGGCGAATCGGAAGCCAACTTCAGCGTCGTGCATTACATGCATTTGGGCCGTCTCCTCCTCCTGCGGTGACAGCGCTGATTCAATATTTCAAAATTATTTTGATTTAAGATACAAGTCAGATTTTAAAAGAAGGTGTTAATATGAAAAAAACTATCACTCATTAAAAGCGTCAAAAACATTGCTGGAGTTCATCATGATAACGCAGATCTAACGTATGCTATGGAGTGTAATTAAATGTGTGCGAGTCATCAAAAATATATAGTTCTTCTCACGTTTACTGCTGATTCCCTTCCAGTCTCCAGAATGTGCGTACCGGTACGCATGCCTCAGAGTTTGCTTACGGGTACGCACACTTTCCCGTCAAGTTTGTTTTTTATAGATCACAACATTTGCTTGGAAAGTGGCGTACGCACGTTTCCAGCCCCGTTTTGTGCGTACGCAAGCTTTATAAATGAGGGCCCAGGACAGGTGAGCAGCTGGACTCCCTGATGCTGAATGTTTGATGTCATGACGTCTGCCATGTTTTCTCAGCACAGAACGGTTCAGTTTGAATATCCTTGAAGTCAAACATGTGGGTATGTCATCATGGAGAATTTAATGATCAGTATGAATGATAGAAAAAGTTACAGTATATTATTTTTAGTAATAGTATATTGTTATATAAAGAGTCATTAAATATGTCCTGCTATAACAATACCACAAAAAAGAACAATGCAGAAAATAAGTCATAAAAGTCAAACAAATGTTATTGTATGGAAATCTATTGAATGTAATACAATTTGTGTGTGTGTATATATATATATATATATATACACACACACACACACACACACACACACTACTCCCAAAAAGTTATATAATTATTAGGGCCGGGACTCGATTAAAAACATTAATTAATTAGAGGCTTTGTAATTAATTCATGGAAATTAATCGCATTTTAATCGCATATAAATATTTGACCTGAGAACAATAAGAAGTTTTTTTTTTCACATGGATTTTTAGTATACCATTGAATAATGACTTTATACATAAGCTTAAGCAACAAAATATTGTTTATTTTTGTTCAACCAAGTCCAACAGACCAGTGCAATTTTTGCCATTAAGTGTAGCCAATGGCGGTCCTAGGTTTCATGACACCCTGGGCGAACCTCAACTTCAGTGCCGCCCCGCCCCCCTCTGACTCTCTAAGCTCATTGGCCACTTCCCTCTGACAACATCCTGTTAGCATGGCGAGGTGCTCTTGATCACTTGTTAGGTGTCGTCTTGGTCTCATGATGTCAACATGTGAACAGCATGATGAAGACGATGTTTTGAATACCAACTCTAATTGAACCAGGACATTGATTGGTCGATTCAAGGATCAGACAGCTGTGACAGGGCGGTCGGCACAGACCGGAAGTGAACCCAAATGCAAGACGCAAACAAAGTTATAAAAATAAAGGTATTTATTTTATAAACAGAAAACAGAAAAACTCAGGCACTAGGCTAACTACAAACAAAAGATCACTGGCAAAAATCCGGGCAGAAGGGAAGAAGATACTAACAAAACAAGGAAGTATAAACACGAACACAAAATCACTCTGGCAGAAGGCACAGAGGAGAGCTGGCGAGAGAACGAATAAACCTAATCTAAATCTACTAACAAGCAAGAAGAACTAAACCTAATCTAACAAGAAAAGTATGAACCAAAATACAAAGTAGCAAAACAAAGCATCAGCTCAACACTTACAGGCAAGACACATGAAAGACAAGATCGCTGGTGAGTCATGACGGAACAAGACAAACTGGCAAAGGACAGGGGAAAGACACAGACACTAAATACACTGGGTAATGGGGAACAGGTGGAAACAATCAGGGCGGAGCAGACAATCACAAGACGCGGGAAACACAGGGGGCAGGAAGTAAACACACCTGAAACGAGAGGGAGACAGGGTTACTACAAAATAAGACACCGGAAATGACAAGACAAAAACGTAACTTGACAGACAGATATCATGACAAGCTGTTGTGAATTTTACCGTTCAGCTCTGTGTTAGAGAACAGCAAGTTGTGCAAAAACCACTGAAACATTGAACAGTTGGACATTCAAAAGTTTAGAGAAGGTCAAATTAAGTTAATCTGTAAAGGTTAAAGTGCATTTTAGGTTCATCCTGAAATTTCACCTGAAAGCCGAATATCCATAACTTTTTGTGAGTAGTGTGTATATGTGCAAGCACCTAGGCATGCAGACTGTTTCTACAAACATCAGTGAAAGAATGGGTCGCTCTCAGGAGCTCAGGGAATTCCAGCGTGGTACTGTGATAGGATGCCACCTTTGCAACAAGTCGTGAAATGTCCTCACTCCTAAATATTCCTCAGTCACCTGTCAGTGGGATTATAACAAAGTGGAAGTGAGGTCAGTGGGTCAGCGGATGCTGAGGCACAGTGCACAGACGTCACCAACTTTCTGCAGAGTCAATCACTACAGACCTCCAAACTTCATGTGGCCTTCAGATTAGCTCAAGAACAGTGTAGAGAGCTTCATGGAATTGGTTTCCATGGCGATCAGCTGCATCCAAGCCATACATCAGCAAGTGCAATGCAAAGCGTCAGATGCAGTGGTGTAAAGCACACCGCCACTGGACTCTAGAGCAGTGGAGACATTCACTGGAGTGACGAATCACGCTTCTCCATCTGGCAATCTGATGGACGAGTCTGGGTTTGGCGGTTGCCAGGACAACGGTACTTGTCTGACTGCATTGTGCCACATTTAAATCCGTGAAGAGCACAGGGTGCCACAGTGCACATTGATTTGCCGTCCTTGATAAGTTGCACTAAGTGGGCAACTTCTGTGGGTTGGAGAAACTGTCTTATGTTACCTCTAGTGGTGCAAACACTGCCAAAATTCCAAAAAGAAAAATATCTGCCAGAAAGGCCGCGAACAGAGAAATGGTCTGTGGTCACCACCTGCAGAACCATTCCTTTATAGGGATGTCTCGCTAATTGCCACTCGTTCACCTGTGGTCTGTTCCATTTGCACAACAGCAGGTGAAATTGATTCCCAATCAGTGCTGCTTCCCAATTGGACAGGCTGATATCTCAGAAATATGATTGACTTGCAGTTATATTATGTTGTTTTAGTGTTCCCTTTATTTTTTGAACAGTGTATATATACATACATACATACACAATCAGTGTTTGAAAAACTGTTAGGGGTCCTGGTGGAGGACTGGGTCTTACCCAGGACTTTCACCCAGGAGGCCACAGCTTGACATTCTGAGCAGCAGAGCAGCCCAGAGCTTACCGGACACCCAGCAACCTCACCGGGCCCAGTATTTGGGCCCGTGCCGGCAAGTCTCGCCTTCTACCACCTTCTAAACAGTCTGCTAAATGTGCCTCTTCAACGCCGTGGACTCCAACTGGAGTCCTCGTGTGTTGTGTTCGAAATGCCATACTAACGTACTGCCTACTACGTACTCAACGTGTATGTACTGCATCTGCATACTGCCTACTAAATGAACGTTTGAGTATGCTGTTACCCTCAGACTGTTCACACCGAAGTATACACATCTCATACTACATTTTTTTGTTTTTTTTTAACTTTATTGACATCTCGTCCTCATCTTCTCTCACGTAACCGAATCGATTACGTTAGCGGTTCTCTAGCTCCCGTTTAATGGAAATTACTTATCAAAATATAAAGCATGATTATTATTACAGTTAATTAAATATTTCTAAATATTTTTTAAGTCAAATTACAACTGTCAAATGTTTTCTACAGTTTATTATATATGCGCGCTCTCATGCTTTCCCTCTTTCTTCCTCTTACCTGAGTAGCTGCTTTCACTCGCCATCGATCGCGACTATTAAGCAGCTTTTATCGATCATTAATCGTCCATTAGAGGTGTAACGATTCATTCGATTAATCGATGAATCGATTGTCAGTCCTATAGATTCTACTAAATCGATCTGCTAAAATAAATAAATAGAATGAATCATTTTGGCTTCACCAATAATCGATATAAATGCATTTAATCGGATGAATCGTGAATCTTACTTATGATTAATACGTTTAAGACACTCTCTCCCCTGCCAGCATGTAGTCTATTGAATAATGTTCAAAATAACTGAGCAATGTTTAATTACATTTTGTATTCAGCATAAAATATTATGCAGGACTACTTTTTTCTAGAATAAATATGTTATTTTTCACCTTTCAGAAAAATACAGATAGTCTCACTTGCATTGTTGCATGTTTATTTCATGGATATAGAATTTTGGTTACAAGTTACTGAATTTAATCGTGGTTTACAGAATCGAATCGAACCGTTACAACAAAAAAATCGTCCTTGAATCGAATCGCCAACTACTGTATCGTTAATCGAATCGCTGTGAAGCCAAAGATTCACACCCCTATCGTTCATAGATCGTATTATACCTCTGACCACGGAACACCAGCACCTTCACCACGGAGACGACGCAGGCAATCGGCCCGTCGGAGGAGCTACATTATTCACATGTACATGGAATTTGGATTTCCCTCTGAAGTAAGTGATATGACTTATCTTGTTTAAATACGTTCCTTTGTTATTTGATTATCAATAGATGTGCATATGCATGCATAAACAAATGTAGGCTACATGTAGGCTAATATAAGTGGTTTTAATAATATCATGTATGAGTTTGGTGTGATTAAAAATAAACAAAGTACAAGCAAGTGGGATATTAGTGAATAATTTATTAGACAAATAATCCATGTTATATATACAGGTTGCAATACGTGTATGATAAGAAGAAATAAGTAGTTTAACAACAAATTTATATGAAACCATTCAGAATAAATGTAATATCTGATGTTTTCTGTTACAGGTTGGTGCCAGACGGCCGTACTGCAGGTCAATCCTCCTATTCCCCCGATGGGCCTCTACTTCGGGAAGGGGATTTAAGGAAGGACTTCTGTCTTTCAAGGCGTTCCACGGAGAACCTCGTCCACTGCTTACTAACAGAACAGATGGGTTCCATGTCCATAGTTCCACGGTGGTGATGGGGATGACAGCGACGAAGCCAACGAGCCACTCCAGCAGTCCTGGGACATCCTCAGAGGCTCGTAGCTGCAGTGTCTGCTCCAATTGTCCAGATCCCTGTGTTGCAGGAATATGATTATTGTTGAGGTTTTATTTGTGTTTATCAGTAGTACAGTTTATAAGTAATACCACACAGTAGAAGTTCTTACAGGCAAATGTTTCCTGTTTAATGTTTTACGATTATTAGGTTGTGTACAAATCTAAATAATAAATATCTGAATATATATATATATATATGATTGTTGACTCATGTTTTAGGCCTTCAGGTCTATTTCCCTCCTGCTCTGGAGAAGAGACCCTGCTGCAGTGGTTGGCATCATGGCTGAGGAGATGGGGTGTAGTGGGGTAATAGCAGGTCTTTGCTCCATCACCTCATCCATGACAACAAACACTTCCAGTGTGCAGCAGTGACCTCTCCTCCCTCAGTGCTGACACCGTCAGTTCATACAAACAACACTTCTCATAATCATTGTTTAGATCAACTATTCACCACTAGACATATATTATAATATGTACTGTAATACTGTTCCACATGGGACCAACTTAATGGACTCTGATGTTTGAACACATTGTAGATATTACCCAGCACTGACTTTACCAGATTATTAATAAGAAAGACAACTTCATCTGGTTTATTTTATGCTTCACATCAAGCATGTAGAGTTCAATACTTTAAACTGCTTCCAACTCACCTTGTATTTCTGCTTCATGTTCTCCCACTTCTTCTTTGTCCATCCGGGTCCACCTTCCCTCCATCTAATGTTCTTCAATAAACATCCTATATGAAGAACAGCACGTAGAAAAGTGTTACAGTTCATTGATGATTTTTTGCTGTTCAACAGAAACGTTTCAGGTAGACATCTCAGGAGAGCAGGCCATCTCCCATCTATATACGCAGGTGTTCAACCTGATGGTACAGACACACCAACTCCGGCAACAGACGTCAAGTCAACGGATCCCATTCATTGTCTATGTAGAGCAGGAGCTCCGCATGATGGATACGGCACGTCGAATTGGCGGCCCTGTCGCCGTACGTGAATTTGCATAAAGTTCGATGGATTGAACTTTATGCAAATGCCGTCCGTCCAACGCAATGCCGCCGGCTCCAGAAACTTCGTTCAAACTATCAAACTAGGCAGTGTTGATCAAATATGAATCCAGATTCTGTTACTGCACTACACATTTCCCGCCTCAAATGTTTTCAGAAACATGATTTAGCTTGTAGTTTAACTGTAAAATGAGATCGTTTGTGGCCCGGCCGCCATGTTGGAAACGGCAGAGCAAAACTCAAGTCCCGCCCACTTCACAGGACGTCTATCCAATTGATCCAACTTGAACACAGAACTGCCCACTCGCGGGTGCGTTCGACGGTCCGTTGCGTCGCTGCCGGAGTTCTGTACCATGACACGAATGGCGCGTCTAGGTGCGTGTCCACAGGCAGCGGTGTTTCCCCGCGTCCCATTCATTGTCTATGTGAAAAGCTGTGCAATGCATTCTGGGCGAACCATCCCTTGCAACGCCCCCCCCACCTCGTTGCCAAAAAAAAAAAAAAAAAAAAAAACTTACCCCCAAACCCTGACACCAACACAACAATATATTATATTATTTGTATTATTTTAATATATATCATCTTAAATACAAAAAGGTAACAAGAACAGAGAAAAAACAAGATAAATAAATACAGTATATAAACACCAATGTAAATTGCACAAGGATTCCACAGGATCTAATAACCATGCTTGAAAAATCCCTGAAGAAAGCTAAAAAAAACAACAACAAATAAAACTACTCTGTGGAGCATTAAAAAAAGATTAGTGCAGTAAACGATATTGTATTTTACATACGAGTTTTGTTTTGCATCATCCTAATACCATCTCTGAATAGTTCCAGTTATGATAACACACCAGTTTTGTTCATAGAGAAACAGCAGATAATTAACATAATCTGAATTCAGTGCTCAGACTGTAGCAGGTTTTTCACCCTGTTTACAACTGGCATTAACATTACCAACAGGTGTGAAGTGCAATCTAAAACTTGACTTTTCTAGCCTTCTTTGCTGCAAAATTATCAATTACATCATCATACGAAATCTGTTGTGCAACTGTATGATTGATATTGTTTTCCACAGTCAGGAGGACGTCTGTGTGAATATGCACTTGTGTTGCAAACACAAACTAGACTAGGTTGCCTATGGGTGAAATAAGTTGCATGAGATGATGCCTCAATTCTAATAGTTAGCAAAACTAAAAACCAAATTCAGCGACAAAGTTGTCTTCTGTGGCTAATAGCAACATATTAGCAAGAGGCTAATAAATAGCCTATAGCCTGTCCCTCACGTCACACTAGAAATCTGCATACCTTTATCTTTTGCCCGTTTCTCCTCTTCTTCTTTTCTTCTTTTTCTGAACTGGGCACCTGATGGCTTCTTTGGTCTTTTACCTTTATCCATGATGAAGATGAAGACTCGACATCATTAACTTTTGCATGACCTTTTGCCAACACCGTCCGTTCGCCTGTCAATCAACCGGAGTCACGTGACATCACGTAAATAAATTCACGGAGATTGACACAGATTTATTTATTTTTTTTTTTACATTTTTCACATAACCCAATTAATTACATGTAGGTATATGGGTCTATGTTAATTTTAGGAATGAAATACAATTTTATTTGGGAGCAGTTTGTGTTGTGTGGTGGCCTAGGATCAGTCTATCCCCCGCCCCCCTCCCTCTTGCCGACCTCTGCAGTCGCAAGTTGATCCCCCGCCGCCCCCCTCCCTCTTGCCTCTTCTGACACACACACATAACCTGTATGACTCTGACTCTCAGCAGCAAGTTGACGTGAGGGCGCCCAAGCGCCCACTCCACCAACTTTGACATGGAAATGAGCGGCGGTAGTATAGAGATACGGCGACAGTTTTTTTATTTATTTTTTATTTTTGTATTTTTTTTGTATTTTTTGTATTTTTTTTTTTGGAGGGCACTCGCTCGTGCGCCCTCACATAGATTGCGCCCTGGGCGGTCGCCCACATTGCCCATAGCAAAAACCGGCCCTGCGTCGCGGCGAATGTCGAGAGACGGCGCGCGAGTTGGCCGCTCCTCATTTGCCTAAAGTTGAAGTCGAATCTACTTTATGCTAATCAGAGGCGCCGGGCTCGACTCGCCGCCTCGGGAACGCTCGCGAACGCTCGCAAAAATTTGTTGTTTAAAGGAGAGCACCTTATTTCTCGCTTAAAATGTTTTCAGAAACACCTTCCGGTGAACTATTTTCGTAAAATAAGAGAAAGTTTCCAAACGAGCGCCATGTTGGTCTGCGAACTCTGGAGCAGACAGGACAGCTGTGAAAGCGATCGTCCAATCAGGTGCAGCCATGAACTGTACGTGTTCCCAGTATTGCACCAAGCGTGCAATACTGGGAAGCGGCGCGTCCACCCGCGTTTAAAATCGCCCCTGTGGACACGTACCTTCACGCGAATGAAGCGAATGGCGCGTCTGACGCGAATGAAGCGAATGGCGCGTCTGAAGCGACGCAAATAAAGTTGAAAATAGAACTTTTCAGGCGGCATCGCGCCGCGACATCCAATCAGCGACGAGTTCAAGCCGACGACGTCACTTCCCTCACGTACCCGTTGTTTACACTCAGACCAACATGGAGGAGAATATAATTGTTGCTGTGTGTGGGCACCCGTTGCTCTACGACACCACAGCGGTGTTCTACCGGGACAAAATAAAAAAAGAGGAGGCGTGGGTGAAGGTCGGTGAGGAGGTGGGACCCGGTAACTTCATGAACCCAGACACGACGGTGGGTGGTTTTCCGGCGTTTCTGGGACTTTTACAGCAGGTGCAGTGCAGCAACGGTGGAGATATCAGCCATGGTCGACGTGGAAAGAGAGCGGGAGAAAGGGGCGCCCACAGTTCAAAAATGAGCGTCATGCGCGAATGACGCGAATAGTCCAAAATGATCAAGCGGCGCGATACACGCGTCTATCGCGTCCGGTGAACGCGCGATTATATCATTGAGTAGCTAAATATGCACCAGTAGTAGTTAAGCCCTGCATATGAGAATTGTCACATTTAACACCACATGTTTTAAGTGAAGCCTCTCAGAGCAGCATCCCTCCTGCCGGTGAATGTCTCCTCATCGTTCCCTCCACTGAATGAGGCGCTCGGTGTCTGCATCCGTCCCTTTAACAGACAACGGTGCACGGCGTTATTAATCACCGTTAGTAAATATATAACCACGGTTTAACATTAACTTTATTCTTAGTTAACGTCGGTAAAAATGGCACACACTCCGATTCGTAACGTTAACGTACAATTCCAACAACAATAAAGTAACGTTCATTATCAATACGATTTAAAAGTCAGCTGGAAACTATATATAAAAATCGTGTTACAGTATACTTACATGTGTACGCGGTTTGTGTCGGGCTGTCGCCAAAATCACCGTAATCGTCCGCCATTATCCAAAACTTTTCAGAAGTCAGACGAGCCGCAATGCATTTTGGGGAAGTTGAGTAGATTTAGCAAGGTCCGCTGTATACTCAGAAATTCTTGCCAATGCAGTATACATCCGGGCATTTCTCGCGTACACAAATCCACATACTAGTGATGGTGAGATGAAGCCTCATGAGGCATCGAACCACTTGAGCCAATTGGTTCGAGAAAGGGTTAATTTCTCGAAGCTTCATGTGCACACGAAACCACCTACTGGCCAAGTGTATAATCACAGGCAGCTGTATCTGAACCACATAATGTGTGATGCATTGAATTTTTGTGTCTGTTATGTCTGTTGGGAATGACTATGAATTACAAAAAATGGATCACCAAATAATTACTTAAAGATCATTCAAGCCGTTTTATTATTCTATACAGACAGTGTGGTAACAGGGAGAAGACATTGGGGGAAACCAGGCCGGGAGTCGAACCCGGGATCGCCGCGCCGAGGACGTTGAGCCTCTGTACATGAGGCGGCTGGCGCTACCTAAATCCGATCCGTCTGCTTTCTAGATTTTGGATCGTCCAAACAAATCATCGGATTTCCAATATCTTTTGACCAATCACACGTTCCACTGTCCATTTCTCTCCCTGCGCTAAGCCAATCACGGACAGGAAGCGGGGGGGAATCATCGGATTTCCTCAATCTTTCCTCCTCATTTCACCAATCACTTCGCTGCTTTCTCCGTACGAATGACCAATCACGGAGAGGACAGCGCCGTTCCGAAATCGGAATCGGTAACGCAAACACGTTATTACGCATTACTGAAAACGACTCTGCAGTGCACGGTAAGGATTTGAATGACACATTTAACACATTTAACATATTTAACACATTCAATCGTGGAAATTATCCACCTTATAAATTCGGACAGGTCATGCTTTGGAAAGGGTTAGGGTTAGGTAGCGGTATTAACGTTAGTAAGCACGTAGTACGCTCTTCTAACTGTTTGCAATTTACATTACAACAAATGCTTTAGATTTAAGAAACAATACATCGCGGACATGATCGATATTATAAATTCTTTAGTTCGTTAGCTACTGAATATTCGTATTGTTTAATCCAAAAGTCTGACCGTGCGAATTGTCTGAAGTTGTCCGGACATGATACTTTTCCTTGTCATTTCACAGACTTTGGTTAATTTACTAGCATGTAAGCATCGGTTTAACTTTACTAACTTGGGTTAACTTAATGCATGTTAGCCTCAGTAGTACCTAGTAGTATGAATACGGTGAACGACCATTTTAATTCACCTACGGTAAACGACCCTTTTAAATTACATGTGGATATACTAGGGATTATTTTGTATCATGTGATTCATGAAGTGTAAAGCTAGGTAAAGGTTAACAGTCCCATACCAAATATGATGAGTCTTAGTTTGTACACACACACACACACACACACACACACACACACACACACACACACACACACACACACACATGTATAGCATATGTCTTTGACAATGTGTGGTAACTTGGCCATTCTTCCCCTTGTCTTCAGATGTCTACTACTAAGAAGCATAGAGCCATGGGGTCTGAGGAGTGGGTGAGCCGCCTGAAGGCATTTGCCTCTTCTGGCACTTGGCCCTCCAGTGCAGGGAACAGGCCATCTCCGAGACAGGCCAAGTGGCACAACCTGTACCAGAAGGTAAACTTTGCCCCAACAGTAAACCAAAACTCCAAAGTGAACCGATTGTGTCTGTAAGTAAATCGTGCATTTCAATTAATTACAGATTGAGAAGTGTCCCATGATGCTGCGTGGGCAGACCTCAATTTTAAGGGTAGCGCAGGCATGTACCTGTGGCTTTCACCCCCAGCAGGTAATATTGAGAGCCTGGTGAAATAAATGGATTTTGTAGGCTTACAATTTGTGATGTGGACAAAATCCATTATTGATTAGTATTAATGCTTGTTTAATTGTTTTATTGTTTCTGTCAGTCTGTGAGAAGTCCTGCAGCTAGCTCAGCCTCCACCTCAGCTACCTCAGCCTCCACCTCAGCTGCGCCTGCACGGAGCCCTGTGAGGCCTGCATTGACGCTGGCATCGGTGAATATTTCCATCACATTAAATACCATTCACCTGGTTAGCCATGATCAACTCATCTCAGATCTGTGTGTTTACATAACTTTCATGCGTATCACTGTATGGTATTGGTGTGTATAATGTCATTTTTAACACCATTTTATTAAGACTATTCTTGTTTGATTTTCAGTTTGAGAAAGCGCGGTTCGGTGGGACTTTGTCTGCTGCAGCCAAGCCGAATGTCAATGTGACCAGGAGGCCTGTTGAGGTAATGGATGTACCTATAGCTGTGCCTGATGCCTAAAAACACAGCCATACAGCCAAACACTATCCTTGTTTTGTAATTGTACTTCATCAGCTCCGTTTCCCCCTCTCTCCCAGCGTCCCTCCAGCCCTGCCACTGTCCCGGCTGGGAGAAGCACTCCATCCGCTACCCCACCTCGAGTGACTCCCCCTTCCAGTCCCAGATTCTTCAGGCCTGTCTCCCCTTTCTCTCTGCCTCCGTCCAGCCCTGTCATGTCGGCTGTGAGGACCAGCTCTTCCCCTCTGGTTAGTGCAACTGTAATAACCTCTATACAGGTCTTACATACTGTAGCGTGTAGCAGATAGATGATTTATGATCTTTTTCATTTTCTTTATGTAGGTTGTATCAGATACGAGTCCTGCTCCTCCAGGTCTCCTCCCTGCTCCTCCAGGTCTCCTCCCTGCTCCTCCAGGGCCCCTCCCTGCTCCTCCAGGTCCCCTCCCTGCTCCTCCTCTTGCTGCTCCAGATCAGTTCTGGCTGCCGGTGGAAATGAGGAAGACCATTCCCCAGCAGGACCAGCGCTGGATTGCGTCCACGCTGTGGAGGAACCAGCGGCTGCTCGGACGTCCAGCTCTGGTATGAGCCACCGGTTCCTGCCCTCATCTACAACCAGGTCCCGTCACCAGATCGCTTTTTCCTGCACCGGCTCCTGGTGTGGATGCCCTACCACCTGTGGAAGGTGAGGCTGTCCTGCCCCAAGTGCAAGGGGCAGCTCACCGGGGCCGGCATCCACAAGAGGGCACGGAAGGTCCTGGACGTGGACAGGTACTACCTGATGGTGACGGAGACCCTCAGGTGCAACGCTTCCGGTTGCGTTACGAACTACCTGTCCACGAGCCAGACCGTCCTGGACCAGCTGAGCTTGGCTCTCCGCGGGGAGTTCCGCCTCATCCTGACCCGCAAGTGAGTTCAGATCATGAAAGCAAATATCTTTTTTCAGTAATCAGTAATCCAGGAAATAGCAATATTTGATCACACTAAACCCCATAGAATATCAATATTAGATCAAAAATATTGATAACATTTTGCCAATAGAAAACTCTTTGTCCAACAAAACCTAATAATTTGATACCCTTATACCTGTCCACAAAGGTATGCGTGTGACATCCGAGTCATCCGGTTGCTACGGGAGAGGACCCTCGGCAACAGCTCCACACGCCTGGCCAAACAGCTGCTAGAGAACCACAGCGAGGAGTGGCTGCAGCGGTTGGCCCGCTACATGGAGCTGGCCAATGACTTTGCCAGCAGGCCCAGTCTCTTCCCTGTGGTCTGTCAGAGGCCCCCCGAGCCTATCGCAGTCCCGACCAACAGGTGGCTCCTGACCGTTTACGGGAAGGACTTGATGAGCCGTATGGGCCACATCAAGGCCAGCATCACCTCCACGTTTGGCTCCATTTTGAAAATGGATTCTACAAAGAAGGTAAAAAGGACATCAACAACAATGCTTCAACAATATATGAAATGTGTTGTTTTCTCATAACACCATATCCCAGCTTGTGAGCCATTTCAATTATAGTCACAAATGTGTCAATGTTTATTTAATGTGCATTTTTGCGTGTGTAAATGCCTATTTTATATGTTTATTCCTAGATGTACTTTCGTGTACCGTATATATTTTGCTTCCGTTTTGTTCTTATTCTAATTTCTATTATTGTTTTGAAAGCACTCTGAATAAGTTGATTCTGTTTAATTCCAGATTACCAAAAAGCTGGCTGGAGCCGCCAAAGGGACGGCACTCTGGATGTCCTCCGTCAGCAATGAGAAGGGGCAGGTCCTGATCAGCGTCCTGACAGCCCAGGAGGGACCTGGACTGGACCGGATGGTTTCAGGCCTCATCAGGCGCTACAGCGAGGCAGGCGTGGCTCCCCCTATACTGCTCTACGTGGACTGTGGCTGCTGCAAGGAGACGGGAGGGGAGAGCAAACTGAAGGCCAGGTTCGGCGGCTAGCCAGACCTCGTCATCCGGCTGGACATCTGGCATTTCCTTCGGCGGCTTGCGGCCGGATGCACGACTGACGCCCACGCCCTGTAACCCATCTTCATGGCCAAGGTCTCCGTCTGCCTCTTTGAGTGGGACCCTGAAGATGTGGCCCTTCTGCGCCACGCCAAGAGGGAGGAGCTTCGGAGGGAGGGTGTGCCCGGCATCTCTGAGGCTATGGTGGACAGCCGATTAAACAAGGCTCACTTGGCGCTGTACTGCAGGCGAAGGACCCGCGGAGAGGAGGCCACCATCCGCCAGGTGGAGGCCCTGCTGCAGGAGCTGATGGGGGACAAAGGGAGGGACCTGCTGGGTGTTCCCCTCCTGGACCGGGTCAGGATGGAGCACATCTGGCGGGTTCAGAAGAGGCACGTCAAGTGCATCCAGGACCTGCCAGGTGTGCCTCTTTACACGAAGACCGGCACCACCACCACCAAGGAGGGCGTCGTCCTGACCAAGTACAGGTGTGCGCGAGGCTCAACATCCCTGGAGTCCTTCCACTGCCACCTGAACCGCTTTATTCCAGGTGAGTTTTACTGGCATCACCAGCGTCTAACACACTGACGACCATTTACTATTATTGTTAATACATGTTTTATAATACAATATTCTCTACTTTCAGGGACCCAGGCCAATGACCTGAACTTCCAGCTCTACCTGCTGGACGGGCTGAATCGGTGGAACCAGGACCGGGCTGCTGCTGCTGTGGCTGAGAAGATGTCCGCTCTCCTCAGCTACTCGGGGGACCTCGTACATTGTGTGAACACATTTGGCACCAATGTGTTTGGACAGATGTTTGTCCCCTCCTTCCGCCCCCCCACCAAGTACACTGGTAAGTTGCACTGAATACTGAATGCTTCACACTGGGACATGAAATGACGACCAGGCTTGTATACGTTTGAAATAAAATGTTTTTAATTCTGCAAAACAGATTAGATTCACATATTTGCATATTCTGTCGTCCAATCTGTCATCATAAATATGTTAAAAAGTCATAACAAGAAGGTGCTATAATCAAATAATTAATGGGGGCTTCACACTTTCTATCTATATTCAGACCAACATTAATATGGGTTCCACGCATGTTGATGTACTTATTCTGCTAATTCCAATATTGTTTTCATTCCCAGGTAGGTTGATAGGCATTGACTACCTGTACACGCAGACGGGGAAGTGCATTCAGGACATGGATCCTAAGGGGGAGGAGACGGAGCAGCTGCTGGAGGACCATGCCGACGAGGCAGAGGATGAGGGCTTCACGGACGACACCGAGGCTAGTCTGGAGGCCTTCTCCACCCTCATTTCTTTGCCACCTGCTCAGCCCTCCACCAGTGGTTCCTGGTCCGCTGCTCCACCTCCTCCTCCTTCTCCACCACCACCTCCACCTGCTCAGCCCTCCACCAGTGGTTCCTGGTCCGCTGCTCCACCTCCTCCTCCTTCTCCACCACCACCACCACCACCTGCGTCAGCTGCTGTCACCGCTCCGGGTGCCACCCCACAGGTTCCTGTTGAGCAGTTGGTAAGTACCTTTGAGAAATAGCGAAACATAACATTTTTATTTGTTTCCTATTTGTCCAGCATCAATGTTATAATGGTTTTATTTTTCAGGCAGTGGATGAAAACAACATCCCAGGCCTGGACAGGGTGGACCGCCTAGCCGAGTACCTGGTGGGGCTGAGGAGCCAGACCAGCTTGGCCCTCAGCAACCGGGACGTAGGCATCATCGTCGGCCTGTGGGAGGACCTGCTGCCCTACGACCAGCAGAAGGCAGTGTACCATGCACGGCACCAGGACAGGCTGCTGACTGGGCGCTTCAGGTCGCCAAAGAAGAAGGGGGAGTTCACGTCAGGCGTGGACAGTTTGCGGAGATGCACTATTACAGCGAGTGCATCTCCTGCACAGTGGCCCTCATGCTGCTGCCTGGTAGACGCCATCTGCGTCAGGCTCTGCACCCTCCACCCTTCCCCTACCAAGAAGGTGGAGTCTGATGCTAAGAGACTACCGGAAGATCAGGCAGCTCATCCTGGCCAACGGGGCCGTGATGTCCACCACCAGCCTGCAGCTGGTTGAGGTGAACCAGACCACCCTCATCCAGTGGCACAACAGGAGGGTGGCCAGGCAGGGTGTCTCGATGTTGTGCCAGGGTGTGGACCTGCCTGCCCCTGTGCCTGTGGCCACTGTAGTCTTACCTCCGGGTATGGACCGCCCCGCTGAGGCTCCTCAAACCCCGGGCCTGGCGAACTATTTATACCACCTCCCGGTGAGCACAGCGGGGCGGGCCAAAATGAACAAGAGGGCCACTGCCACCGCAGCACCAGCAGCAGCACCACCAGCAGCAGCACCAGCACCAGCAGCAGCAGCAGCACCAGCACCAGCAGCAGCACCCGCAGCAGCAGCAGCACCACCAGCAGCAGCACCCGCAGCAGCAGCAGCAGCAGCACCCGCACCGAGGCCCAGTTTTAAGACAGCACAGAGGCGGCTGTTTCCCCGTCCTCCCGCCCCTGCCAATGTCTTCAGCAGCACCGCTGCTCCATTTGTTTTTGCCAACCCTGCCCCCCCCCCCCCGGGCCCCTGCTTTCTCCGGCACTCCTGCCCTCACCCAATCCCTCCCTAGCACACCATTCCTCCCGGTCAACCCCCTGTTGCCCTACCCTCACGCCCAGCCCCTCATTATGTTTGCCGTCCCTTCAGCAGTGCCTCCCCAAGCCCCACAAAAGAAAAGGCCTTACAAAAGAACTGTGGAGGCCAATAAATGTAGGAGGTGTGGGGAGCCCCGGACTGCAGCGACTGGCCACAGCCAGTACAAGGGGACGATCTTCTGCCCCTCCTTCGAGTCCCTGACCAAGGAGCAGTGGTTGGCGGAGAGGAGGAACAGAGATCAACCATGTTAATATATTATATATGTTATAACTTATTTGTTCAAATAAACATGTTTATATACATACAAATGTTTTAAGATTTATTTGCTGGTCATCTTATTCGAATCATTAGCCTGATTCACTCCACAAGAGGAAGCAACATACTACTATTGCAGTATAATATGCACACAAAATGATTAATAGTTGAAAAACTTGTAGGTTGAAGATGGAGGCTAAATTGAGCCTACAGGTCACAATACAAATAATAACTAAACAATTAGCTTGCTAAAGAATGCACAGGTGTGCTGTGAATAGCTGTATGGCTATAACAATAGTGGAATAGAAAGTAACATAGTAATAAGGACAATCCCATTAAAATAAGTGCATATGTGTGTAAATAGAGGACAAGGGTAATTATATTTGCGCAAGAGATCTTGAATATATCCATGAAAAAAAAAGGTTATGTTTGTCACCGGTGAGACTTGAACCGCCAACCTTCTGTTCCATTCCAAGTCTGAACAATTGCACAAAAAACTCCACAGCCTCCGGTTTTTATTTGTTTTTTAACAATGGAATAGGTGGAAAATGTAATGGAGGCCTACATTTCTCTCTTTCCCTTCCCTTTCCCCTTTTTCTCCCCTTTTCTCCCTTTTTCCTCTCTTTTTCCTCTCTTTTTCCTTCCTTTTCTTCTTCCCCCCCTCTCCCCCCTTTCCTTCCTTCTTCCCCCCCCCTAAAAGACTAATGTTCCCCAGCTTCTGCCCTAACCACTGCGCCACCGGCCGCTCCGTGATGAATTAATTTCTGTACATAAATGATCACATATGTGTATGATTCATTGTTTGAATTTATTCTGCGTGTGTAAATTTTCCCCAAATGGTTATATCATCACTCTCCTAAATCTCTCTCTCTCTCAACCCTAAACTCTCCAAACTATCTCCAAACTATATAAACGCTATCCAAACTCTACTATCCAAACTCTCAACTGGCCGCAACTCTGCTTCAAAACCCACATTTTGAATGGAGCCTGAGGGGTCTATAGCTGTAAAACCTCGCGGCAAACTCTGAACCACTTCCCGAAGCAGTCACGTGGTACAGCCGGGCAGCGAGGCTTCAGACGTCATCATTTTTGGCCCCTCCCCTAAATGAAGCAAGCCTCGATACGCGCTTCGCGGAAACGCCCCCTCCATTACTCGACACACGCTTCGAAGCCTCGGCCCATCTCGTAACATCACTACCACATACTATTGTATGTGAACGCACTACGTACTCAAATTTACGTGACAATTTAGTACGAGTAGGACGTTAGTATGGCATTTCGAACACAGCACTGCCTCTCTTTCTGAAGCTACACTAACGACCTAGCTAGCTGCTAGCAAACCTACTATACGCAAACACCTTTTCTGCCGGAGCTGTTTTGCTCCTTTCCACAGCCACCATCTGCTCCAAACATGGCACCCTGCACCTCACCACCCACCACCAGCCCCTGCGATGATTGCTGAAAAGCAGAGAAACACATCACTCACCTCAAGGATAACATCAGACGACTCTCAGACGAACTCTGGAAAAAAGACTCTCTCCTCACCGACTGACACCGCAGCCAAACAGTCCAAAATCATCTCCTCCATGAACCCCGCCATCGCCGACACCATCCTCTGGGACCCATCTTCATCACCCTGTTACCGGCCCTCCTCGTGCTCAACCCCCAGCTCGCAGCCCCCCTGGTCTTGTGGTGGTGGGCAAAGTTAGGACCGGGCCTCCGACCCTCAACCTCACCAACCGCTTTGCCTCGCTACCACCTGATGTCCCCGTTCACCCTGCCGACGTCACCTGGGCCGCTTTTGTTCCAGCGATTGCTGCTACTCCTTTTTATTTTTTATTTAACCTTTATTTAACCAGATAAAAACCCATTGAGATCAGGATCTCTTTCACAAGGGTGACCTGGCCAAGAAGGCAGCAACACACGTCATAGCAGCATTACATGATAAAGTGACAGTTTACAAACACTAAGTTAAAAGAGAACAACGATTTACAATGTGCAAATTGATTTACAGATAAAGTGCAGAATCTTAACCATGGAGTACAAATCAGAAACACAGGCACTGACCAATTGTCTCGCGTATTTTGACTTTTAGCATTGAGCCAAAGGCTTCAAGTGAAATGAGATCCGTCATTATCAATTCATTTTGGAGAAAGTTCCATGCGGTGGGAGCAGCAAAACTAAACGCTCTTTTCCTGAGCTCAGTGCGGACATGATGCACGACAATTTATAGATATCACAGGAACGCAAGGCATAGTGGCTTCTAGTTCTTTGAAGGTATGAACATAAGTAAGAAGGCACCAAACCAAGAAGAGCTTTATAAATAAGCTTCAGCCAGTGTATATGCCTGCGCACCTTCAAAGATGGCCAATCAGAGTTAGTGTACAGGTCACAATGATGAGTTAAGCGTCTACAACCAGTCAAAAATCTCAACGCACAGTGATACACGGTGTCCAGTGACTGTAAACATTTGGCCGAGGCGCCCATATACAATACATCTCCATAATCCAACAGAGGAAGAAAGGTTGATGAAACAACAAGTTTCCTTGCTCTGAGAGAAAAACAGGTTAAGTTAAAATCAATGGGACATTTGTTGTTTCTCCACTTAAATGAGAAAACAACATGAGCTTTGTTTTATCAGTGTTTATGACCAACCTTAGTTCCCTCAAACGAGACTGGACAACATTGAAAGATGACTGCAGAAACTCAAAAGCTTGTGTAACAGATGCTGAGCAACAACAGATGATAGTGTCATCAGCATAAAAGTGATACATGGCATTTGACAAATTTTCACACAAGTTATTGATATAAATGGAAAATAAAATAGGTCCAAGTATCGAACCTTGGGGCACCCCTTTGGAAACTTCTAAAAAGGAAGAGGTGGAGCCGGCCATTTGCACGCATTGTGTTCTGTTTGACAGATAGTAGCCAAACCAGGACGCTGCTTGCTTTGATAAGCCAACTTGATGGACTTTCTAGACCTTTGGGATTTCATTGCTGATCAGACTCAAGTTAAAAATATATGCAAGAGGCTCAGCAATAAAGTCAGCAGCCAGAGAAGAACAGCTCAAGTTTATCAGGACCTGCTGATATCCTGGAGTTCAATTTCTGTAATGCTCTCCGCACCTCAGTGGTTGACACTGGCATAAATTGAAAAGGATGAACAGTAAGCTGACTGTCAACCTCAGATGCCTTTGACACAATATCCTAATTTGTGTTAGATTTTACCAAATCAGGGTGCAAGGAGTCAAATAAAAAGCCAGCTGAATTAAAATGTTCATTAAAATAATTTAGCATGGCTGATTTGTCAGTCAGGATGCAAGACTGTTTGACTAAGTGGGATGGCACATCACTTGGTATCACATGGCCAGAAGAAGATTTTATGACTTTCCAAAATGTCTTTGGGTCACTATGGTTTTTTGTGGTTTCAGAGATGAAATAATCTGATTTGGCCCTCTTAATTAGGGTGGTACATTTATTTCCAAGCTGGCGAAAGAGGAGCCAATCCACTGGGGTTTTGGATTTCCTTGCCCTGGCCCAGGCAACATATCTTTAAGTAGATTTCCAATCTCTGGTGAAAACCAGGGGTTGTTTCGCCCTTTAACCCTGAATTTGCGAAACGGGGCATGCTTGTCTATTAAAAACATAAATCCATCATAAAAATACCTCCAGGCTAGCTCTACATTGTCAAAGAGAGAAACTCTGGTCCAATCAAAACAAACCAGATCATGTATAAAAGCTTGTTCATAAAAGTGTTTAAAATCTCTTTTAAGAAGAAGCCGAGGCTTGGTTTTAGGAAGTTTGGCCTTTCGAACTGTTGCAATGGCACAATGATCACTTACATTGTTTGCAAAAACCCCCACATCACTATATTTATGAGGGGCATTTGTCAAAATTAAGTCCAATAGGGTTGATCTTGTGGATTGTTTAACATTAGGACGAGTTGGACTATCAATCAGTTGAGACAAGTTTAGAGAGTCACATACAGATCTGAGGCTGTCTGAGGCTGTGGACAGCCAATCACAATTAAGATCCCCAACCAAAAGTAGCTCACTGGAATTTAGTCCAGCAACATAGCTGGATAAGGATGACAAGGCTTCCAAACAGGCTGAAGGAGGTCCATAACAACCCAAAACTGAGATAGACTGGCCCTGAGAGAATTCAAGTTTCAGGGCAAGAAGTTCAAATTGCTTGCTGATGGTCACAGCTGTAAGGATGGTAGCATGGAACTTATTTTTAACATAAATAGCAACACCACCACCTTTTCTGGGCCGATCACAACGAAAGACATTGTAACCTTTAATAAAAATATCTTTGTCTGAGACTGACTTACTCAGCCAGGATTCAGACAATACAAGAATATCAGTATCAGTTGACTGTGTCCAAATTTTAATTAGGTCCAATTTTGGGACAAGGCTCCGAACATTAATATGAATGATACCAAGGCCAGTTCTGACAGTGTGAAATAATTTTTCAAGACAGAGATACACATCTCACACAAAGGTAGTTTGCAACTTTCAAAACAGGCACATACAGGGACAACGACATTGCTTCACGAAAGGACCAGGTGAGGGTCACCACATTAGGCAGACCCATAGGCAATGGCCTGTGTCCAGGTGCATCTGCATGTATTCGGAATATATTTGGAACCAATACCGCAGACAAAGTGAACAAGGCAAGAAGTAGCTTCATTGTAACAGCCCAAAAGTCAGAGCGGCCAGCAGTTCAAAAGTACGAAATGTTCGGGTGTTGACAGAGAAAGACGAGTGATAGAGTCACCTGCGGTAGCACCCCGGATAGTGTGTCAGAGGATCCAGCGGTTAGCAGCTAATCAGCTAACCCTCCGCTAGCTCTGTAAACAGTGGACAGCAAACTTGCGTAGCCTGGAGACCGCAGCAGAGAGGACCGCAGCAGATACCAGCTTGGGAACCCGGACATCCAGCGAGGCAGCTGAGAGACCACCAGAGGCCAACCAACTGCCCGCAGCCCGGCAGCCGGGACAGAAGACCCACGTAGCCTGGAGGGCCGATCGGCAAGCAGTCAGCAGCTCACCAGCCAACCAACCTCCAGCAGCTCAGCTATCCCATGGACAGCCAACCCACGTAGCCGGGAGAACCAGGAGTCCCGACGCCCGGTCAGTAGACGCACTGAGAACAGGAGACCCAGCGGACCCCAGCCCGCAACCAGCTGACAGCTGATGGCTCCCCTCAGGCGGACCGAGCCAAAGCACTCCCGCAGAGGATCCACGGTGGAATATAGCCAGCAACCAGGTTGTCCACTCACCAACCGGCAGACTAAGGCAGGCTATCCAGCTGAATAGCAGATATAGTAGGCCTACACAGTCCACACGGCTCAGCCAGTGTTCGTGAACTGGTGGAGGTGAGATGCCAGCAGTGTAACGATTCATTCGATTAATCGATTAATCGATTGTCAGTCCTATAGATTCTACTAAATCGATCTGCTAAAATAAATAAATAAATAAAATGAATCGTTTTGGCTTCACCAATAATCAATATAAATGCATTTAATCGGATGAATCGTGATTCTTACTTATGATTAATGTTTTAATACGTTTAAGACACACTCTCCCCTGCCAGCATGTAGTCTATTGTTCAAAATAACTGAGCAATGTTTAATTACATATTTGTATTCAGCATAAAATATTATGCAGGACTATATGAAAATATGTTATTTTTCACCTTTCAGAAGAATACAGATAGTCTCACTTGCATTATTGCATGTTTATTTCATGGATATATAATTTTGGTTACAAGTTACTGAATCAAATCGTGGTTTTCAGAATCGAATCGAATCGTTACAACAACAAAAAATCGTCCTTGAATCGAATCGCCAACTACTGTATCGTTAATCGAATCGAAGTGAAGCCAAAGATTCACACCCCTACAGTAGACACAAACAACTTGAAGATCAGAATGGTAATTTTGCTACTGCCGCAGCCCAGCTGCGGCAGTAGCAGCTGTGGAGGTTTCTCCACCAGTCAGTTCGAAGGAGACCAGACAGCCAGGGAAATCCTCTTCTTTCCGCCGCAGGCTGCTGCGGGAGGCTGTTAACAGGCGCTCCAGTGGTCTTCCCCGCCCTTGGCTACCGGTAGAGCTGTCTCCAAAACAAGATCACACATCCTCCTCCTCCGCTGCTATCCCTTCTCACACTTCTGTGAACCCACCCACTCCTCTCTTTCCTCCCACTGCCCTGATTGTCTGCGACTCCATCGTTCGACACATACGTTTTGTGAACTCGGTCACTCATTGTTTCCCCGGTGCCACCGCCGCCAATATCCTGGAAAAACGTCCTCGTATCCTTGAGTCAGCGCCCTCAACAATTACGAAAGTAATCATTCACTGCGGCACAAATGACACCACCCACACGCCATCGGAGCTGACAAAAGTTCATTTCATTCAACTTTTTAATCTTCTTAACAGCTCCGGAAAGTCTCCTTTTATCTCTGGCCCTCTCCCAACACTGGGCCGTAGCGATGTTCGTTTTAGCAGGCTTCTCTATCTCCATACCTGGCTCCAATCTGTTTGCGCAGCACCTAACATCCACTTTATCCACAACTTCGCCATGTTCTGGGGGCGTCTCTCCTTCTTTGGGCGAGACGGTCTTCACCTAAGCATGTTGGGATGCTGCATGCTTGCTGCCAAATTCCAGCACGCTGTGACTATGCGCGTGATTGACTGTCAACCATGCACACCTGTCCACCCGCTCCCTCCCTCTCTCTCTCCCACCCTGATAATAAATCAACATTCAATCACTCCTCGTTCCGGGGATGACAACACCTGCGTCATTCACTCCTTTTGGTCGCTGAGATCACGTGAGCCAAACCGAGTTAAGAGGTCGGTTGACCACTCTGTGTTAACTCTCTCTCTTCAATACCAGGTCTCTCACGAACAAAGCTTTCCTCTCCGATTTTATTACAGACTCTAACTTGGACATTGTCTGTCTTACTGAAAGTACCCTCCCTACTTCAACTACCCTCCCTACTTCAAGTATAACAACATGCAGGAGGATACCCCGGAGGTCATTCCAAATAGATTCAATACATTTTTTGTAAACATCGGGCCAGAGCTAGCCAAGGACATTCCTGACTCACTCCCATTACACTGGGACCACTTTGATAAGGATGGAGACAGAAATCCCAGCTCAATGTTTCTCACACCAGTGAAGGACACAGAGATTAGACACCTGGTCAACAAATGCGTAGCCAAAACTTCTACTGATGCTGACGACCTGGACATGAGGCTAATTAAGAAAGTATTAGATGGAATCATTTCACCCCTGACATACATTTTCAATCTGTCATTTCAAACCGGGACGTTTCCCACCAAAATGAAAGTTGCCAAGGTTGTGCCACTGTTTAAGAATGGTGACACACACGAGTTTACCAATTACAGACCAATTTCAATACTGCCACAAGTGTCAAAAATCCTAGAGAAGCTATTCAACAATAGGCTAGACGACTTCATCAACAAACACAAATTGTTATATGACAGCCAATATGGCTTCAGAAGGAACCATTCGACTGCCCTAGCTTTAACTGAGTCTGTGGAAATCATTACTGACGCTATTGACCAAAAACAATATTCCATAAGAATTTTCATAGACCTGAAAAAAGCATTTGACACCGTTAACCATGATATTTTAATAGCTAAACTGGAGAGATATGGCATTAGAGGTGTAGCACTGCAGTGGGTCAAGAGCTATCTACACAATAGATCCCAATTTGTCAAAATAAATGATAACACATCGACTAGCTTGGACATAGTCTGTGGGGTCCCACAGGGGTCAGTTCTGGGTCCAAAGCTGTTTATACTATACATAAATGATATATGCAAAGTGTCAAATACTCTGAAATTATTATTATTCGCGGATGACACAAATATTTTCTGTTCGGGGAGTGACTTGAACCAACTTGTGGAAACAGTAAATCAGGAAATGGCCAAACTTCAAGTGTGGTTTAATATAAATAAATTATCACTAAATCTTGGAAAACTAAATACATGCTATATGGGAAAAGAGGCTGCAAGAACAGTCCTTACATTCAAGTAAACAGAGTTAATATTGAGAGGGTCCGTGAGAATAAAGTACTGGGAGTGATTATCGATGACATGTTAAGTTGGAAGCCACACATAAGACAATTAAAAAGGAAGTTGGCCAGGAGTGTGTTCATACTTTGGAAAGTACAAAAAATACTAAATCAAAAAGCACTTCATCTGTTATACTGCGCACTAGTCTCTCCGCACCTGCAATACTGTGCAGAGGTGTGGGGACACACATATAAAGTCTCCACACAGCCCTTGTTAATTCTCCAAAAAAGAGCCTTGAGAATCTTACACTATGCCAACTATAGGGCACACACAAATCAGTTATTAATCGAATCAAGAATACTCAAACTATATGACTTAATAAACTATCGCACAGTACAAATGATGTACCAAGCTTCTAACAGAACTCTCCCCCAGAACCTGCAAATACTTTTCCTAGACAGAGAGAGACACAATCTTAGAGGGAACATGATTTTCAGGCAAAGGAAGGTACGAACTACGTTAAAATCCTTTTCCTTATCGGTCACAGTTGTTAGACAATGGAATGTGTTAGAAGAAGAAGTCAAGAAATCAGCAACACTAAGTGGCTTTAAGAAAAAGTATGTAAATTCAACCGTTGAATGGTACAGATTATTGCATGAGAGTTGATAAAGGTCTGAGGCACGAATCAGCAGACACGGTGTTGTGACAGGATGGGCATAACAAATGACGGATGAATAAAATAAAAATGGCATAAAAAGGGCTCCCACACCATCCCAACAAATAATAACTACACTGGACTTTTTTGTTCTCTGTTGATTGGACCCCCTTCAGACTTTGTTACATGCTATAAGATGAGACTGTTGTTCACTCAAGACGAACAAATATGGACACGTGTGCAGACACACACGTAATCTGTATGCACTGGACTTCAGCTCTCTGTACCACCTACTGCTGTAACATGTTATGTCAAATGTCACAAGGAAAAGAAAATGTTATGTCAAATGAAAATGCAAAAGATAAGATAATATTATGATGACGATTTTATACTGTGGGTAATGGGGGTGGGACTAGATAAGCCTTGGCTTCTCCCGCTTTCCCTTTCGGCCATGTGTATTGTATTATTTGAACAAAGATGTGTGATGATGATGATTTAACTGACATGCCCGAAATAAATAAATAAATAAATAACAAAAATAACCTGGCAGCAGCCTAACGACTTTTCTCATTTAAATCAGTCTCTGCCACCTGGGTTTGTTTACACTGCTAAATCACGCACATCCGGTAAAGGCGGGGGCCTCGCCCTGTTGTATCGCGAGAGTTTGAAAATACTTCATAATACCATCATTTGAAGTACTGGCTGTGCAGTTAAAGGGACTTGTACCCACTATCATTGTGTCTGTCTATCGTCCAACTAAGGCCTCTACCACCTTCATCACTGAACTCTAGGGGTGTGAATCTTTGGCTTCACTTCGATTCGATTAACGATACAGTAGCTGGCGATTCGATTCAAGGACGATTTTTCTTTTTTGTAACGATTCGATTCGATTCTGTAAACCACGATTCGATTCAGTAACTTGTAACCAAAATTCTATATCCATTAAATAAACATGCAATAATGCAAATGAGACTATTTGTATTCTTCTGAAAGGTGAAAAAAATAACATATTTATTCTAGAAAAAAGTAAACCTGCATAATATTTTATGCTGAATACAAAAATGTAATTAAAATATGCTCGGTTATTTTTAACATTTTCAGTAGACTACATGCTGGCAGGGGAGAGTGTCTTAAACGTATTAAAACATTAATCATAAGTAAGAATCACGATTAATCCGATTAAATGCATTTATATCGATTATTGGTGAAGCCAAAACGATTCATTCTGTTTATTTATTGTAGCAGATCGATTTAGTAGAATCTATAGGACTGTCAATCGATTCATCGATTAATCGAATGAATCGTTACACCTCTACTGAACTCTCATCTATTTTAGCAGATCTATGTGTATGCCGCCCATTGATTGGAGACGGGACTCCGGTTCCTTTTACAGATTTTTATTAACACCGTAGAACTAAAGTTCAGGTAGACAAATAAAAACAACATGAATAATTACAATCTTTACAAAAATAGCATAGCTTAGCACTGTAGCTAAAACAGAATACATAGATTAATACTAACCACTTTAGCCTGCTTCTCAACCAACGGCAGAGTCATTCCCCAGAGGCAATCTTCATAGTCAAAAATAGTATTCTTCATTTTAAACTACTCCTAACCACAAAGTCGTAGCGCTCACACGAAGCGTGGAGTAATAAAAAAAAGAATAAATTAGCTGGTTAACATCACCGCTAGAGGCCAGGTCTCTGTGGATCTTACGGAGCTAACAGGCGCTACTTCCGTTTTTTCCCCGTTTCAAAATAAAAGCATGTATTTCAAAATAAAATTAAAAAACAGCTGCATTTAGACTCCCACCATCACAGAATGTGATTCACAATAAAAATAATATTGTTAACAGAACCTTGTAAGACATTGATGTAAGTACACACCTTCAAATATAAACAAACAATCTCATTGAAGAGCTAACCTGAGTATTCAGCCTCAAGCAATAGTACTGTTTTGTGTATGGACCTTCCATCCATCCATCCATTGTCTACCGCTTACCCTGTATTCAGGGTTGCGGGGGGGCTGGAGCCGATCCCAGCTTGTGTATGGACCTTTCTAAGTAAACTGGCTTAGTTATGCATGTGCCTTTACTGTCTAGTGCAGTGTCACTAAGTAACAGTTTAAGTAAGAGTTTTCTGACTCTTCCGTCAGCTCCTGGGAAGACTTCAACTACCTTCACCAACTTCCACTGATTTCTTGGTGTGCCATCATCTTGCAAGAGGACAATGTCTTTCACTTTAGCATTTCTCCTGTCCTTGTTCCATTTGCTCCTCTGCTGCAGATTCAGCAAATACTCCTTTCTCCACCTGGTCCAAAATTCATTGGACAAGAACTGAACTCTCTTCCATCTTTTCTGAAGATAGAGATCTTCCCTCACAAACTCTCCAGGTGGTGGTGCGATTATTGACGATTTCATTGTCAATATGTGGTTTGGAGTTAGGGGTTCTGGTCCTAATGGATCATTGAGATGTTCTGTGGTCAATGTCGACTATTCACTGTAGCCATCACTTCGTACAGGAACGTTCTTAATGAAGAACTGTCTAATCTTCCTGCAGACTGGTCTAGGATGGCTGTGAGGACACTTCTCACAGTCCGAATCTGTCTCTCCCAGACGCCGCCCATGTGACTGGAAGCAGGTGGGTTCATGACAAAGTTGCATCCTAGCTCTTTCACACGTTTTTGCTCTATTCCTTTCATTAATTCTTGGAATTCGTTGCGTTCCCCCACAAAGTTTGTACCTTGATCACTTTGTAGTTGACTTACATTGCCCCTTATGGCAATAAAACAGCGCAACACATTGAGGAATGCATCTGTGGAAAGGTCATCCAATACCTCAATGTGAATGGCACGTGAACACATGCAGGTGAATAAGAGCCCATATCTCTTCAGTTCTTTCCTCCCATCTTTAACATAAAATGGTCCGAAACAGTCCATACCACTATAGGTAAATGGAGGGGTAGCTTCCATCCTCTCTGGTGGAAGGTCAGCCATTTTTTGTTCTTGATTACACTTTCTTAGTTTTCTGCATTTAATACACTTGAAGATGAGTGATGACACTTCACTACTACATCCCAGAATCCAAATCCCACTGGAGCGTAGTTCATTGATGGTCATTCCACGACCCTGATGCTTCACCTTCTCATGGTAGTGCTTTATCAGCAATCGAGACACATGATGTCCTTTGGGGAGGATAGCTGGGTGTTTGAATTGGGGGTGGAGTGTTGCTTGTGTCAATCTACCTCCCACTCTCAGGATATCTTGGCTATCCATAAAAGGGTTCAACTTGTGCAGTTCGGTTGACTTGCTCTTTTGTACTTCTTTCATTTGTATAAGAGACTTGATTTCATCTCTGAACACTTCTTCTTGAATTATTAACTTATATTATTATTATGAATTGTTCAGCATCAATTCTTTCTTCCAGTGTCGTAGCTTCATTGGATCTTGTTTTAAGACCTTTCACCACTTTTGCGCAACGCTTAAGTCTTGCTATGGCTCTTACGGCTCTGTTCCAATCTGAAAACTTCTGAAGTCGGTCTGATAGAGACCTTTCCTCCTTTGCCTTTGTTGTGTGGACATGTGCTCTTTTAATTTCTGGGTCGTCTTCATTGAGTTCTCCCACCTTAATCTCTTCTAAACATACTGCCACTGACTTGGTTCCGTGTTTGATTTGATCTGCTGGATCCGGTTGGCTACGAACACATGAAATCGCTTTTCATCATTATTGATGTAACCAAGGA
This sequence comes from Eutrigla gurnardus, assembly GCF_963514095.1. Classification (NCBI taxonomy): domain Eukaryota; kingdom Metazoa; phylum Chordata; class Actinopteri; order Perciformes; family Triglidae; genus Eutrigla; species Eutrigla gurnardus. The sequence goes on from NC_139922.1 coordinate 2,370,599, forward strand.
CGACCTTCGAATCAGTCCAAAAGTATTCCTGTAGATCTTCAATCTCCATCTCTCTCTTTAGCAGATCACTTGTTCTCGCGGCGACGACCGCAGCTGAGAGTTCCAGCCTTGGGATTGATGTTACCTTCGTCGGTGCAACCCTTGCCTTTCCCATAACAAGAGCGCAATGGACTTCTCCAGACTTTGAAACAACCCTGAGGTAAGAACACATTCCATAGCCAGAAACACTAACATCGGAAAAATGGTGAAGTTCACACTGCTGAACGTCCTTGACTGTCAATGGTATGTAGCGCCGTGGTATTTCTACCGAAGAAAGATTGTGGAGGTCTTGAAGCCATGCTTCCCAACGCGGCCTGAGGTCGTCAGGAAGTGGCTCATCCCATCCTACCTTGTCTTGGCACATCCTTTGTAGAATCGGTTTACCTTTCAAAATGATAGGTGTCACGAGTCCAAGAGGATCAAAAATTGAGGCCACTGTTGACAGTACTCCTCTTCTGGTAAAAGGATTCTCTTTTACCCTCACTCTGAACTGGAACTTATCTGAGCTAATGCACCAATGGACCCCGAGAGCCCGTTCCATCTTGTGTTCACCCAAAGCCATGTCCAGGTCAGCTGCAACTTCAGCACGGTCTTGCTTTGGGATTGTGGCAAGAACCTTCTCATTACTGGTAATGAATTTGTGTAAGCGGAGCTTACCGGTGTTGCAGAGGTCTCTTGCCTCTCTAACAAGCTTGATAGCTTCTTCTTCACTGTCCAAACTTGTTAATCCATCATCAACATAAAAGTTGCGCTGTATAAACCTCACTGTAACTTCACTAAACTTGCCTGCTCCTTCTGCAGCCAGGTGTTTGAGCCCAAAGTTCACGCATCCAGGTGACGATGCAGCAGCGAACAAGTGAACCTTCATGCGGAACACTGGCGGTGGAGCTTCCATATTGCCTCTTTCCCACCACAGAAATCTGAGGTAGTCTTGGTCTCTTGGTGCAACATGAAATTGATGGAACATCCGCTCCGCATCACACATGATGGCTACTTGTCCTTTGCGGAAGCGACACAAGACCCCTACAAAAGGTATTTGTAAGGTCTGGTCCGGTGAGTAGATGCTCATTCAGTGATGTATTCTGAAATTTAGCTGAGCAATCAAATACGACGCAAATCTTTCCTGGCTTTTGGGGGTGGTAAACCCCATGGTGAGGGATATACCACATGGTCTGATTCATTAACTCTGGCTCTGGAACCTTTTCAGCATCACCTCTTGCTATTATGTCCTCCATAAAGGCCACATAATCCTTGTGATACTGATCATCTTTCTTAAGACGTTTTTCCAGACATCTGAGTCTATGTTCTGCACACACTTTGTTGTTTGGCAGACTTGGCCTCTCTTCTTTGAAAGACAATGGGCTTTCGTAATGCCCATTTGGCTTTTGCTTGATGCCTTCCTTCAGCTTTGCTAAGAACTTTATATCTTCTTGTGATATTAGAACTTCTTCACTGAGCTTCTCAGTAAAATCTGACTCCAAGACCTTGAGTATATCTACTGGAGTGATCATTTCCTTGACTTGAGTTCTATAAACAAATGGACCTCGGACTAGAGCTTAGAAGAGGGCTTGGTAGATGGCTGAACTTTCTTTGTGATGATACGGTGGCTCACACCGATTTCATCCTCATGATCATAATCAACTTCAGTGCCGCTGTAGCCGATAATGCTCCATCCCAACACAGACCTTTGTGCATATGGCTGGTTTTCATTGCCAGTGATGACATCTCTGGGAAGTAAGGCTTGGGAACAGTTATAGCCGATTAACAATCCTACTTCACAGTTGAGCTCAGGAGACATTTCATCTGCCAAATGTTCTAAGTGAGGCCATGATTTTGCAGTTGTGCTTGTGGGTATATGGGATCTGTTTGCTGGTATGTAATCTCTGGTGTAGGTTGTTGGGAGTTTGATTTTAGTGTCAGAGCTGATGTCTCTTACCTGTAGTCCCTGCACCCTTTGGCTATTCACTACTTTTGTTTTTGATGTTATCGTGGACACTTTAAGTTTTACTGGCTCTTTCTTGGCACCCAATGTTTCAGCTGCATCCTTCAGGATGAAGGTTGTGTCACTCTGACTATCAAGTAAAGCATACACTAGAACTTCCTTGTCTGGTTCCGTTGTCGTAGAGACATAGACTGGAACAATAGATGAAGTATGAGTGCTGCTCTTCTCTTGAACAACTCGGTTAGAGGTAACTTGCTGTATTTCAATAGATTCAGACTGTTGGTTCTTGTCTCCTCTATTTTCATATGACCTTTCCTGTTTTATTCTTACTCCTTGTTCTTGGTCTTTCTTCTCACAAACTTGATGTAGGCAAGTAGGGTGGTGTTTTCCACATAAGTCTCACACTCCTGGATGTACAAGCTCTGGAGTTATGGCCGATCCTAAGGCAGCCAAAACATAATTTCTCCAGTTGTACAAACTTAACTCTTTCTTCAACTGGTTTTTCCATAATCTTGCGACACCTATGGAGAGTATGACCTTTCTTCTTGCAAAACATGCATGTGATGCTTGTCTTCTCACTTGTATTAGTAGTGAAAGTCTTAGCACTAAAGTTTTGATTTTGTTGATACTTAAACTGTTCTCGTTCTGTTGGCTTTGATCTTTCTTGATCAGATGGCTTCACTGCATATAATGATGTGATGGGGTTGCATGCAATTCGAACCTCCAAGTTGAGAAATCTCACAAAGTGTCTGAAGTCAGGGAACATTTTGTGTTCATCTTTTGTGCTCAACCAATCCGGGAGCTTGACAGTAATCTTTTGGTTTTCCACACAGTCGTTGAGCATTTGTAGACCTTGAACATATGGCATAGCTGATTCCACACTGCTCAGGAAATCAACAAACTCACGCAGATTTTCGCTGTCCTTGGGGCCAATTTTATGCCATGTATGTTGTCACGGTATGCCTTGGCAACTATGAATGGATTACCAAATCTGATTACCAAATCTGTCTTCAAGTATGTTGAAGACAGATTTGTTCCTTGTTGGAACAGAAACAGCTTATCGTGCTGCACGATAAGCTGTTTCTGTTCCAACAAGGAAATGCCCTTCAATAGCTCTCTTGGCTGAGCCACCAACATACTTCCGTAGAAAGAAGAGCTTTTCTTGAGTTGGCAGGTTCTTACGATCAATCAGAGTACAGAAGGAAAGCTTCCAATCATTGTACTTGAGAGGATCTCCTTTGAAAACTTCAGGTTCTGGGATTGGAACTCGATTGCTTCAGCAAGAGTTCTCACAAGGTCATTGGAAGCTTCATGAGGGGTTAAAAAAGCTTGAGTGGCTGGGGCTTGTTGAGCAGGAAGAGCTTGAGAGACTGGTGACTTATGGGAGGGAAAAAATGGATCCACTAAAGGGTTAAGGTGGTGGATGGAGAGAGTCTGAATAAACCTGCAGTCTTGCTTGAGCTGCAACATGCCCTTTAAGTTCTTCTAGCCGTTCCACTTCTCTTCTTTTCCCTTCCAGTTTCATTTTTCTATCAGCACTTTCTGCTATGAACTGAGCTCTTTTTTTTTAGCACTCTCTGCTTCAATTTCCCTTTCTTTAGCTTCTCTTTCAGCCTTCAAGATTTGATCTTCTACCTCAAGTCTTTCAATTTCTTCCTTCTGCTGATGTTGTGCATTTGTTATCTTTATCACCTCTTGCGTAGCCACAACTTCAGCTGCTGCTTGTTTTGCATTCAGGGACAGGATGGAAAAGTGTCTGGATACTTTGGAAAAAGCCTTTGACTTAGCAATTTGAGCTGAGGAGACACTAGACACTGTGCTGTCAAACACTGACTTAGCATCAGGCCAAGATATGTTTTCACCACTGCAGAAATGTTGAGCATTTATATTTGCAATCCTAGTAATTGCCTGGCATGTGTCATTCATTCTCCGAATGTCAGGTTCAGGACTTGAAACAGCTCTTATTTCGAGGTAAGTATTATCAATGTCAACTTGAATGCTATTGATTGCATTCACAATCTCATCAATCAGATCATCAGCATCATTATTCTTAATGGACCGTTTTAAGCCATTGATGTGTAGGGCTGTAGCGATACACTAATCTCACGATACGATATACGATATTCAGCTCACGATACGATATAAATCACGATATTCAGTCAACGATATGATTCGATACGATTCGATATAATTCGATACACTTACATCATTTTCTGAAAGATTTAAAAGGTACAGTGTGATTTTGGTGACATCTTGTGAGTGTTCCATTTACTTGGATTGAATTAATATCAACTGAAAGAATCAATTACACAATATATGGCTCTGACTGGACAGAGAGTCTCCAGCTTGCAAATGCTGGACAAAATAAATCAAATATGTGGTGAGAAAATAAGTTACATTTATTGAAGTGCAAATTGTAACTTACAAAGCACACACACACACACAGTGGCGCCGCCAGCCGGAATCCTGTACGCACTGTGCGTACTTTTTTTGAAGGTGGGCTAGATATTTAAATTTCAGCGGGTGACACCAAACAACGTCTGCCCAAGCAAGTCAGAGCTTTTCTTTCGCTCACACAGTGACCTGGACAGACGCAGCCGCATTTGAGAGGACGGTCGCGCGTGTGTGCGTAATTGCGCATAGCGTGTGCTGGCCCCTCTCCACTACACAATACAGCTCGGCTCTAGTCTCGTCACCTCTCTGCTGCTGAGCACTGTGGGCCGAGCCGATGCATGTCTCTCTCTCCCCGGGCCGGAGAGTTATCATACCGTACTGTGCGTGTGTGTCCAAGCGTGTGTGTGAAGGCAATTTAAAGAAATTACACTTGTTTATTTAATGGTTCGAATTTATTTGGAGCTATGTGTGTCTTCCCCACCAGGGGGTGATGTCAGGGTCAGGCCAGACTCCTAAATGCAGGTAGGGTAGGCTGGAGAAATAGGGCTGAAGTAATAAGTAGGCTCAGAAACAGGTGCGTCATTCCTTTGTCACACAGACAGTGTTTGGTGGTGTCACCGCATGGAGACCTCAGAGACGCCAGTGGTGAGAAACTTTAATTTAATCACATTGACAAATAAAATAACTTTAAGTTAGTAAGTGAAAGATTAAAATGGGTGGTGTTTATTTATTATTTAAATGCACACGGCTTAAATGTTTGTGTTTAATATTAATATGCTGACACCGGTGATTTGAGGTCTGACGCACCTTAGCTTATCTTTTATTTCCTTTCATTGATTAAACTCACATAGACCATTTTATTTAGAAGATGATGATTTAATTTGAATAAGAGACCATGAACATAAATGTAGAGTCTGGAACATATTTTCAGTCATTAGAGGAGTTAAAGGTGGTTAAGACGCATTCATTTGAGGTAAAGCATGATTTAAAACGAGTTGGTTTAATAATTTAATACAGTTTAAACCTGTTGACTGATTTAGATCATTTAATTATTTGTGAACAAGTTTGGTTAGTTAATTCTTTAAACTAAGTTAATTCGATAATTTATTCATGTTCAGGTATTAATAAAGCGATTGATTTTGTACTTATTTAATGACTGCCTGTTTCTTTGTTTATTTTCCTTGAGGTTATCAACCTGCCGCTGCTACTACTGCTACTGTTGCTGAGTCCCAATCGGGACAAATAAAACCAGTAAAAAGCAAGCTGAGTTGTCCAAGCGTTCTCTGTTGGCCTCCATGCCCTAAGCGAGTTGGGGCAGGCACTGATGCCAGGCAAATGGGGAGATTAACTCGACAGTTGATAACCATCGCCGCAGCCTGGACCTGAGGATAAACGGCTTCAAACATCCAGAGATTAAGTTGCAGACGCTAAGGTGGACACCTGTCAAACATGGCTGAAGACCTCCTGGGGAAGACGGTCAAACGTCTCAAGATTGAGAGGACCACGGCAAAAGCCGGTTTCACGAGACATGCCAACTTTCTCAGCAGAGAGGCAGAAAGTATGGTCGAAGCAGACCTAAAAGAGGAGTTCAACAAACTGTCCATTCATTTAAAGGAAGTGTATGAAGCCAATGATGACTATAGAGCAGGATTATTGGCTGAAACAACAAAGGAAGAAGAAGAGGAGGAGCCCCTTCTCGGAGAGCAGCAAGAGGCTGATTTAGAAAAGACAGCAAGCGACGTGGAGTCAAGATTTAAAAAAGTAAGAGACATTGTGCAATCCAACTTGTGGTTAAGATATGGTCAAGAGGAGGTTACGGCTGCAGTACTCGAGGCAGAGAAAAATGGTGAAGTAGCCGGTGACTTTCCCGTTCAAAGCACCCACCTTGAGGGTTTTGAAGTCCACCTAAATCTCATGGAGAAGAGGATAAAAGATGCCTGCAGTATCTTGTCAGCATGGGAGAGATGGATCCCTGGAGAGTAAAAAAGGGACCTAGATGGCAGAATCAAGATCCTTAAAGCGACCAGGAACAGGCTTGAGCTCAGGAAGGTTGAATACGCCACGACACGCAGGATTGCAGAGGAGTCACAGGCTTCTGGTGGAAGACAGAGTGTACCACTACCAGCTACGCCAATTGTCAGAATCAAGCCCACAGCTCTGCCAACCTTCAATGGAAACAGAAGAGAATATTACAGATGGAAGAAGGACTGGGAGAGTCTCCAGAAACAAGGTGAGCCATCTGGGTCAGCCGAAGTAAAGAAAATCCAACTCATGACTAGTATTGATGAGAAAATATCAATTAACCTCAGATTGTCAACATACTCAACTGCAGAAGAAGTATTCAGAGTTTTGGACAACAGATATGGGAACACGTCAACAATAACAATAGAGATTCTGGAGGAATTAGAAAAGCTACCACCTGTGAGAGGCAACCAGCCAAGAAGAGTCATCGAACTGATTCAGACCATTGAAAAAGCTCTGGCAGACCTGACAGAACTGGGAAATTCTGGAGCGATGAAGAATCTGCTTGTGGTTAAAGCAATTGAGAGCAAATTGCCTGATTCGATCAAGAAGGACTGGTTGATATTCATGTTGGAACCAAGCAATGATGTCACTCCTGAAAACCACTTCGATGCGCTCCTGAAGTTTCTAAAAAAGCAGGAGGGGATGCTTGAGAGACTTGAGCAGCTAAAAGGTGGTGAGAAAATTGAAATGTCTGACTATCAAACAGGAAAGAGACATGAAAAGAAATATGCCACCACAAGAGCTGCGAAGAAAGAGATGGAGAACTGCTGTGTTGTTTGTGGTGATGAAAGGCATCATAACAAAATCTTCTTCTGCAAGAAATTCAGAACGCTAGACCTGCATGACAAGACCGCTGTGTTAAAAAGGATCAAAGCTTGCAGAAGATGTCTTGGATGTCATGAGGAAGATGATTACTGCAGAGACACTTACCTTTGTAGAAACAGAGACTGCAACAGAGATGGTTCTCCTAATCACCATTACTTCCTCTGCCCCGTGGTAAACGCTAGGAGAAATAAGCAGGGGAACAGATCGACTAAGCAGGGAAGCAGTCCTGTGAAGACCAGTTTGACCAGTGAACAGGAAGAGTTTCTGTCCAAACTTTCCCCTGAGATGGCAGAAAAGTGCAAGAGAGCCTTCACTAATAATAATGCATCGGCCAGCACCAGCAAAACTGAATCCGCGCTGTTAGAGAGGAATGGACTCTGTGAATTGCCTGTGATTATGATGCTGATGGAGGTGACTGCGAACGCCGGCCAAAAGATTGGAACCCTAATAGACCTTGCATCAGACACAAATTATATTACCCATAAAGCAGCTGACCGGCTACGGTTGCAGAGTGAAAAAGTGACCTTGGTAGTGCACGGCGTGGGCCGGATGGTCATGAAGGTGAACACAAGAAGGTATATCCTCAGGGTCAGAGTAAGGACCCCCAATGGAGGTGAGAAAGCTCATGAACTTGTCTGCTATGGCTTGGAAGAGATTGCCAATGTGCATAAAGGTGTTGAGGCTGAGCAGCTACAGAAGTTCTTCCCAGAGGTAAAGCTGGAAGAAATGAGGAGACCAACCAACATTGAACTTCTGATCAGCCATAGAGAAGGAAGACTCGCTCCACAAAGGGCCAAAGTTGTCGGAGATCTCGTCCTATGGGAGAGTCCACTGGGAAAGACGGTTGGTGGAGCCCATCCTGATCTATTCGAGAACATAGAACTGGCTGCTTATACATCGAAGACCCACTTTGCACGCTCTATGAGGACTGCTGCCGTGAAATATGAGGAACTCACAAAAGTCCCGGCACCAGAGAAAACACTGCAAAAATGCCAGCACCTGACCGATGCCACTAAATTCACAGCCAATTCGACCCGTGACTTCCTTGATTGGTGGAGGTGGGAGAGCATTGGAGCAGCATGCGAGCCCAGGTGTGGAGGATGCCGGTGTGGAAAATGTCAACCTGGAGGAAAGGAGATGACTTTAGCAGAGGAGAGGGAACTGGAAATCATCAAACAAGGTCTGACCTACATCACTGAGGATGCTCACGCAGCGTCTCCACATTGGGATGCAAAATACCCCTGGACAGAAGATCCTGCCTCCCTTCCTAATAACAAGGCCGCAGTAATGGCCACATTCCTAAGGACAGAGCGGAGACTGCAGAAAGATCCAGAGTGGCAGGTTGCATATGCTTCCCAGATTCACGACATGATTGAAAGAGGTGCTGCTGTTGAACTCACTACTGATATGAAGAGAATCTGGAAAGGATCTGTGTGGTATGTGAGCCATTTAATTGCCCCAAACCCTCATTCTGTGACAACTCCTGTGCGGCTAGTGTGGAACAGCAGCCAGAGGTTTTGAGGACTAAGCATGAATGATCTGCTTCTGAAGGGACCAGATGTTCTCAACCCAATCAGAGCTGTTCTACTGAAATTCAGAAATGGTGTGTATGCAGCCCTTGGTGACATCAAAAAGATGTATAATTCGGTTTGGCTAGAGGAGCGTGAAATGCACCTGCACAGATTCTTGTGGAGAGACAGTGACAATGAAGAAATGAGGGAGTATGTCATTACCAGAGTCAATATGGGAGACAGACCAGCTGGGTGCATAGCTCAGCTAGCAATGCGAGAGACTGCAAGATTACCCCACTTTGCTCACTTGCAGGAGGAACGCAGGGTTGTTGAAGAGGACAGTTATGTAGACGACATCCTGACCTCTCACAACAGCCTAGAAGGGCTGGACAAAATCACACAAGGAGTGAAGGAAATCCTGGCAGCCGGAGGCTTCTTCCTCAAACCGTGGATTCTGTCAGGGCAAAGTGGGAGGCAAAAGATTGCGGTAAGAGCCCTGAAAGGAAAAGAGCCTGAAGGTAAAACAATAATTCTTCCAAACCAGATGAGGGACGACGACAACAAATCCCTAGGTGTCGGATATCTGGCGGAAGAAGACGTGCTTTACGTGCTAACTTCAGTCAACTTCTCCAAAAGGAGGAAAAAAATGAGACTTGGTAAGAACCTCCTCAAAGAGGAAGTGGGGCCAGAAACACCTAACCCACTTACCAGACGAGTGCTCCTCAGTCAAGTAGCTGGACTTTATGATCCAATGGGATTTGCAGCACCCGTCAAGCAAAGGGGGGCCATTCTAGTGAGAAAAGCCTTCCAAGAAGGAGGGGTTGGAAAACGGACCCGAGAAACATGGGATAGTCCACTATCAGACAACCTCAGAGAAGAGGCTATCCAACTCTTTGAGGACTATGTCGAGCTTAGGCAAATCAAGTTCTGTAGGAGTCTCACACCAGCCGGCTGGATAGGGAAGACCATGGGGCATCACTTTCTCCGACGGCAGTGACAAAAGCTATGGTGCTGTCATGTACCTAAGGTGGGAAACAACACAAGGGGCCGATGTGAGATTTGTGGAAGCAAAAGCCAAGTTAACACCTCTTGATCAGAAAGGAGAAGCCGTCAAAGCTGAAATGTGTGGAGCTGTCTTTGCAAGCAGATTAAGGAAATACTTTGAGAGGCATGGAAACATTGAAATGGGAAGGTGGATACATCTTTTGGACAGTCAAACAGTCCTGGGTGCCATCCAAAGAGACAGCTACGGGTACCAAACATTCTTTGCGAACCGTGTGGGTGAAATCCAGAGGACCGGACCAGTGGAAGACTGGTTATGGATCCCTGGAGGAAACAATGTGGCAGATATCATAACACGAGGAGGCAAACTTGAGGACTTGAAGGAGGACGCTGTCTGGCAAAAGGGACCAGAATTCCTAAAATGGCCTGTGGAGGACTGGCCTGTGAAATCAGCTGGGGAAGTTGTTGCCCGAGCCAGGGTAAGCGTGAACAGACTTCAAAAGAAAGCCTTTACCTCTGTAGTTACCAGGAGCCAAACAAAAGAAACCAAGGTCAAGCCGGAGTCCACAACAAGCCCAACCGCACTGGAAGGAAGAGCCCCTGCTGGCAAGGTTGTGAAGGCCCTTGTGAAAGTGGAGAACTTCAGCAGTCTGCCCAAACTAGTTGACACAATTGCCTGGGTCTGGCGAGCAGCTAAGCAGTGGTTGAAATTGAGACACAGAGGCAGCAGGCAAGTGGGATGTAACAGGGCTGTGTTAGCTGTAAGAGAAAGGACGGACGCACTCAGAGACCTCTTCTTATCTGTGCAACAGGATACATCTTTCCCAAACACGGCTCTTAACAGACTGACAGTGTACCGAGATGTCGAGTCTGGACTCCTAGTCTGTGGGGGAAGGATCCAAGTGTTCAAAGAGGATGAAAAGGCTATTCCAATCTTGCCATATAACTCATGGGTCACCACCTTGGTTGCACGAGAAGCTCACAAAGCAAATCACGAAGGAGTTGCAGGAACATTGCTTAAGGAGAGGAAAATGGCTTGGATTGTGAAAGGTCGAAGGCTAGCACGGAAGGTGGTGGACAGCTGTGTCATCTGCAGGAAAATAAGAGCAAAGCATTGCAAGCAAGTCATGAGTGACCTTCCGCCTGAAAGGTCAAGCCCAGCAAACCCGTTTGAATTCACCACAATGGATCTGTTCGGGCCTTATGAGGTGAAAGATGAGGTGAAAAAGAGGGTCAAGCTTAAAATCTGGGGCATTGTGTTCTGCTGCATGGCTTCAAGAGCAGTACACACTGACATCACAAGCGACCAGTCATCTGAAGGTTTTCTTCTTGCCTACCAGAGGTTTACAGCCCTCAGGGGACACCCAAGGAAGCTATGGTCTGACCCTGGCACAAACTTTGTTGGGGCCAAGCCTGCACTTGAAGACCTTCATACACTCAACAAAAATATAAACGCAACACTTTTGTTTTTGCTCCCATTTTTCATGAGATGGACTTAAAGATCTAAAATTAATTCCAGATACACAATATTACCATTTCTCTCAAACATTGTTCACAAATCTGTCTAAATGTGTGATAGTGAGCACTTCTGCTTTGCTGAGATAATCCATCCCACCTCACAGGTGTGCCACATCAAGATGCTGATCTGACATCATGATTAGTGCACAGGTGTGCCTTAGACTGTCCACAATAAAAGGCCACCCTGAAATGTGCATTTTTTTGCTTTATTGGGGGTCTGGGGACTCAGAACCAGTCAGTATCTGGTGTGACCACCATTTGCCTCATGCAGTGCAACACATCTTCTTCGCATAGAGTTTATCAGATTGTCAATTGTGGCCTGTGGAATGTTGGTCCACTCCTCTTCAATGGCTGTGCGAAGTTGCTGGATATTAGTGGGAACTGGTACATGCTGTCGTATACGCCGGTCAAGCACATCCCAAACATGCTCAATGGGTGACATGTCCGGTGAGTATGCTGGCCATGCAAGAACTGGGACATTTTCAGCTTCCAAGAATTGTGTACAGATCCTTGCAACATGGGGCCGTGCATTATCTTGCTGAAACATGAGGTGATGTTCATGGATGTATGGCACAACAATGGGCCTCAGGATCTCATCACGGTATCTCTGCATTCAAAATGCCATCAATAAAATGCACCTGTGTTCTTCGTCCATAACAGATGCCTGCCCATACCATAACCCCACCACCACCATGGGCCACTCGATCCACAACATTGACATCAGCAAAGCGCTCACCCACACGACGCCACACACGCTGTCTGCCATCTGCCCTGAACAATGTAAACTGAGATTCATCCGTGAAGAGAACACCTCTCCAACGTGCCAGACGCCATCGAATGTGAGCATTTGCCCACTCAAGTCTGTTACGGCGACGAGCTGGAGTCAGGTCAAGACCCCGATAAGGACGACGAGCATGCAGTTGAGCTTCCCTGAGACGGTTTCTGACAGTTAGTGCAGAAATTGTTTGGTTATGCAAACCAATTGTTTCAGCAGCTGTCTGAGTGGCTGGTCTCAGACGATCTTGGAGGTGAACCTGCTGGATGTGGAGGTCCTGGGCTGGTGTGGTTACACGTGGTCTGCGGTTGTGAGGCCGGTTGGATGTACTGCCATATTCTCTGAAACGCCTTTGGAGACGGCTTATGGTGGAGAAATGAACATTGCACGAGCAACAGATCTGGTTGACATTCCTGCTGTCAGCATGCCAATTGCACGCTCCCTCAATGCTTGTGGCATCTGTGGCATTTTGCTGTGAGACAAAACTGCACATTTCAGAGTGGCCTTTTATTGTGGGCAGTATAAGGTACACCTGTGCACTAATCATGATGTCAGATCAGCATCTTGATGTGGCACACCTGTGAGGTGGGATGGATTATCTCAGCAAAGCAGAAGTGCTCACTATCACACATTTAGACAGATTTGTGAACAATGTTTGGGAGAAATGGTAATATTGTGTATCTGGAATGAATTTTAGATCTTTAAGTCCATCTCATGAAAAATGGGAGCAAAAACAAAAGTGTTGCGTTTATATTTTTGTTGAGTGTAAGTATTTGGAGAAAATTGACAAGCCTGAAGTTGAAGACAAAGCTTCAAAACATGGGACAGAATGGTCTTGGAAAATCCACCCAGCAGCCTCCCCTCACAGAAATGGGGCAGCAGAGGCAGCAGTCAGATTTGTAAAGAGAGCACTAAGCAACCTCGGTGGTGATGGAATCTTCACGTGGGGAGAGTTCCAAACGTTCCTCTTCATGGCTGCGAACCTAGTGAACGAGAGGCCGATTGATGCAAGAACACAATGTCAAGAGGACTCTATAGGATACATCAGCCCTAACTCTCTTTTACTGGGACGGACTGGCATGAGAGGAGATCCAGGAAATTTCCAATTTGAAAACTACCCGTACAAAAGACTCAGAGCCATCCAAGAAGAATTCAGCAAGTTCTGGAAGAAGTGGAGTGAATTGGCTGGACCTAACCTCTTCATAAGGAGTAAATGGCACACCAAGGAGAGAAATGTTGCAGTGGGATTCGTGGTGTGGCTGGCTGATCAAAATTCATTGAGGGGTCAGTACAAACTGGGAAGAGTTGTTAGTGTAAACACTGACAAGAAAGGAATCGTGAGGGATGCAAATGTGAGGACTTCCCCAAGTTGCCCAGTTTCCACTAAAACACATGGACCCAGGAAAGACTGCATGAAACCCCCTGGGAGGACCCCCTCTACAGTTCTTCACAGGGAGCAGGATGACGCCTCGTGATCCTGCTCCCAATTGAAGAACAGTGTGATCATTGAAGCTGATTGTGACCTCCTTGGGTTTAGTAACCAGGAGGTCAAGTGGGAGGTGTGAAGGCAATTTAAAGAAATTACACTTGTTTATTTAATGGTTCGAATTTATTTGGAGCTATGTGTGTCTTCCCCACCAGGGGGTGATGTCAGGGTCAGGCCAGACTCCTAAATGCAGGTAGGGTAGGCTGGAGAAATAGGGCTAAAGTAATAAGTAGGCTCAGAAACAGGTGCGTCATTCCTTTGTCACACAGACAGTGTTTGGTGGTGTCACCGCATGGAGACCTCAGAGACGCCAGTGGTGAGAAACTTTAATTTAATCACATTGACAAATAAAATAACTTTAAGTTAGTAAGTGAAAGATTAAAATGGGTGGTGTTTATTTATTATTTAAATGCACATGGCTTAAATGTTTGTGTTTAATATTAATATGCTGACACCGGTGATTTGAGGTCTGACGCACCTTAGCTTATCTTTTATTTCCTTTCATTGATTAAACTCACATAGACCATTTTATTTAGAAGATGATGATTTAATTTGAATAAGAGACCATGAACATAAATGTAGAGTCTGGAACATATTTTCAGTCATTAGAGGAGTTAAAGGTGGTTAAGAAGCATTCATTTGAGGTAAAGCATGATTTAAAACGAGTTGGTTTAATAATTTAATACAGTTTAAACCTGTTGACTGATTTAGATCATTTAATTATTTGTGAACAAGTTTGGTTAGTTAATTCTTTAAACTAAGTTAATTCGATAATTTATTCATGTTCAGGTATTAATAAAGCGATTGATTTTGTACTTATTTAATGACTGCCTGTTTCTTTGTTTATTTACCTTGAGGTTATCAACCTGCCGCTGCTACTACTGCTACTGTTGCTGAGTCCCAATCGGGACAAATAAAACCAGTAAAAAGCAAGCTGAGTTGTCCAAGCGTTCTCTGTTGGCCTCCATGCCCTAAGCGAGTTGGGGCAGGCACTGATGCCAGGCAAAGGGGGAGATTAACTCGACAGTGTGTGTGTGTGTGTGCGTGCGTGGAGTGCTCACAAGCGTGTCCACTTGCCCTTTGGATTCCCACGAACAGTTCACCAGATGGCATTTCCTTTACCGCATGTGGCCTGCAGCTAGTCTTGCTTCGTCCGCTCGGAGTCTTCACCGATGCAGAAGTGTTCTACTATGCCGCCCATTGATTGGAGATGGGACTCCGGTTCCTTTTACAGATGTTTATTCACACCGTAGAACTAAAGTTCAGGTAGACAAATAAAAACAACATGAATAATTACAATCGTTACAAAAATAGCATAGCTTAGCACTGTAGCTAAAACAGAATACATAGATTAATACTAACCACTTTAGCCTGCTTCTCAACCAACGGCAGAGTCATTCCCCAGAGGCAATCTTCATAGTCAAAAATATTATTCTTCATTTTAAACTTCTCCTAACCACAAAGTTGTAGCGCTCACATGAAGCGTGGAGTAATAAAAAAAAGAAAAAATTAGCTGGTTAACATCACCGCTAGAGGCCAGGTCTCTGTGAATCTTACGGAGCTAACAGGCGCTACTTCCGTTTTTTCCCGTTTCAAAATAAAAGTATAAGTAAAAGTAAAATATAATTTTAATTGGGGATTTTAATATTCATGTTGACAATCCAAGGACACTTTTTCCACATACTTTATTTCCACCCTGGACAGTTTTGACCTCACTCAGTATGTTACATTTCCAACACACATATTTTAGACCTGATCTGCTGTTCTAGTGTTGTCCCATTCAATATTTCCGGTACAGAACTTCCACTGTCAGATCACAAATTCATAACTTTTGATGTCAACCTTCCTGTCTGCAAACCCTGCCAAGACCGTATGATGAGTCTGTAATATCAAGAACATCAACATCACAGAACTTAACAGTTTCATTTCCGTGACCTTTTCTAGGACTGCTCCATGGTTCACCTCTGACCTCCGCCAACTTAAAACACATGGTCGCCACCTTGAGTGTCTTGCAAGGAAAACTGGACTCACAATTCACTCTCAAATGTACTCAGATCACATCACCTCCTACAAGACTGTTCTAAATACTGACAAATCTGCCTTTTACTCCAACATCATCCACCGGGACGGAAACAATACCAGGATTCTATTTTCCACAGTAAATAAACTACTCATGCCCAAAGAATCTTTCACCCACTTCACGTCAGCCCTTCAGTGTCAGCAGTTCTTGGACTTCATCAATAACAAAATTTACTCCATACATCACCATCTTACCCCCTTCCTGTCTTCTCAGTCACACACTCCTTGGCTTAATGCTACTGTCCGGCCCACCAGTACCCTGTCTGCTTTCCATCTTTCCTCGGATCAGCAGATATCTCAACTGATCATGTCTTCCAGGTCTACCACTTGTCAACTCGATCCACTTCCTACCACACTGGTCAAGGCCTGTCTCCCCACATTCTCCTCACTCATCACACAAATTGTTCACTCCTCTCTATCAAATGTTATTGTTCCCTCCCTACTCAAAACTGCTTCAGTAATACCGATACTAAAAAAACCTGGCCTAGACCCGAATGAATTCAATAACTATTGTCCTATCTCAAACCTCCCATTCATCTCAAAAGTTCTCGAACGTACAGTAGCCTGCCAACTTCATGACCATCTATCAAGAAACAACCTCTTTGAGCCTTTCCAGTCTGGTTTCCGTCCCCATCATAACACAGAAACAGCTCTCACTCAAATAACAAATTACCTTCTCTAAGCAGCGGATTCTGGCCTACTCACCATCCTCATACTCCTAGACCTCAGTGCCGCCTTCGACACAATATCTCACACCATCCTCTTAGATCGTTTGGCCGGCACTGGGGTCTCTGGCACTGCCCTTCAGTGGTTTCATTCTTACCTGTCTGACCGTTTGCAGTTTATCCAAGGAGAAAACACCAGATCATCACCCTCACCACTCCTCCACGGTGTTCCACAAGGTTCTGTCCTCGGTCCCCTACTCTTCATCATCTACATCCTCCCCCTTGGTAATATGTTCCGTCATTTTGGTATCCACTTCCACTGTTATGCTGACGACACCCAAATCTACATCACCACCAAACCAGACACTACATCGCCACCAACTGCCCTCATCGACTGCCTGTGAACCATCACAAACTGGATGTCAAACAACAAGCTCAAACTCAATGGCAATAAAAGTGAAATTCTTCTCATCAGATCCAAATCATCACTCTCCAAATCCCACCCCCTCAGTATTCTCATTGACGGTTGTCTGGTCCCCACTTCAACTGAAGTTAAAAGTCTTGGTGTTATTTTGGACAGTACTCTCTCATTCACATCCCACATCAACAACATCTCACGCACAGCCTTTTTCCATCTCCGCAATATCTCCAGACTTCGCCCCTCCCTCACCCAGCACTCCACCGAAATCCTCATAAATGCTCTGGTCACTTCCCGCCTGGACTACTGTAACTCCCTCCTCACCGGTCTACCACAGAAACTCATCCACCATCTACAAACCATCCAGAATACCGCCGCCAGAATCATCACCTGCACCAAGTTATCTGACCATATTACACCTGTCCTCATGCAACTTCACTGGCTCCCTGTCCAACAGCGTATACATTACAAACTCCTTCTGCTAACATTCAAAGCTCTTCATAACCACGCCCCCCCATATCTCTCTAATATGCTACACCCTTATATCCCACCCCGTTCACTCCGTTCTTCATCTGCTGCCCTGCTTTCCACCCCCTCATTCTCACTCACCTCAATGGGAGCTCGAGCTTTTAGCTGCTCAGCACCTAGACTCTGGAACTCACTCCCACTACACATACGTACTCTGGACTCCATTGACACCTTCAAGTCCCACCTCAAAACACACCTTTTTAAATTGTCCTACTCCGTATAATTCTCTGTCCCCCATACTATTTTATCCTTATTATTTAGCAACACTGTGTCTCTTCTTTGTATATGTGTGTATGTATTTATATGTGCTATTGTATTTATTGTTTCTTGCTTTGTTTTTCTTTTAAACAAACACTGAGCCTCTCCCTCTCGCTCTCTCTCTCTCGCTCTCTCTGTGTATGTTCCCCCGGAGTCCTTGTGCTTTCTCGCCTAGCAGCTCTCCCTGGACTGTGGTGGAACCTGATCCGGACTTCACCGATGCTGTGGTCTTGTTTGACTGTTACCGCCAGTATTTTTAATTAAAGTAATTTACTAAAATCGGCATCTCTACTGTTACTTACTTGACTACTCCCGGGAGTCTGGCTATGCTTTCTGGTCCAGCAGAGTCCACTGAGGTCTACTATACTACCAACACCAAATGCAGTTGGAACCCAAGGGCCTGGGCTGCACGAGATTTCTGCCTAAAAGCCTATTAAGGCAGTTTTTTCTTGCCACTGTCGCTGTAAAGCTTGCCCCTGGGTGATGTTGGGACTTTGAAATTGTGCTGACTTTGAGCATGACATTTTGAGCGTATTCTAGTCCTGCTCAATGTGTTAAGTGTACTGAGATGACTTCTGTTGTGATTTGACACTATAAAATTGAATTGAATTGAATTTATCATGTAAGGTGACCTTGGGTGTTTGAAAGGCGCCAACAAATAAAATGTATTATTATTATTATTATTATTATTATTTTATGCCATTTTGTTACGACATTATAATATTTTTATGGCAAATTCTCCTATAATATACAACATCATTATAATAGTATTACGTTTTTCTTACACTTTTTAGGGCTGCTATACTACGCTATTTTTTATGACAAACTTTATTATTATGTTGTATGGCATACTATACTATGAATGTTTATATGACGCCATTAATTACTGCATTGTGACATTTTTATTAATTATGTGGCAAAAATGTTATGGTATATTATTCTATGATGTTTTTATGAATTGTTTCTGCATAAGATACTCCCATCTATATATTTGTATGTTTAAAGCTGATACTTGATAGTGAAACTTTTAATGCCAAGCCTTTTTATGCGTTTCTTTACTATGACGTTTGTTATGGCATAATATACTGTGACTTCTTTTTGATATATAAATACTATGACAGTTTTGGATCATTTACTACACACTGACATATTTTATGATTATACACTCACCGGCCACTATTAGGTACACCTTGCTAGTACCGGGTTGGACCCACTTTTGCCTTCAGAACTGCCTTAATCCTTTGTGGCATAGATTCAACAAGGTACTGGTACAGCTGTTCCTCTCTTTTCCCCCGTCCTCTGACACTCACATTGCAACTCGCATCTCGAACTGTCTGGCTGACATCTCTGTCTGGACAACTGCACATCACCTCAAGCTTAACCTGAATAAAACCGAACTCCTCTTCATCCCAGGGAAAGACTGCCCTCGCATGGACCTGTCGGTCACTGTCGAGGGCATCACAGTATTGCCGTCGTCAACTGCGAGGAACCTGGGTGTAATCCTTGATGACCAACTATCCTGCACCCCCAACATCACTGCTGTGGCCCGATCCTGCAGATTTGCCCTCTACAATGTCCGCAGGATTCGGACCTTCCTCACAAAAGATGCAACGCAACTCCTGGTCCAAGCACTGGTCATCTCCCGCCTTGACTACTGCAACTCTCTCCTGGCCTCTGCGATTAAACCATTGCAGCGTATCCAGAACGCTGCAGCACGCCTTATCTTCAATCTACCCAAATTCTCCCATGTGACCCCCCTCCTCTGTGACCTCCACTGGCTCCCTGTTGCAGCACGCATCCAATTCAAGACGATGACACTGGCCTTCAGGGCCATCAATGGAACGGCACCCGTCTACCTTCAAACACTGGTCAAACCTCATGCCCCGAAGCGAGCACTTTGCTCCTCTACTTCAGCTGGCCGGCTGGTACCACCATCACTGAAATCAAACAAATGTCGCTCAGCAAAGTCCAGACTCTTCTCTGTTCTGGCGCCCCAGTGGTGGAACGAACTCCCGACTAATGTCAGGACAGCAGAGTAATTTGCCATCTTCCAAAAAAGGCTCAAGACTCACCTGTTCAGACTTCACCTCGACTCTACATAGCATGACCACCTATAGCACTCTGATCATAGCACTGTTGCTCTTGAAGTACTACTTTACTCAGATGAGGACTGTAGGGGCCACAGCCCCAAGATTCTCGGATGTGACTTCTCAACGAATGAAAGATGAACTATTCACCTTTAAAAGATATACAGACAAAGGTCCCCTCGCAGCAGATGAGTAAACATTCTCCTTCAGGTCACCGGACCGACCAGGAGGAAATGGAGGCCGCTTTATGGCTCGGTTAGAGTATTTACGAACCCTTAAATCAGAGCATCTACAAGTTATCCATGCACCCCCGAACGAGGAGGACCAGACTTTCAGAGTCACCAGACTTTGAGGCACCTAAGTGCAGCTGGAAACTGATTAACACCTTTGTTTGACAGAGAGCCTCGATTGAAGTATAAAGGATAACACCATATCTCTTCCTCACCATTTGCTCCCAAGGCATGGTGAAGACCCCTTCCTCCCCTCTTGGGAGTCATAAACTAATGACCTGGTCTGCTGGCATGCAGAGAGAGGTCACATGAACTCTGCAAGAAAACAGGTTCACATTTTGACCAATCCAAGAAAAGGATGAGATATGTGTTCAATATTAGTTTAAAACCATCCATAATAATCATTGAAGAATTATAAGCATACTGGCGAACGTCCCGTTGTTCTACGACGAAGGACAGAGAAGTTACCAAAAATGCAAAAAATTAACATTGTCATTGTAAGGGATTTAACTACTGTACTCACGCAGTCAGACGAAAATATGTTTGCTCATTAATCTGCCCGCATCACCAAGGACAAAATGCTTACTAAGTTCCCAAACTTGTTTGGGCTAGCTTGATAGGTTTGCATTGTATGTGTTTGATCAAAGTTCCTTTCAACTCTACCAAAAAGATTTGTACAGAGAAATGTTTACAGTTCATGTTTCATTTGTTCATTCTTTGTGCCAACTTTGACCATAACGGCGAGATGGTGTTCAAACGTTCTAGTCATAGGATTGCATTTCGTTTTGTTTAACAGTTTAAATCACAAAGATTTCAGACTGTAACTCGAACGGGTCCCTCCTGGATACGCCCCCTCGGTCAGCATAAAAGCTGCGTGTTACAGACACCAGTTGCGCATTCTTCCCTCCCGGGATCTTCTTGCCTCCCGGCTGGCCTCCCGGCTGGCCTCCTCCCAGCGCTCTTGCATCCAGAGGATCTTCCCTCCGCGCTCGTTCCACCAGGTGCTGGCCATCCGGCCTTCGCCTTTGCTCTTACCCTCTTCAAGTTTCGTACTTTTCTTAGTTCCCAATTTTTACTCCTTTTATTAGAATAGTTCATTCGACGTTAGATTCTTCAATTTTGCATTTTTACCTTTTCTTTTTCCGCAAGCCTTTTTCATCAATGCTAATTCAACCAGCGGCCGCAAGATTTGGCATATTGACTAACGCTTATACCTAAGCCACCCAAGGCCGAATTCAAGGAGAAGACAGCTGTTTAACTAAGACGGATTACGGCAAAGATGGACGCCCACTACGAAACTACCGCAGATCGGCGCTAACGGTTCCCTTGATCCACGGCAAGGAAGATCCCTTCGGGTCTACGTCACCGACGGAAGAGCGACCGCTTGGAGTTTCAGTAAGCCGAGAAGAAGCGTCCCAAAGTAAGACCGAATCCGCATTCAACAGTAATGACCGAGTTGCAGGGTGAAACTAAGTATAGCGTCTGTTAATATCTAATATCTGTGAGGTCATTTATCCCATTATTCACTTTTTCCTCTTACTAAGGAGTCCAAATTCTTAGGAAGAACCCACTCGCCTTTATCGCCAAACGTGCTAGATGAGCTGTTAATCACATTTCCAGTTATATTTCTGGCGTTGTATTGGTGTTTTGTTTATTACATCTGTTATTGTTTTATTCACTTTTGTTTACTCCCTAGTTAATCAATAAATTCCCCTAAAGCATAAAGTCGTTGTCCGTGGATATTTTTTCTGTGCAGAATACAAAGATCCCTATTTCAAGAACTTATGATCTAAGGAAATGAGACTGATTTATTAAATGATATTGATTAATTGTTAATTAATGAATAAGTGGTCATTAGAGTCATTAACGTGAATTCTATAAAGTTCTGTCTGACCAACAGATGGTGCCCCTTTTACGAGAGCAGGTATTGAAATTGTAGATTAATATACATTGATATACATATTTTAATATCGTAATTTCCTTACATACACAGTTTACGTAGGTACCATTAGGTATTAACCCTTATCTTCCTACAGGACCTAACACTTTTTCTATTTTTAGCTCTTTATCGGCAATGATACGTTGTGGTTTGTTTGTTTCCTTCTTTTGACAAATGTACTTATTGTAAGTCGCTTTGGACAAAAGTGTCTGCTAAATGACCTAAATGTAAAATGTAAATGTACTGGAAACATTCCTCAGAGAGTTTGGTCCATATTGACATGATAGCATCACGCAGTTGCTGCAGATTTGTCGGCTGCACATTCATGATGCGAATCTCCCGTTCCACCACATCCCAAAGGTGCTCTATTGGATTGAGATCTGGTGACTGTGGAGGCCATTTGAGTACAATGAACTCATTGTCATGTTCAAGAAACCAGTCTGAGATGAGCAACAATACTCAGGTAGGCTGTGGCGTTGACATGATGCTTAATTGGTACTAATGGGCCCCAAGTGTGCCAAGAAAATATCCCCCACACCATTACACCACCACCAGCCTGAACCGTTGATACAAGGCAGGATGGATCCATGCTTTCATGTCGACGCCAAATTCTGACCCTACCATCCGAATGTTGCAGCAGAAATCAAGACTCATCAGACCAGGCAACATTTTTCCAATCTTCTATTGTCCAATTTTGGTGAGCCTGTGCGAATTGTAGCCTCAGTTTCCTGTTCTTAGCTGACAGGAGTGGCACCCGGTGTGGTCTTCTGCTGCTGTAGCCCATCCGCCTCAAAGTTCGACGTCTTGTGCGTTCAGAGATGCTCTTCTGCATACCTCGGTTGTAACGAGTGGTTATTTGAGTTACTGTTGCCTTTCTATCAGCTCGAACCAGTCTGGCCATTCTCCTCTGACCTCTGGCATCAACAAGGCATTTGCGCCCACAGAACTGCCGCTCACTGGATATTTTCTCTTTTTCTGACCATTCTCTGTAAACCCTAGAGATGGTTGTGCGTGAAAATCCCAGCAGATCAGCAGTTTCTGAAATACTCAGACCAGCCCGTCTGGCACCAACAACCATGCCACGTTCAAAGTCACTTAAATCACCTTTCTTCCCCATTCTGATGCTCGGTTGGAACTGCAGCAGATCGTCTTGACCATGTCTACATGCCTAAATGCATTGAGTTGCTGCCATGTGATTGGCTGATTAGAAATTTGCGTTAACGAGCAGTTGGACAGGTGTACCTAATAAAGTGGCCGGTGAGTGTATATTTAGGGCCACAGGGCAATCGCACCGAGCACTGTAGGACAAATTATATATCAAAATGTGCGGTTTGATCGGGGTCGGTGTGCTATTACTTTTCTCAATGGAATAGGAATTTTTCACGACGTAATTCGCGAAAAACTGTGCAAAATTTTGCATTGAAGTGAATGGGACAAGCCAAAAAAAAATTAGCGAAAAAGAGCAATCGTTCTTCTTCTTCTATGCCTTCTGCTCAGGCATACTTTCACCTAGAAACTCCATTTAAACTTTAAACAGTAGACACAAGTCTTGTGTATTGATGTATTAATCCACGTTTCAATAGGTCATATTGTTTTTGATCAATCACTGTTCAATGACCATGATCGTTTTGGGAGAAATTATGAGATTATAATGGGTGTGTATTGCACGGAAAATTCCGTGCTAGAGTGCGTGACATCATCGGTCAAGGTGGGAGAGAACCCCCAAAAAGTTCAGATTGTTTTCTCTTTCCAAACTCCTCCCGGCCACAATTTACACTCTACACACATGATATTTTCCAATTTTGTAGACAAACTTGTCCTGTCTCTCACAATGTGCTCAAAAAAATCTGAGAGATTTACAGAATTTGAATTAGCAGCCTCTAAGTGTGGCCATGTCTGTCTTTTCTCCTCATTGACTCCAATACAACATTTTCTGAGAGAAGCAGAGAGAGGACCCCTGTTTTAAACTTGCAACTCCAAAATATTTACTGCAGAAACACCAAAATCATATCAAATCGTTCGGGAAATCCTTACAGCGATGAAGGTATGTTTTTTTTGCTGATAGTACCTACGGTTTTGTCAGAAACAGCCCAAACGTGAGACCAGTGCAGAAGGAGAAAATGACTTTGTTTCTCCACGTTTCTGTCTCCCTCAGCCTGGTCAAGTTGCCACAGTAGTTCATTACCTTTATTTGTCGGTGTAAGCTATTTTTAGCTGCTCAGAGCTACGCTACGGAGGCTAATGGGATTTCCTAGTTTCCCTCATCAAACTCATCAAATACACAATCCAACAACTCCAAAATGCTTTCGTGGACAAGTTGTGACCTGCACATTCACCACGCTATGTGATAATAATGTAACGTTACGAGACGAAGCCGTTTCAGAGGTAAATTCATGCAAAACCGCTGATGCGCGTTGCCTTCAGAGACAGTTTTTCAGCAAGCAGTCTCTGTATTTGCCTCTGAAACAAACTGAAATCTCTTAAGAATCTCATCATAATGTTTACACACTCCAGAAGTAGCCCCCATGGAAATTTTCTACTTTTCTTGATGACCCATTTTCATACCATATTTTCCATTTAATTCATTACTATATTATGGTATGATTTATGATTATTTTTTACTTTTTTTACACTCACAATGTGCAGTACAAATATGATGTGTTTATACTGTGACAAGCAGTTAAGTGACTATATAGAATATTTTAAGAGTGATTATTATATCTTATTTTTTTGGCTGTATAATTGTGACATCTGTTATTTTCACTGTGCTGGCCGTCCTCTTGTGTCTTACAATTATTAAACAATAAAAATGAAAATGGTGTTAGATGATGATGAACATCTTTCTCCCAGTAGGAACAGAGGAAGAGGTGATCGGAGGATCACTCACACACACACACACACACACACACACACACACACACACACACACCACAAAACTGTAGCATTTGTAGAGATTTTACATAAAGGAAGGATGAATTTCACGGAAAACCAGTATCATTTTTAATAATTACACATATTTACAAAGATGCAGTGAAGCAAAAATTAAGCAAATCCACCCCGAATTATTTTAGAACAAAAATCAGAGAGGGAGTTCATTGATTTCAGATAAAGACCCTCTGTCCTCAGGTGTTTGGGGGGTCTGTAAAGTGGTTTGAAGGACTCCCAGTTCATCGTTGTTCCCTCCAGAAAGCAAACAAATGATGCCAATCAAATGTGCAAATAGATCAAGAAAACATGGCGTTAATGAAATGCAGCAAAAGAGATGGGGGGGGGGGGGGGGGGGGGGGGGTGCCGGGCGCAGCTGCTTGAAGTGTGTGTGTCATTGTGGTGGACTAATCGGTGAGCGTGCACTGTTTCATTATCTCTCCTCTCTCTATCTGCCTGTAAAGACCTTCCAGCTAACTGACTCAGGATCAGCTAATTAATCCCATTATGGGGTTTTCAAATTAGCTGGAGTCACATTTCATCAGCTCAATCTATGCCAAAAGAGAGACTTCTTCTGCTCCGAAGTCACAGAGAGAGTGACACAGGGCGTGGAATGTGGAGGCCACGCCTCCTATCTTCTGGGCCACGCCCCTTTCTTCAGAGGCCACGGCTCCTACATGTGGTTCAAACATCCATCCATCCATTGTCTACCGCTTATCCTGTATTTAGGGTCGCGGGGGGGCTGGAGCCAATCCCAGCTGTCGTTGGGCGAAGGCAGGGTACACCCTGGACAGGACGCCAGTCTATCGCAGGGCCGACATGTAGAGACAAACAACCATTCACACTCACATTCACACCTATGGGCAATTTAGAGTCACCAATGAACCTATCCCCATCCTGCATGTCTTTGGACTGTGGGAGGAAGCCGGAGAACCCGGAGAGAACCCACGCTTACACGGGGAGAACATGCAAACTCCACACAGAAGGAACCCGGGCCGACCCGGGAATCGAACCCAGGACCCTCTTGCTGTGAGGCGAGAGTGCTACCCACTACACCACCGTGCAGCCCGTGGTTCAAACATGTCGCTTGGAAAAGTCTCCTGATTCATGTCACCAAATTATTTTAAAGAAGAAGAATCTGATCATTTGATGCCAACATCGTCATGGATATATTTCATGGCCGTTACTCCTGCTCGTACTCCGCCAGCTGTCTCCGGTCCACATGGTCAGAGTTTGTGGATTTAGGGCCACGTAGACTTGGACAGGTGTGAAAGTAGAGGGTCATTTTTAAACTGGACCCTGTTTTCACATGTGTTTGTGTCTAAGTGACTAATGGAGACTAACATATTTGAAATCGGTCCAGTATTGAGGACTGTGATGTCATCGTATCGGACAACTAACAGGATGTGATGTCATCATCGTGACATAGGGACTTAATGAGACCAGATCAAGTCAAAGGGAGTCAAGGTTGACGGTGATGCCTATACACGTTTACATGTTGCAGCCCGTTTAGCAGCTCAAACCTGGACCAAGTAGACCTGGAGAGGTGTCAGTCACCTGTACACGTCTATCGGACAACATAGTCTACGTGCTCTTTGTGGTCTGCATGGTCTTCGTGGTCTACAAGGTCTTCTTGGTCAACATGGTCTGTGTAGTCTACATAGTCCTCATGGTCTGCGTGGTCTACATGGTATTTGTGGTCTACATGGTCTGCGTGGTCGACATGGTCTTTATGTTCTACATGGTCTGTGTGGTCTGCATGGTCTTTGTGGTCTACATGGTCTGTGTGGTCTACATGGTCTTTATGTTCTACATGGTCTGCGTGGTCTACATGGTCTGCATGGTCTACATGGTCTGCTTGGTCTACATGGTCTGTTTGGTCTACATGGTCTCTGTGGTCTACACGGTCATATGGTCTGCGTGGTCTACATGGTCTGCGTGGTCTACATGGTCTTCGTGGGCTGCGTATTTTGAGCCCACGGAGGCTGGACTCTGAACTGGGACTCAGCTAGTCTCTCTGTGTCGGCTCAGCGGTGTGATGAAACACCTTCTCGGATTCCCTTTAGAAATATATTAAAATATGAAGTAATTTCATTGGATGTTGTACCGCTGTGCGTCGTCCCCCTGGACCCGGGTCCACCGACGCCAGCACCAGGTGGTCTCATGGGGTCTTGGAGCAGCTGCAGACGTCACACAGCTTGTGGAGGAGAACCTGAGCCTGAAACACGCCGGAGCAACAAGCCCCGCCTCCTGATGTCATCACTTTATACAAGTCAAGCTTCACACTGGAGTCACATCTGATGTTGGCGTCTTTCTACACCGATGCTTTCATTGATTGATTGATCCAGTCTGGATTCAGGACTGAGGCCCGACGATCTTTGAGGCACTTCTTAAAATGAAAGGTATCACCTGGTAAGCATTAACCACTGTGAAAATCCTACAAGATGACAAAAAGAAACCTTTGTCGTTACGATGAAAAGGTGCCACTTGCATCGAAAAAAATCATCGTCGCCTACA
The DNA here is from genome assembly GCF_963514095.1 of Eutrigla gurnardus. NCBI lineage: Eukaryota > Metazoa > Chordata > Actinopteri > Perciformes > Triglidae > Eutrigla > Eutrigla gurnardus. Next base: position 2,397,762 of record NC_139922.1, read on the forward strand.
TTATTATACACAATAATTACTTATTCTTTTCCTTTGTCATTGTCTTTGTACATTCTTGTTTTGTGCCCCCCCCCCCCCAAGATAGAAAACAAATCAACAAAGTGCACATAAAATCTCAAGTTCCTCAGCAGAACTGTCATATTGATCCAGGGATGTGAGACGGTGGAGATGTGATCGTGATGGAGGCACAGAATGAAACCACGAAGCTGGCTGTGATGACGGACGTTCAGAGGAGAATGGGATGAAGCTGATGGAGAGAAAGAAAACGGGGAAGACAACAACATGTCAGGGAATGTTCTAGAAGTCCAGATCCTGGTTTGCCTCGGAGATCCCAAGAAAAGAAGAGTTTGGTTTCCCAACAAAACCAGCTGAACGGTCCAGGACGGAAACGTTCCTCCAAGCCACTCTGCCTCGTTAACAAGTTCCAGAGAGCCAGTCTGTCCTCCCTGTGGTCCTCCACTCTTCCTCCCCCTTATCATCACCTCTCAGAATTGCGAGGCAGCAGCGTGGACAGACCGTAGGTGGGCGAAGGAGGAAGCTGCTCTCCCCTTCATACAGACTCTTCTGTGGATAGCAGGGGGTTGATGTATTCAAATCCCTCAAACTCTGACTGGTCTATTCTCTTGATGACGTCCCTGAGGAGAGAGAGAGAGAGAGAGTTAGAGATCAGTAGACCTGCACACAGACTCGGACTGGTACCTAGACCCACGTGATCTCTAAAGTATAGTGAGTTTGGAAAGGTGGAACTACTTTGTGTTTTTACTGCAAAGACAACAGAGACCCAAGACCCGGGGCTGGACCACGTCAGGTCTGCATCATCATCAGAGAGAAGGTGGTCCATGATGAGAAGCTCTGCATCAGATAATTTGGTTGGAGTAGTGTTTATGTAAAACGTAGATGGCTAGATGCCGTTATGATGATTGGTGGTAAAAATCCAAGATGGCAACGGAAAAACCGTAGTCCACAAATCAACTGGTGACATCACCATGACGACGCCTGCTTCGACAGTCTGAAAGCTGGACGCCTTTCTTTAACGGTGGCTGGGACCAAAAATTTGGTGGGTTCCTGCTCCTGCTGGAAACCACCTGATGGGTAAATGTTTCTTCATTAGCACCGCTCAGAATAAATCCTTAAAAGCCTGTAAAATGGCATCTGTCAGTACACAATGTCAAGTGAGACAGAGAGAACATGGTGCAGACTCATCAGGGATGAACTCACACTGATGGCTGTTCCCTCAGAGCGCTGCTTCCATTAACAAAAAGGCCTAATCACAGGTAAACGGAGCGCAGAGTCGCTGCTCGGTAAAAATAAACTCTTCAGTGGGGGTCAGTGCCGGTGTGGAGCAGGTAGCAGGTCCCACCCGCATGGAGCACAGGGACGAGTCAATGAAATGCAACAGTGTCTTTCTTTAAGTAGGCAGAGCAGAACTCTGATGAAGCCATGGTTCTCCTCCGTGTGATCGGCGAGCTCCTTGCCGTAGGAGGAGGTCAACCAGTGATACAAACATCAGATTTAGAAAATGGTCCTTTTCTATTTTGGAGTTTCTGAGAAGAGGCACAAAGAAAAACCACCAAGAGGGACACACAAAGCAGAGGAGAGGGTTTGGGAGGAGACCAACACAAACATGTGTTCAACGAACCTAAATGTTGCCTTGTTCCCAGAATCAGAGAGAGGGAGGAGAGGAGAGGGGAGAGGAGGGAGGACAGGGGAGAGGAGGGTGAACAGAGGAGAGGAGAGGGGAGAGGAGGACAGGAGAGGGGAGAGGAGGACAGGAGAGAGGACAGGGGAGAGGAGGGAGGACAGGAGGGAGGAGGGACGAGAGGAGGGAGGACAGGGGAGAGGAGGGGGGGCTAGAGGACTAGAACCAGGCCCTGTTAGTACTTCTAGTGTGACTGACTCGGCTGGAATGACTGCAGCTCAGCTGATCATGTAAACAGACTTATTAGTTCAGATCATCAGAGAAGAGTCGCCCCCTGATGGCCAGCAGAGAAAGTGCAGTTTTACTTTTCAGAACCGGAGGTTAGAACCAAGTCGTTTTGATGTGTTCGTTTCATTTTGTTGTCATTTTAATCCAAACTCTGACGTTGAAAACGAACCAAGTGGTTTTGTTGCCTAAACAAATCTATGTATTTGTGTAGCGTAATTTGTTTTGTTGAATGCTTTTCTGGGCTGAAGCTGCCATTTTTTAAGACAGGGAGCTGGCAAAGAATAACTACCCCCCCCCCCCCCCCCATGGTGGCAAGGGACCCCAGCAAATCTGGCTTTAAATGTTGCAATGTAACTCTCTAACATGGAGGAATTACCCTCCTCTCTCTCTACACGGTTCTCACTTCTCTTTCTTCTCATGCCAAGCCCATCACGAGTGGGAGAGAGGGGAGACTGAAGAGGAGGGAGGGGGGAGGGCTGTGGAGATAAAGTGCGAGACAAAGAGACGAGGCATGAGTCTTCTTTTGATGTGCCATGGTGTTTGATGCCAGGTCCCTCCCCCCCCACAGTTGCCTCCCTAAAACTCTGTCACAGACTGTCTCAAACGAGCTGGATGAGCCTCGGAGACGTCTCCGACCCTTAATGAGCTCCGAGGCTGGTTTGAAGTTGGGTGTGAGCAGCAGAGGTGTACACCATGTTCAAACCGTGCCACGCTAGCTACCCAATAACATCTGTCATGGGTGCAGTGCATGATGGGCATTTAATAAGGCTCCAATTAACACGGGGGCTCTTGTTGCTCCACACCCCGCGGCGTCACCACTGATTCACTTATTGCTGTTCCAAAGTTCCACCAAGGCGTCCTCGAGTGCAACCACTCTGAACCGCTGCTGGATAAACCATCCATCCATCCATCCATCCATTTTCTACCGCTTATCCTGTATTTAGAGTCACGGGGGGGGGGGCTGGAGCCGATCCCAGCTATCATTGGGCGAAGGCAGGGTTCACCTGGACAGGACGCCAGTCTATCGCAGGGCCGACATGTAGAGACAAACAACCATTCACGCTCACATTCACACCTACGGGCAATTTAGAGTCATCAATTAACCTATCCCCATGCATGTCTTTGGACTGTGGGAGGAAGCCGGAGAACCCGGAGAGAACCCACGCTAACACGGGGAGAACATGCAAACTCCACACAGAAGGAACCCGGGCCGAACCCGGGCCTACCCTACCCGGGAATCAAACCCAGGACCCTCTTGCTGTGAGGCGAGAGTGCTACCCACTACACCACCGTGCAGCCCCTGGATAAACCAATAATGGAAAATTATGTTACTGTAAATAATATAGGCCCAAGGCTTGATTTACTCAAGCGTATCATGGCCTAGGCCTTTATTGGAAGGAGGCCAGAATTAGAGACAGGCCCCTATTTCTATTTGAGCAACACGGACTACCAGTAGAATGAATAAAAACGAGATTTTGTGTCTATTTGAACCTATAAAATACTAGGTGCTCCGCAGCTGCCATATTACGGTAAACAACATTTGCCGCTTGCCAGTATTGCACGCTTGGTGGGCTGCCACTAGGAGGATGATTGACAGGCGCTCTCCTTCATACAATCACACGCACACTTCATGGCTGCACCTGATTGGACGATCGCTTTCACAGCTGTCCTGTCTGCTCCCGGATTTCAAACCGACCAACATGGTGGCTCGTTTGGAAGCGTTCTCTTATTTTACGACAATAGTTCACCGAAATGTGTTTCTGAAAACATTTTATGCGAGAAATAAGCTATGCAGTCTTTATTTTAGATCGACAACGGTCAGTTTAAAAGATTTTCGAGAGCTTGCGGGAGGCGGCGGCGCTCTGTCTCCGTCCCTCAACTCTGGAGTGTGAGGCTGTACTCACGCGTCGTCTGGTGTTAGCTGCACTGGCTCATTAGTGAACTGTGTGTCGAAGTTTTCGAGACCGTAGTCATCAGTGATTTGAGGTTTGAAGGGCGGCGTCATCTCTTTCTTCTCCAGCTGAGGAAACATAAAAACACAAGAATGTGTTAGAACAACAGTTCTTACTCCATAATGGAGTCGGACACCATGTAGAAAACATCACATGCTCTAAATGAAAACTTCCTGGAGTTGCAGGCCAATGATTTTTCTGCTGCTTTGATCAAAATAGAAACGAAGCTTTGAGAACTGTTCGCTGGCATTTGAAAGCACTGCAGGAAGTAAATAACTCTGCCTTATCAAACTAAAGGTCATAACCGTTGCTGCTTTAAAATCCTCCATTGTGTCTTATTTGGTTATTTCAGTATTATGTGAGGAATTACTGAAAGCAAAAAAACAAAACTCATTGACCTTGGAATGCAGTGTCTGCCTCTTATTATTATTATTTTATTATTATTATATATCGTACATTATTCATTTTCAATATGACAGAAGTATCTAATCTTGTTTTCTTATTGTCCACAAATTCAATTAAAAATGACCAAAACCAATGAAGTTAATGTTACATCTTCCCTTTCTAGCAGTGCAAGTCAGAAAACCTGCCATACTCATGAGGTGAGAAGTCAACCAGCTCTATTCAGCTGCATGATGAGACGGCATTAGCTGGATCACAGGTAGGACAGGTAGGACCTGCTGCCTGTCTGAATGCACCTGTAGGTGACCATATGCTCCTTTTTTGTAAACGGATGCTTAGTTACTGTAATAGATAGTGAGCTAGCTAGCTAGCCGGCGTGCTATCAACCCAGAATGAGCAGGGGATCACCATTTATTCCACAGCTCTTGTGTTTTGAAAAAGGATAAAAAGGGAAGTAATCTTCCAAACTGCATACCAAGTATCTGTGTCATGTTGTCCTTCCAGCAGGTTCCTGTTGGGCCCAAGTCTGGGTGCTATGTTCAGGTTGGTTTTTAGTGGGTGAAGTACACACATCATCACCATGAACACACACATCATCACCATAAACACACACATTGTTGTTTATTCAGACCAATGCCACATTCACCACCCTGCTGCCAGAAGCTTTATTTCTGGAGGTGAACCGGGACACAAATACACCGTTCAGTACAGTGTCACATATAGTTTAACAGATCCACTGAGCTGCATTAACCAGCTAACCGGTTAACCAGGCTAACCAGCCATCCAGTTAGCCATGGGGTTCCCCTCCCCCATCTGCCCACAGGCCATGTCACTCTCTTACCCCTTTTCCACCGAGGCATTTTGAGGGCCGGTTCGGAGCCGGTGCCCAATCGCGAACCAGTTCTTCCTGTTTCCACAGACAAAGAGCCGGCTCTCGGCCAGGAAAACTGGTTCCCGAGCGGCCCCAACTCCTTGCTGGGCTGGAACCGGCCCCGGAGAAGGTCTTGCTTACGTTAGGGGCTGGGGGCGGGGTTAACGCTCGAGGCAACGGGGGAAAATACGCCGCTGCAGAGTTTTACTAACGTTACTGTTCCCGGTAAGTTTCACTTTTAAAATGTTTCACCTCGTTGCAAACCAACGACACATTTCTGTTTAGTTTACCAAGCTAGTGATTACGTGTGTAACAGCAGCAACTAGTGGCTTTGCTTCCTCGGGTAATGTAAGCTGACCGGCTAGCTAGCCAGCTAGCGTGATATTGCTAACAACAACGTTAGCATGCCACTTTCTGACTGCCGTTGGCTCACTAAACGTTACCAACTACCAACGTGACTTAACATCTGTGTTCGCAGCGTCGTGGACACGTTTGTGATTAAACCGCTGTTCTCTCGTTTGTGTTTGTAGAGCTGTCGGACATCGACGATATTGAACGGAGGTCCAACCTGCAGATGACTAAACATCAAACACTCCGATCTATTGATCACACACTGTTCTACACTTTAAAACATTTTGTGATTTTAGTATTTTGTGTATTTTATTGTTATTGTATTATTTGCCAAAATAAACACTTTTTCTGAAGAGACATGTCTGCTATGCTTAAAATGAGCGCTGCGGGGAAACCTCAGACGTATACAGTGACGTAATGACGTGGCTCTCTGGGCTCTCTAGCCGGTGGAAACGCAAACAGGTTCTCAAATGGTTCACAAGTTGAACCAACTGCGAACCAGCACGGGCACCGGCCCGGTTCCTGAACTAGGTTCGCGTTGGTGGAAAAGGGGTATCAGTGACACGTACCTATGAACTCCAGATTCAATTGTGATTGGTCAACTGCAGTACCTGCTTCCTACTGAGCTGACCAACTGGGAGTGTACCTCTGACTGAGAAGTCGTCCTGAGCTCACAGGTCTCCGCACCAAGCCCTACAAGAAACGGCTAAAGAGACCCAGCTCACCTGGTCTCCCCCTTTCAAAACACAGGGCCCTAGTTTCGTGGCGCAGCGCAGGGTGCCGCAGGGTGGCGGAGCCGGCGTAATGCAAGTTTCGACCAGTGAAGCCTTGCGCACGGGCAGTTTGGTGGATCGCCTGCACCAAGATGGGTGTGGCGGCGCAGCAGGGGGAGGCGTCACAGATTAAGCTTGGTGCAGCGGAAGTTTCTTGGCAAAAAGCCTCGCCGAGACTGTGGCGAAAGCCTGCCAGCTCCAACCTGGTCTACTCTTGGCGTAAGGCGAATTACAGCTGGCGGAGTGGCAGTTTGGCTGACCGGCGCGCAGTGCGCACACGTCACCAAGACCTCACAGGCAGGTTTCCACAGTTCCAGGCACATTCAAATGCAATAAATAATCACAACAAACACTATTTAATGCAACTAATTGAATCAACACGTGAATTTATATCTATATAGATTGTCCCGTCACATCTGACGTCAGATCAAAGGCGGATGGCACGCGTAACGGAAACTCAGCCTGACTGAATTAACACAGCTGAAACTTGGACCTCTCGGACCAAAACATCTCCCTCTCTCTCTCTCCTGTTTTTCATACCTATCCACTGCTAATAAAATGCGTCTATGCCTGAAAAAATCTTTAAAAAAAGCCTGTTGTCCGTGTCCGTGTCCGTGGAAACTTTGCCGCGAGCTGGAACCAGAGTTGGGGCTGCAGCTGGTCTGAGCGGCACGCGAGGTCCCGGTGTCCCGCCGTTCTGATGTTGGACGGGGAATCCGGTGCAGCTGTGGAGCGCAGATAATGAAGACGGTGATGATGATGATGAATGGCCCGGCCGGCTTGTGCAGGCACCGGGTTCTCGCCACTATTATGTCTACTGCTGTGCGCCCTGACCCTGTTTTGTGATAGACATGCCTAAAATGTGCCTACAATTTCTATAGTGATATAATATCGGCATTATAAAACTTGCAAAGTCCAGGCGGACACACCCCGCCGGCGTGTCACAGGTGCGCTGCGCGCTGACTGTGCCTGGTCTACAAAACTAGGGCCCACAAGATCACCTCTAGTCGAGACGCAGAGCTCACTAGAAATTCCTCCATCCACAACTCCAAGGACAGCAACTTTCCTTCACAGGAACCTGAAAACAGCAACCTTTCTTCAAGCACTGGTAACAATCTGGGCATAGCTTAGGACAAAAACGGAATGTGATGACATTAATGTTTCCAAGTGATTTTCTGTTTGATGTATTGTTGAGTTAAGTGTGTAACTTTAGTTCAGCTGTTAGTGATCTAGAACAGACAGTTTGTGTGCTCACTAATCCAACTTTCCTAACGGCTCTACATATATTACAATAACTATATACATGTATAGAAACCTGTTCTCCAAGCAGGGCCACATGGCCTCCCAGAAAGAACACCCCCACTCCACATGGCTGACTGGTCGACACCCACAGCCGCCATCTTGTAACACACACACACACATACACACGTACAGTATTTAGTTAGATAGGCCACTTAGTGTATGTTTATTTGTTTATTTTTTTTTGTGACAGACAGGTAACCAGTCTATCACAGGGCTGACATGTAGAGACAGGCAGGTAACCAGTCTATCACAGGGCTGACATGTAGAGACAGACAGGTAACCAGTCTATCACAGGGCTGACATGTAGAGACAGGCAGGTAACCAGTCTATCACAGGGCTGACATGTAGAGACAGACAGGTAACCAGTCTATCACAGGGCTGACATGTAGAGACAGACAGGAAACCAGTCTATCACAGGGCTGACATGTAGAGACAGACAGGTCCACGATGCTGACACAAGGAGAACATGCAAACTCCACACAGAAGGAAGCCAACCCAACAATCAAACCCTCGCTGTGAGGCGACAATGCAACCCACTACACCACCGTGCAGCCCCTTTCTGAACATACTGCTGTGTTTATTAATGTTGCATAAGAATGAATGATATCAACCTTTTCTCTACAAACAATTTACAATTCCTCATATGCTAATAGTTATTAATTATTGGCATTTGAGTACAAACCCCTTTATATTGAGACTGAGTACAGGTTTGGTTATCCTCCCCTGGTTTCAGGGTTGTGTCCCGTTTATATGAATTATATCAATAATCCTATGCATATCAATAATTGTATTGATATTAATAATTATATATTAATAACTGCTCCTGCTAGTGCACCAGCAGCATCTTACCAGGCAAACCAGTTAAACAGGTTAACCAGCTAACCAGGCTAAAGCAGCTACAGCCGACAACTGGTGCTCTGACAAAAGTTCTGGTTGAAAGTGCGGAGTTTGTGTTCCTGCCTCCACACCAACAGCTGTTTGGGTCACGTACGGAGAGGATGTCATAGTGTCCCATTACAGACACGAGACGAGGAGGGGATGACCGCTCCAACACTTTGTTGGTTTTTGCATTAGCGCTGATGACACTGTGTGATTATGTGCAATACAAGTCAAACTGACTTTACTGAACAGGATCTGCCATGAAAACACAATGCTGGATGTCAAACGCTTCATCTGACTCAATGACGATTATTATTATCCAATTGACATGAAATGAATGTCTGAAAAATAAGAGGAAAGGAAGCTGGCACCCCATCACCGAGCCATTAACACAGTGTGTGATTCAGCCGGCAGAGTTTCTGTCCGGCTGGTTTCCATGGTTTCACATCCCTCATCCTGTTCACATTTTTTGAGAACACAAAGAAGTCAGAGGTACAAAGGTCTGCGCTGTGCTTTTGGTTGTTTCCTAAATGTAAGAATATGCACATTTAAATTAAAAAAACAAAACAGTTTCAAGCACGTTTATGGGAATCTGAAAATAGATAGCAATCAATATGTTTTTGGAAGGCTGATCCAGGTGCTGTCTGATAGCTAATATTCAATCTTCAGTCAAATAATTTTAATACCAGAAGGCTACATATCATTATGAATGTTTCTAATGCTTAATGCTGCCAGACTGCAACGACAATGTCCTTACGTTTGTTACGTAACGTGCATAGAAATAACTAGACTAACGTTTGTTTTCATGCAGGAAGTGAACAGCAGTCTCCTGGCTGAAAGTCCTGTGTTTGGATAGATGGCACCTAATCAGGGTGATACTTTTGGGTTGTTTAGTGGCATTAATCCCATCAGATTAAGAGAAATATGAGTTTTCTGGCACTTTTATGAATTTGTTTTTACAGATGAAACACCTATACCTTAAAAATGCACATGACAGCGAATAATAACTGGCCATGTTTGCAGGTGGAAGCATCCTGTCAACACGGTTTTGTTCTCTTTACACATCCATGATTCACCTCGTCACAGACACTCTTTCTACCAAGTCGGCTGACTTCCTCCTTGACCCATCAATCAGCAGGTAGCCCCTCCCCTAAAGCATCCCCTGCTTTCTGGTCTGTTGGACTCTGAATGGACCATAATATACTAAATCAGTGATCCTCACTATTTATTCCAGTAGAGCCACACTTACAACACAAAGTACACAGCAGAGCCACCTCGACTTCGAAATACCAAAAGCCATCTCCAACTAAGCATATCTGCTTACTTATTTGTCATCAACCTACAGTATACATGTAATCCAGCTATTATTTGGAGCCCTATGAAATGCCTTTTAATTTTTTACAATTTTAGAGCATTTTTTCCTCATCAAATGGTGTCTAATCATGTTGTTGATGAATCAAGGGCCCTAGTAATATTTTACCGTTGATGCTCGCGAGCCGTGCAATGATTAACACTACTAAATGAACATCATGCTGGACTGAAGACTTGAAGAAGACCATAAACTCATGTTTTCAATGTTTACTGAGATACATCAAGAGAGAAGTAAGACCATTTTCGCATAGACTTCTATACAATCAGAGAGGAGTTGCCCCCTGGTGGCCAGCAGAGGGAATGCAGCTTTAAGACCTTCAGCTTTGGCTTCACTGTTCACACGCTGAGGTTGCTGCCTGTGATGTGAACTCCACAGGGAGGAACCAGATTGCTGGGGAGGACGGCGGACATACGCTTCGCTCTGATTGGTCGCTTCACATCGGTTGACTGTGGTCACATTAATGGCTCAGATAAGGCCGATCATCACGTAGTCCAATCCTGAAAGCATTAATGCCTCTGGAATTTTCTCTCTCACACACACACGCACACCCACACACACCCACCCACACACACACACACACACACACACACACACACACACACACACACACACACACACACACACACACACACACACACACACACACAGGTGCTCTGATCTGGGAACCCATGGATCGCCATTGGCTTTAGGCTTTACCTTTTTCATGTGCCCTGATACTCCCCGTGTGTGTGTGTGAGGAATGATGGAGACAGGATGTGAGGGTCTGAAACTGACAGGGGCAAAGGTAGGCGCAAAAAAAGAGGGGGGGGGGGGGGGGTTGCAGTCTGATAGATGTGATGTCAGCATTGGTTAGTAGGAGTGATCTAATCACACACACATACACACACACACACTCGCGCAGTATCGATTTATGTTTAAAGTAAAGCCTTGAAAATATCCATGATATTAATTATGTTGGATTATTAGCGGAGTGCAATGAGTCGTGTTTGAAGGAAGAAAACTGATGTGTTTGTTAAACATGACCTCTCGTCAGATCAGTTTAAATGACCTCTTTACTTAACATACGTAAATATAATAACATGTAGTTCCACAGCTACAACCAGAGTAACCCTCAACAAGCTGCTGCTGCCACTTTCCTTTAACACAAAGTGTTTTCATTTATCAATTCATTTGGGTGGCTGCCAGTGTGCTGTTTACCTGTCAAGGAAACCCATCACTTCCTGTACAGACGTTTCTCATTCAGCAGCTCCAAGGGGAATAAAGCCTCCGTTAACTTTCATTAGCACTTCATTAATATTCATATTACTCCAAACTGTCCATTCTGTCCATCAAAATATAGAATTCTATGAGAAAATCACCCTATCTCAAACCTCAAACTGCTAATATTGCCTTTATTTAGAAACATTTGTGTTGAGAAGAATGCTGCTATTATTACAGAGCGAGATCCTGGTCTGAGGCCGGGACACTGAGACCTGGTTTCCTGCCTGGATGTGATCTCAGTGTCAGTGAAAAACAGTGAAATCCGCTTGTTTCAGCCGACAGTTCTCTGGCAGCGAAGAGTGGTGGATCTGGCGAGGGCATGAAAGACGATGGCAGGTAAATGATATTCAAACGTATCATCTCTTCAGAGAGAAGTGGGTCTAATGAATATTAATATGTGGTAACAACAGTTGCGGCGTGCCAGGCCTGTCAGGTCTGGAGACAGGTTTGGAGTTTGAGGGCAGAGAGCGTCGGAGCTTTGTCGACATGTTCTCCCTCCATGCTGCATGCAGCTCAGTGGCTGGGCTTGCTTTGATATCTCCCGTTCCCTTTGGTGGGAACTTCACAGCACCGAGGCAGCACTCATTAACACACTCTTCACATTGTTTTCCTCCTCTTTCATGCCTACTGAGGACCTGCCACCCCACCTAATCGTCCCATGGGGGAGCCGGCAACGACGAGGTGAGGGACGTGGCCCTAAGTCCTCTTTAATTAGCATTCACACTAACGTCTGTTAGCAGAGCAGAGTCCATGTAATTGGGAACAAGGCCACTTGCAAAGGATGTAGCGTTCAGAAGATAATGGCTTTATTCAGCATAATGTTTAAAATAAATTAAAATACAACATCTAGCATCACAGCTGTAAAGTATGATTTTAATCCTACCCCTGGGGGGAGATCATGTGTTCAGTTGTACGTAACTGTGAGATCATATGTGTTTATTTGTGTCCCTCGCACTAGATGCCACGGAGAGGAGGCGGGGCTTCCCTCCACGTAGACCCCAGCCAGGTCTCACAGCGGCTGAAATCACCACTATTGCTACTTTGTACATGTTGAAGTCCCAGATCCACCAGGAACCTAGACCCTGTCCTCCAGCCAGGGAGGGGAGGGAGATGATCGCGCTGGTCGTGAGGTGGGGGAACAGAGAGTGTCCAAAGAAGAGGAGAGTGAGGACATAAGCATGGAGGAGGCTTCCTCAGTAGGCATTAAGGAGAATTGTTCTGAGGATGGTAGTGAGGAAAGACCAGTTGAGGAGAGAGCGGAGGGAGTGAGGGATTTCAGGTTGCGGCGGCTGGTGACAGTTTTAGGCGTAGAGGGGAGGGATGTGGTGGACTTCATGGGGAGGGAGAAAGTCACAAAGTGGTGGTCGGACACGGTGAGCGGGGTAACAGATAATGCAGAGATGCCACAGGATATTGTGAAGACAAGGTCAAGTTGGTTCCCGGCCCGGTGAGTTGGTGGAGAGGGGGAGAGTGTAAGGTCAAATGTGGAGAAGAAGTCAATGAAGTCAGATGAGTGCAGCTTTCCCGGGTGGATGTTGAAGTCACCGAGGACGACGAGTGGTGTGCCATCATCAGGGGAGCAGCTTAGGAGGGCATCCATCTCATCTAAAAAGTCACCGAGAGGACCGGGTGGGCGACAGATCACTATGATATTGAGCTTGAAAGGAAGGGTGACAGAGACGGCGTGGAATTCAAGTGCAGATCGGGGTAGGTGGTCCAGAGGAAGGACCTGGTAGGACCACCTGGGTGAGATGAGGAGGCCAGTTCCTCCTCCTCGTCCTGTTCGTCTTGGGGAGAGTGAAAACGAGTAGGCAGTTGAAAGAGAAGCTGGAGTGTTTTCTGGGGTGATCCAGGTCTCTGTAAGGGCCAGGAAGTGGAGAGTCTGCAGGGAGGCATATGCTGAGATAGTGTCCGCCTTCTTGACTGCAGACTGGCAGTCCCATAGCCCCCCTAGTACTTCAAGTTCCTTACCGGTGGAGAATGGTGGGTAGTAGCCTCGAGTGATGGGTCTCTGGCGAAATCAATGTCCTGACTGGGATAGGACACATGGCTGCGATGGGAGGTGGTTGAGATGTTATGCCTACCTGAATGGATTTCCTCGATGGAGTCCCGCAGCTAGACTCCCTTGTCTTTGTACGGCTGTCTTTGTTCGGCTGTCCTGACGCTGCAGCTGGCGCTGTAGTGACAAGCTCTTAAGTGCTCGGTTTACCTCATGCGCAGACTGAGGCCCCTCCCTCCAATCAAGTTTATTGACTACAGCTGAGCTGGCTGAAGCTAGGTAATTGCCCACTCAGTAAGATCAGCTTTACAAGAATTTAAACAACAAGCTATCTAGACAAGACTAAATATTACAACTAGCTGTACTCACAGAATGCCTAAACCCAAATCTACAATTAGTTTCTGACTTACCAACAAGATACAAAGCAGCTTCCTTCCTTTCTCCAGACAAAAATGTAAAAAAAAAAAAAAAACACACACACACATAGGAGGGGTTCTCTGATGTGTACAGTAGTTATATGCAGGCGTGTGACTGTGAAATGACAGCTGTTCTCAGATCTGATTTGCAGTAAACAGGGGCGTGCAGTGTTTATTCTCTGTTTGTTGTTCCATTAGTTGTGACAGACCTCAGATCAGCTGTCTGTCAGGAAGTAACACATACCTGATCTCACAAACGGTGAACTCTGCTCATCACCTTCCACCTCATAGTGTATCTGTTTGAACTGAGTGATGAAATCATCCTTGATCACCTTCTCTCCTCTTTCTGATCTGAGGACGAGTTGGCCCTCTGATGTGGTTTGGCCCTCTCTGCTTGCCATTCCAGAAGCCCTGCCTGATCAGCTGCCAGTTGTTGTCGACCAAGATTCAGTAAAATCATATCGGATGTGAAGATCCTTTAAGGCAGGAACACACCGGCCCAACCGTTGGACGTCTGAAGCGTTTGGAGAGGCTCGGACGAGGTCGGGAACACATATGTTTGGTGTGTACAGCTACGTCGGAAGCTTTCGGAGCCGCGCGGACGTTGTCTGATCAGACTGAGCATACGAAGTCTGAGGAGGTGGGCTGTTGGGCGTCTGAGCCATTGGATACTCTGATTGGCGGTGTGCTAGCGAATCAGAGTATCCAATGGCGGAGCGGGTTTCTCTGTATTACTCGTTCCCTACTGAGACGACGTCTTCGTAAAATAATGAGCCCGAGAGCACACAACGCGAGTGTCACCCTAGCCAGAGTCATCTTTCCAGAAATGCCAAGTATTTAGTCCACAAAGGTCTTCTCGAGTCGAACGAATACTGAACCAAGACTGTGTGTGCATTGTTTTTATCTGCACTCCGTTCCGTCATTTCCTGTTTTCCTGTTTTGGAGTACTGGCACGAGACTAGCGCCACCCGCTGTTAAGGAGGCTTATTGCATCTCGCGCAAGCGCAGAACGTACACGCTGCTGTGGTGTCGGAAGCACGTCGAAGCGGTGTGTACAACACAACTTTTCTGCCAAACGGGTCAGACGAGAGGCAACAGAGTGGGCGGAGAGTGGTCGGATAAGGCAGTTGGATGTCTGGGCGGTATGTGGGGGCCTTTAGTCTCTCATCACCAGACCATGACCATGACCAGAACAGTTGATGTGTGTGAACTCCCCAGCAGCTGATTATGATGGTTGTGTGGCATGAGGATGTTGTCATGGCAGAAGATCTAGCAGGACTATGTCAGGTCTACGTTGCAACGTGTATAACATGAGAAACAGCAGTTTCGTTGTGTGTTGAATATTCAAAGAAATAAATGATGACTGAATAAATGGTAGCGTGATGTTTCTCCCCTCACTCACTCTGCTCTTACCTGCTCCCAGTCTATACTGCGGAAAAATGTGTGTGCCTTGATATCTGTGAAGCCCGTCTGGACCTGGCAACCCAGCCGCTCCTTGGGATCCTGTTGGGACCAACACAGCTGGTCAGCAACACAAACAGGAGTAACTGTAATGCATGCAATGTGAGATAATTCTTCATAATGCGGATGCAGACAAGTGCAGGCTTCGTGTCAGGTGGGCTCTAGTGTACAGTATGTGGACCCTAATTAAGTCCAGGGGGTCCAGAGCAGTCCTCTTTTTACATTTCAGATGTTGTTATGCAGTTTCAACGGAATGAAGCAATGTGGACAATTAGTCATAATGCTGGCCACACATGTTTTCACCCCCCCCTCCCAGCTTAACTCAGACTGTGCTCTTTTCATCACTACAATTATGGTGATGACCCACGGACATAAAGTGCATGTGAAAGGCTGCCTGCTTGTACGGAGCGGCCTTGTGCATCACAGCCACACGATGACATCACACACGTGAAACCTCGTTGCAAAAAACATAACTAAACCAGCACAATCTGTAGTCATCGTGCAGCCGCGGTGTATTAAAGGGCCACACCACCGTATTCTGTTTCAGGCAATTCTCTTCCATCACTTCATTCAAATGACTTTCCTTTTGTCCACGAATTCCATGTAAGCACCCAAACAATGTGTCTATAGTGTTGCTTCTATACTGTCATATCTAAAACCAGCCAGAAAGGTTATATATGGTTATATATAGGCTCCTCAGTTGGTCTCTGTAGTTTTCAAACGACATGATCTGTGAAGTGGTGTTGTGTTTGGGACTAGTTACTGTACTGTGTGTTGAATATTATACGATATAACTACGGGTTTGGTGAAAACCAAATATTTTTTAGAAAAATAAAAATATCATAATACAAAATAATGTGGAAACTGCAGTTTTATTGATGATAACTCACTGCCAGTCATCAACATTAACATAAAGTCACCAATCAAATAAAAAATCAAACATTTTAGACTGTCTACACGGGTACCATGTCTTTTGCAATGTGGTATGTTATAGCGTCTGTAATGTCTTTATGTCTGGTGGACACCGACTCATACGGTGTAACGCTACTGAACGCATTGCAATACACTCTTCGTGCAATTTTCGCCAAACACGACCTGCACAACACCCCGCTCTGGTTGACATCATCGTCATTAAATCCAAAATACCTCAAAATAATGGAGGATGATTAATGTTTTGGCACCAAATCAGATTCGGCACCGCCACCGGCCGCATTATCTTCCGCACTCGTCTCACTTTTCTTTCTTTCTTTTTGATTTCCCTGCTGCGTATGTCGTGTGTGTGCGTCTCAGTCTCCCTCACTCCCGCGGCGGGAGTCCCGCCCTCGTATGTTCGTCATTGGTTGGCTTCAGCTGTCGATCCACAGCAAGCATGAAATAAGGTTTGTGGTTGGCTGGCCATAGCGGTGCATTCAAGGGCAATCGTAAAAATGAAGTTTATTGTGACTGCCAGAGTTGTAGAGCGCAGGGGTAATCTATATCGTTTATATCGTTGCTTTTTCGATATTAATACCTTGAATGTTCATATCTAGATAACGATACGATAACGATATATCGTTCAGCCCTACACTCAACCCAGGCTCCACCCACACTCAACCCAGGTCCCACCCACACTCCACCCAGACCCCACCCTAACGCCACCCAGGCCCCACCCATGTCCCATTCAGGCTCCACCCATGCCCCACCATGGCCTAAACCGTCCATCTGAATGCGACTGCTGAAACATGCAAAGATAATCACACAGCCTGTTTGATATTTCTCTCCTATCTCCCTGAGAGCTATCGTTAAAGTCTCACACTGAGTGGAATAAAGAGGCCTGATGATCCCACACAGGGGGTTTGATGGAGCAACAGTGTACACAAAGAGAGGGAGCTGATTGGAAGTGGACATCTCTCACCTTGTTTAGAAAGCCCTTGAGCACGCTGGCAGCTTTCACCGACAGAGACCTTGGGATGCGAATGGGCTTCTCAAGAATAACTGTTGGCAAAAAGAAAGAAGGACAGCAGCACAGAGAGAGAGGGAGGGAGGGAGAAGGAAAAGGACAATCGTGAGTAGGGAGGAGGATGATTCACAGTCCAACCTGCCTGTGGGTGACCATGTCTGCTGAGTGGGAGTCAAAGGAATGGAGGAGATACAGAGGACACTCTTTTCTCACTTCTGATGGTCCACAAACAGCCTTGAGACTCCCACAGCTCAACAATGTCACACTAACAAGAACAAAACTCTTTGAAAAGTAGTTTCTCACAATCTAAATATAATGATTAGTGCTGCCTCACACATTAGTGCTTCACACTGAGGTGACCAGAGGTTGTTTTTTTTTGCCTCCAATCACGATTAAGAGAAAAACATAAGAATATATATTATTGGTTGTTTTTACTCAGGTGGATAATGTTGTTTTCTGCAGGCAGCCATACCTTCTTGGTGGAGGTTGTTTAGGGGAGTGTATAACCAGGAAAACAGGAGAACACGAAAGTCCAGAATACAGACTCATTATGGTTTTTGTAGTAAAGATAATAAAATCTAAAACAGTGACTGAGGCTCGACGTTGCCCTCTAATGTCTGTTTGTGTCAATTTCCAACAAAACCCCCATGCTAGGTTTAGGAAAAGGTTGGGTTTTGGTTAAATTAAGTCTGGTTACGTAAGGCGTAAGGAGTAATGTTAAATAAAGTAACGTAGGTTCAAATAAGTCAGTGTTGGCTTTTGGTTTCAAACAGTGCACCAACACTCTTGTGGGTAAAAGTACTGCGTTTTTGGACCTGACCATCCACCCCGACCTCCCTATGCAGACTTTATCATTATTTTTCTATGTAAATTGACTTCCTGTTGTTGGGGAACTAGCAGGAGCACATTCAGTTATTGATAGATAATTATTAATATCAATATAATTATTGATATTAATAGGATTATTAATATAATTAATTTTAAAAAGTGGGGCACCACCCTGAAATCAGCTTTTAGCTTATGAGTACAGTTGAAGGATTTGTGTATTCTTTGCAAAGAAGAGGTTGATATCATTCATTCTTATACAACATTAATAACACAGCAGTATGTTCAAAAGGTTTATTTACAATAAACAAATAACCATACACTAAGTCTAAGTGGCCTATCTATCTAAATACTATACAAGTGTGTGTGTGTGTGTGTGTGTGTGTGTGTGTGTGTGTGTGTGTGTGTGTGTGTGTGATAAAGGCGGCGATATTCTTCCGGGCCCGGGCGTTCAGAGGTGGAACAGCTGAACAAAGGAAGAGGGAGGCCCCTAGTGGACGCTATCTTACATAGCCGACTTTGAAGGGTCTGATAACGTAGAGCCGTAGGTGGAGGCCTCCACAAAGCGCGCAGGTGTAACGTGGGGGGGGGGGTTCTTTGTGGGAGGCCGTGTGTAATATATGTAGAGCCGTTAGGAAAGTTGGATTAGTGAGCATGCTAACTGTCTGTTCTGTCTAGATCACTAACAACTGAACTAAGGTTACACACTTAACTCAACAATACATCAAACAAAATCACTTGGAAACATAATGTCATTACATTCAGTTTCTGTCCTAAGCTATGCCCAGATTGTTACCAGTCCTTGAAGAAAGGTTGCTTGTTCCTCTGAAGAAAGGTTGCTGTCTTCAGGTTCCTGTGAAGGAAAGATGCTGTCCTTGGAGTTGCGGATGGAGGAATTTCTAGTGAGATACCTCTTGACTAGGAAATCTTGTCTTTGTTGCAGAAGCAGGCTCCAACAGCCAGCTTGTTGGCTGTTTTGAGGGCGCTGCTTGGGGACCTGTGGTTAAAATCCCAGGAGAAAGAGGGAGATTGGGAAACCGCTTGTCTGGGCGGAATCCCAGGAGAAAGAGGAGACCTCTGGTTAGGTCAAGGTCGCAGGAGGAAGAGAGATGAGACCTCTGTTCAGGTCGACATCTCAGTAGAAAGAGAGAGATCCCAACATGGTCTGCTTGGTAGGAAGCAAAACTTTCACTGCAGTTGACCATGGCAATCAGAATGGAATCTGGAGTTCACAGGCTGCCTGCAGGAAGATGGGGGAGGGGGAACGACCCCCTTTGGAGGTGCGTGGCTGTGTTTTCACACAGAGGATCCTCCAATCTGATGTTTAGGGTTCAACTCCACTTTTGCTCGTTAAATAATCCGCAAAGTAAGGCACAATGGGCTAAGGGGTTGTATCTAGTCTCTTAATGAGTCACAGGTGTGTTTGAATGAGGGTCATCTCCCTTTTAACCTAGGTGTACCTGGAAGCAGCCCAGCATTCCAGTGTTGATTTAGAATTCAATGTCATCTTGAATGAAGCTCTGAAGCTTCCGACTATTAGGCCCTGCAACTGTATTGATGGGTTTTATATTTGGCTTACTGATCAGGGGGGCACGCTGTTGACTTTGTTGCTGTCCATTGACAGGGGGCACTGAATCTGAAAGCTGGCACTGCCAGAGAGATGGTGGGTAATGCACGGAGGAAGCAGCCTTAAAATTGCTGCCATTTAGGGGGAGAATGATCTTGAAAGTAGCGGAGACCCTGAATGCAGACAGCAAGATGAATGCTGCGACTCAATATTTGATGCTCAGAATTTCCATTGTGAAGCTGCCAATGTAGGCACATCTTACTATCTGAATAATGTTCCATTTAAACAGTACTTTGACTTTAGACCAGGTTTCTAATGTGCCAATTGCTTTCTGCTGCCTCAAGAAAGCAATGTGACCAACGGGTGTTCATTTTCAAACTACTGTTTCCAAGGGCAAGAATGACCATTGAAGGCATTTCCCAATATATTTCAGTTATTAACATTGTACATGTTCAAGCATGAACACCACCTTGTGCCCACTGAATCACAGCTGTCTGTCTGGGTTTGCATGTGGAGCAGTCATACCCAAAGCAGGGCCTGGCACGGGGTCTAGCTAGGCGGCATATGGCTGGGTGGATCCTATAGTGGAAAGGTTGGTTTCCGTTGGCAGCAATTCATCCAGGAACCTGCTGCTCTACCAGTAAGACGGCCAGGAGGACAGTACTGGTGGCAGATGCTAGCCGCGGTGCCATGCAATGCTCCTGACAGTCACAGCAGAGACATGATGTGTAACGCGAGGCTACTGTTGTATGGAGGAATGTATGTTCCTGTGTGGGTGGCTGAGGGAGGGGAGGTAAAGGGGTGTGCTATGTAAGGGTACCATATGGCTGGATGAACACAAATGGGATAGATATGATAGAGGTTTCTATACCCTGGTGTGATCGCAACCAGAAGGCTGTTCTGTTGCTCATGGGTGGATGTGCACCCCCCCGAAATCTCATCTCTACTCTGTACAGACCTGCACACCCCTGAAATCTCATCTCTACTCTGTGCAGACCTGTGTTTGATTCCAGTTGGAAGGCAACTTCAAAATACAAAAAGAAAAATCTCTACACGTGTTAAAAAAAACTTTCTGCTAATGTCACCAACAGTGTTGGGAACGTTACTTTAAAAAAGTAATTAGTTATAGTTACTCACTACTTGTTCCAAAAAGTAACTGAGTTAGTAACTGAACTATTTGCGTTACTGTAAAAAAAAAAGTTGCTTTATGTCAAAGAATTTGGATTTTTCTGAGCAGTTTTCACAAGTCAGTTGAAATGAGTAGAACAGACATCTCCACCTTGAAAATGCCAACTTTTCATCGGATTGCTCCGGACTCGCCATCTCTGCTGCTTCTTCGAATTAGGGATGGCCAAAACGAAAAATATTTTTGACCGACCACCGAGCCTCATTAACCGGTTGAAACTGGTTAACTGATCAGATTAACCGGATTGGGGCGACTGTGGCTCAGTTGGTAGAGCGGGTTGGCCAATGTTCGGAGGGTCGGCGGTTCGATCCCCACCCTTGTCACTGTGTCATGGTCGTTGTGTCCTTGGGCAAGACACTTCACCCAGCTTGCCTCGAGTGAATGTGTATGACTGTTGTATGTTTGAGGTGGTGGTCGGAGGGGCCGTAGGCGCAGAATGGCAGCCACGCTTCCGTCAGTCTGCCCCAGGGCAGCTGTGGCTACTAACATACCGGTAGTTTACCGCCACCGGTATGACTGTGTGTGAATGAATGGAACCTGGAACCATGTCAGAGCGCTTTGAGTGTCTTGAAAAGCGCCATATAAATCCAATCCATTATTATTATTATTATTATTAAAATGCGCTATTAAATGCACTATTAAAATGCCCCCCCCCCCTTGATTTCGATTGGTGCTTGCTGGTTATCTCTCTCCCGTTCTGTCTCCGACTCACTCACACACACTCTGCCCCGGCGCCGCCCTTCCACTCACGTCACTTTTTTAAATCCCCTCCAGCGCGAAACATCGAGTCCCGCGGCTCATTTAGGAAAATGACAGCTCCGAGATGCTGCTTGTTTAGTTTGAGGAGATGGTAGTGCTAATAATAATAAAGCAAGATGATTATTACCATGACCTTATCTGTTACCATTGAAAATCCTGAAATGTAGTAATGTCCGAATCCAAGCCCATCCAAGATAAAACGGGCACCTTCGGAATGCGTAAAAGACGCACCGGCGTGAAATGTTTTTATTTGGGCTATTAAGTATAATTTATGAAAAATTCAGTGTTAGGGATAAGTTGTTCATTTCACACAAAAAAGATCTTGTAATGAGATGGCAAACTAGTCTTGTAGTCTACTCCTATAGTCGAGTAGCGTGTAGTCTTGTGTATAATAATTGAGATTGCATTCTCCGCACCTCGCATGCGGGAATAATTAAAACTTGAGGAGAAATTATACAGTGGGAGACACTGTGTCTGTCATATATCACAAAACAGGGTCAGAGCACACAGCAGTAGACATAATGACGGCGAGACCCCGGTGCCTCCACGAGCCGCCGGGCCGTTCATCATCATCATCATCACCACCGTCTTCACCATCCGCGCTCCACAGCTGCACCGGATTCCCGTCCAACACCAGAACGGCGGGACACCGGGGCCCGCGTGGCCCTCGCGCGCCGCTCAGACCAGCAGCAGCCCCAACTCCGGCTCCAGCTCGCGGCAAGTTTGCACGTTTCTCCACGGACAACAGGCTGCCGAGACCAGCCACGAGCGGCGCGCAAGCAGAACACGATCCTTTTTTTTTAACCGACAAACTGACAAATTCAATTCATAGTAACGCACCGCATTTAACGTTCAGTAACTATAACGGCGTTGTAACGACGGAAACAGTAATTAGTTAGATTACCACGTTACTGAAAAAATAACGGCGTTACCTAACGCCGTTCTTTTAAACGGCGTTATTCCAAACACTGGTCACCAAATGACCCTCATTCATGTTTACCTGCAGCCTGGAGAATACAGTTTGTTCCAGCCTTTGGGTCATGTGCAAGGGCGGACACATATGAGCGGCTGAACACCCTTCATTGTGTCGAGTTTTATGCATGCATTTGCAGGATTTTTATATTATATTTCCTCATCATTTGACACTCACACACATACGCACACACATACGCACACACACACGCACACACACACGCACACACACACACACACACACACACACACACACACACACACACACACACACACACACACACACTTCAGACAGAAGAATTAGACCAAGTACAGAAGCCATGGGCTTTTCCAAGGAGCCAAAAGTGCTGCTTTGCTTGAGTGTGGATGGCATTGACACATTTTTGTACGGAGCAAGGACTGAGTTTACCAGATGTACAGTGATATTTAATATTATAAGGTTGGACCGACAGAGACGTTGTAATGGAAAGATCCTATTATCCTTGAAACCTTTGACAAAGATTTCCACATTTATTTAAGTAGCAGGGATGTGTGATTGACCAACCAGGGCATTGCTGGGTGGTGACACGTTGCCTTGAACTTTTTGGCAACTCCGTTTTTTTTGTCTAGTTTTGTTTTATCAACCAGAGTATTTTGCATTTTTCTTTCATGACCTGCTTTGATGACAGTAGTTTTGTGTTGGGGGTAACGTTGAAAATCCCTTTGATATTAAGAAGATATGAAAGCATACAGTAAGTTACAGAGTTTCAAACAGAGAAACCGATCAGGGCCCGGTTTCCCGACAACATCCACTCTTAGCGCGCTACGAAGACTCCTACATTATGACTTACCAAAGTTGTTTACCTCTATAGTCGTGGTTCTAGAACGGTCTCTTAGGAGTCTTCTTAAGAAACACTCCTTATGTTGTTCGTACACAGCGCTGTCCAGAAAGAAAGGGCTGAAATCGATTGCTCAGAGTTCGATTATCCATTTCATGCGCAGGTGCATGACAGCACTATATTATAAAATGTAGGCTATTGCAGTGTTTGCGAATAACACATTGCTAGAAATCCTTCTAGGCCTAAACATTTATTTAACCATGGTCGAACATACTACCATAGCCTATACTGATTTAAAAAAAGATATAGAAAATATAGAAACAGCGGAGGAGATTGAGCCATTTACATCCTTGCATGCATATTTGTTGCCATTGTAGTCGAAACTTATGCAATATAGCCGCGTCGGTCAATATATCCATGGGATTGAAGTTGATCTTATGAAATTATGTATTTCAACTAAACGGCTCCGATGACGGGGACGTCTTTGGTTCAGCACGAGGATGCTAGTATCACTGCCATAGTTTTGCCACCGTTCACAACCGTCACCGGCGTCCATTTATGACAGTCTAGCCACTCAGACCCTAATTGTTTGACGATGTGCCAATTTCCCAAATTGCTTGCAGGATTGTGCATGCCTTGACATTGACTAGGCCTAATGGGCTAATTAAATGACCCTGTAATATACCTAGGCTACTTCTGAGGTTGAGGTAAAGCTTAACCTTGTGATGAAATGCATGCGCATTTTATTTTTATTTTCTTCATGAATGACTTAAAACCACTGGTGAAACACAACACTGGCAAAGTGCAGTTCCATACGCAGCGTGGATTTCTGGGTTACTGTACAGTGGCGGCGACTAGCGTCAGGAGCTGAAACATCACTATGGTAGAGCTAAGAAGGCTCTAAGAGTGCTCCAGACCAACCTTACCAACGTATGATGTACGAAAGAGATTCGTAGCAAAGAACGTTTCGGGAAACACGCAAAATGTTAAGTAGGAACTCTAAGTAGGGGTTACGAATGACGTAGCGTTAAGAAGGCTTTAAGAAGGCTTCGGGAAACCGGGCCCAGAGCTTTAACACATGCTACATTGCAGCCTGTGCTTAAATAAAGGGAGCAGCACAAGGCTTTCCAAGTACATTTCTGGCCATTACGTTTCTTCATCCGTCTCCATATACCGTTAAAAACTAAAACATTTCATAATGATAAAACAACAGTAAGGACTGACAGTAAGTCTTGTTTACTGTTCACTAAAGCAGAGATCTTCAACAGGGGGTCCGCAGAGTTACTGATGGTGGGGGGGTGGGGGGGATATTTGATCCTATACCTTTTTTCCTTCCAAACATACACATTAACATGAATTCAACCTACAATAAGCAAATATAAATCTTCCTATTGGTTAAATGTTATGTTGTCAAATTGTAATATAATCACTATAAGCCAATAAGGGGTCCTTGGCCTGAAAAACGTTGAAGATCGTTGCAAAGAGTTTCCTACTTCAAAGCCCTCCTCTCTCAATGTCAGTATTTGGTCCTACTTTGGTGAAGTCCTGTCCAGGTTTAGTCCTGACCAGTCTTAGTCCTGACCAGTCTTAGTCCTGTCCAGTCTTAGTCCTGTCCAGGCTTAGTCTTGACCAGTCTTAGTCCTGACCAGTCTTAGTCCTGTCCAGGCTTAGTCTTGACCAGGCTGAGGGCGGTCAGGATCAACAATATAACTCCCCAGAGAGTGTTGCCATGGAAACTCCTCTAACAGTGTGTCGTACAGGACTCACCTTGAAAGAGGTACTCCTCTGTGTTCATGTCAGGATTGTCTGTAATGATGTCGAATGGGGATCTCCCAGCCATCATCTCAAACATCAGCACCCCCAGAGCCCACCAGTCTACACTGAAGCCTAGGGGGACACAAGGAGACAGGACATCCTTCATATCTATATTTGTTACTACTACTCCTGTTACTACTACTACTACTACTACTACTGTTGTTACAACTACTACTAATAATAAGACTGCTACTCATACTACTACTGTAACTACTACTACTACTGTTAATACTACTACTACTACTACTACTGTTACAATAACTACTACTACAACTATTATTTCAACTAATGTTACTACTACTACTACTGTTGCTTTTGATAATACTATTATTGTTACTACTACTACTACGAGTACTTCTACTACTACTCTTACTGCCACTGTTACTACAACTACTGTTACTACTACTACTACTACTGTTACTACTATAACTACTGCTACTAATACGTCTACTGTTACTACTACTACCTCTGTTACTACTACAAATACTACTACTGTTACTACTAATAATAATACTACTGTTACTACTAATATTACTACTGTTGCCACTACTACTGTTACTACTACAAATACTATTACTGTTACTACTAATAATACTACTACTGTTACTACTACTACTGTTGGTACTACTACTACTACTAGTAGTACTTCTACTGTTACCACTACTACTGTTACTACTATGAATACTACTACTTTTGTTACTACTACAATTACTTCTACTAATATTATTACTGTTACTATTACTACTACTACTGTTGCTGCTACTGTTACTACTACTACTATCACTGTTAATACTACTACTGCTACTACTGTTAATACTACTACTACTGTTACAACAACTCCTACTAATACTACTACTACTACTACTGTTGTTACTACTACTACTGTTGCTACTACAACTACTGTTCCTTCTACTACTACTACTGTTACTACTGTTGTTACTACTACTACGACTTCTACTGTTACTACTAGTACTAATGCTACGAATGTTACTTCTACTAGTATTACTACTTCTACTACTGTTATTACTACTACTAATGTTACTACTACTGTTACTTCTACTACTACTACGACTTCTACTGTTACTACTAGTACTAATGCTACGATTGTTACTTCTACTATTCTTACTACTTCTACTGCTGTTATTACTACTACTAATGTTACTACTACTGTTACTACTAATGTTACTACTACTACTATTGTTAGTACTACTACTGTTGTTACTCCTCCTACTATTGTTACTATTACTACTACAGTTACTACCACAACTACTACTGTTACTACTTATAATACTACTACTGATACTGTTAATACTACTACTACTACTCCTACTTATAATAATAATAATAATAATACTGTTAATACTACTACTACTACTAATAATAATAATAATAATAATAATAATAATAACAATAATAATAATAATTATACTGTTAGTACTACTACTATCAATGCATAGAGAATACAAGTTTAAGGGGCATTGGCTTCATTTGGATGTCGCCTGATTGTGGGGACATCATCGTCTGAGACCGACTTCATTGTAATCCCTCTCTAAGAGCACCATCAGTAGCTTAGAAGCAAAACTCTTATTAGTTGGGATCAGGATTTGGACCTGAACTGATCCGACCCAGGGCGGGTCCTGTACTCACCGTAGTCTTCTCCTCTGAGGATCTCCGGTGCAATGTAGTTGGGTGTTCCACAGAAGGTACTGGTGGTGTCCCCTGGTCTGATGCCCTCCTGGGGGATGTGGAGAAGCAGGAGGAGGAGGAGGGGGAGGGGGAGGGGAGGAGGGAGAGGAGGGGGAGGAGGAGGAAGTGGTTGCAGTGATGACAGATTTGATGAAGGGTGCTCAGAAAAACAAAGACACTGTCAGTAATCCAGTTGATTCAGATCTACTGCATTATTAATGAGCACTAGACAGCCGTCCACACAGCAGACAGAAACCAGATCCACGTGGGTCTTACCTTACACATGCCATAGTCTGTGAGCTTGATGTGTCCCTCGTGGTCCAGGAGAACATTGTCCAGCTTCAGGTCTCGGTAGATGATGCCCTTTTCATGCAGGAAGTTCAGAGCGATACAGATTTCAGCAGCATAAAATCTATGAGGGAGAAGAAAGAACAATGAGCTGTCCTCTCACGGATATTCAAGATTCAAAGAGTCCTCTGCGTGACAGCCTCCATTGTGCCCCGTTGGCATCCGACTGATAGAAGCTGCGTCCTATCAGCAGCAGCACCCTTCGCCCACCGGCCCGCCTCCCCCCAGCACCGGCAATGTGGCATTATGAGTGATTAACATGCTGCTTTGCATATACAGCCACTGTCTCCAGAATACAGATTGCAGGGGCCGATTGGGGCCCAATGGTGCATCTAAATTACCCAGCCTTTGATCCAGCATTTATCAGAGCCGCAGATGGAATGCCCCGCGAGTACAGAGGCACAATGAATTATGGGTGCTCATTATCTTCCTTCGAGGTGGAAAAATAAGTGTTGTATTTTGGCAACATGGCTACGTTCATGAAGAGCAGCTATAACATCCCATCATGCACCCTCAACCAAACAAACACATTCTCGCTGTACTACGGTGCGAAGACGCATCATGAACCTGACGGCATGTGTTCTGACCAGAACAAGTATCGTAGCTAGCTGTTTATCACCGTAGAGAAGTAAACATAGAGCCTGATTTAAAACATACAGGATACAAATGTACATTTGTAAATACCATTTTTTATGCAACTTATGATTTATGAT
This sequence comes from Eutrigla gurnardus, assembly GCF_963514095.1. Lineage (NCBI taxonomy): Eukaryota > Metazoa > Chordata > Actinopteri > Perciformes > Triglidae > Eutrigla > Eutrigla gurnardus. The sequence continues at coordinate 2,425,355 of NC_139922.1, forward strand.
CATCTTATCTGGTGATTTATTTGATTGTTTTTCATTAAACGCGTGTCTTATCTGTGACACAACACAAATTGTTTCTTGATTAAATGTTAAGTGATTCTAATCATTTTTGCTGCCAGTTTGAAGCACGTTTTGACGAGTATTGGGATGATATCGTGGATCACAATTCCTTCGGCAGGATAATAAGTGTTTGCACTGTCCCATGTCTACACAACAACATCACTGTGTGTGGAATCCATAAGAGGAGTAGGCCAACACCGTTTACTGTGTAGGTGGATCCCCCCAGATCAAGAGATCACATGAGAATCTCAAAAAAGTTCCATCTTGTCAGGCTTCAAGTGATGGGTTGTGTCCCGAAAACCAGAGACCAATCAGCAACCAGCGAGGAGCTGCTGGCAGCGAGGGGCATGGCTTAGTGAGAAGAAACAGGTGAACAACATGGCGGCTCCTGAAGAGATCAGCGTAGCTGCAGTTATATTGTCCATTCTGTCAGACCTGGAGGATGTTTCTTTGTTGGAAGAAGAGCAAAGAAGCACACTGAAGGTTTTTCTTCTCCAGCATGCTCACCTTTGTTTTGCTTCCTACTTCCCTTGGGTGATTCCTATGGGTCTTTGTCAGGTCGTCCCGGTTACTGGTCCTGGTTCATGTTGCCTTGTGCTCCGAACCCTGAGCTATTGGATGAAGTCGGACGGAGCTCAGGAGAGTTTGGTGACACGCCCCGAGTCTCACCGAGGACATAAAGGATCCTCCTCTTTCACCGCCACGCCACTCGCTTCCAGCTTCCAGACAAGTAACGTCACACCGAACGCCTTCTTCCTTCCTGGGCCACCATTCAGAGCTCTTACTAACGAGACCACGTCTGCCATCTTGCCCTGTAGCTCCTCCCCTTCCACCTTTCTCACACACACACTTTGCCCGTGTGAGTAGCGTACTCTAGTATTACTACTACTACTCTAGTAGTATAGCAGCTTATTGATCGCTGGTTGATGTTGCTACAGTGAAATACGTTGTGCTGGTTTCTGTAAAAGGCTGCTGTCTGTTTGTTGATGTGTGAATCATGTAATGAAACCCGATTCAGAGTCAGAGTTTGGCTCTGCCTTCACGGTTTTGAGACAAAATGAACGGTTGCGTTATTGGTCCCTGATCCCAGGGTGGTGCCCCGTTATCATTACCTTTTATTACGTATAATAAAGTAGAGTTGATACGTTTAACGTTGAATGTGTAGCACACTAAGGTAGTGGATGGAAGCATCTACACACGAACCCGATGTTTACCTGGCATGTTCTTCAGGGAGCTTCCTCTGTCGTTGCATATGAAACATCAAGTCCCCGCCATTCACGTATTCAATCACCAGAAACAACCTGAAAGCAGAGCGTTATGAGGAGATCATCAGTTCAACACAAGAATATAACGAGGTGGTAAAATGTCATCATAGTATCAGATAGAAGAAAGTACATCATCACTGTGATTTATTCAACATCAATATTCATTTCTACATAGAGACTGAACCGTGAGCCAGACCTAACAAAAAGCAATTTGGAAACATTTTTCACTGGTATTGGATTGGTTCTGGTCACGTTTAGTCTCTGGTTTAGTATGAATGTTGTTGAAACATCTCTCACAACTGTGGAGCAAGATGGCCAAAAACATCGACTACGGATAGAAGAAGGATTGGCACTATTCCCATTCAAGTATTAAACAATGAAGCAAACGTTTGTTCACCTGACCTTCATCAGGGAAAATGTTTGACAAAAACCTATTCTGTCATCGAATAGAGCTTTTCCATGTAAATGCAACTGAGGGTGAATCAATGTAGAAAGGCAATCATGAGTTCAGAATAATTCAAATTAAATTATTATTAATCCTTTTTCTTGATTCTTATCCTTTTTCTTAATCCTAATTCCTAATTCTTAATCATTCACACCCATTCAACACTGTAAGAAACAACACAGCCAATTCTGTTTCTTACAGTGTATCGCGCTCCTGGTCTATATTCTGAAGTCTTATCTGAATTCTCTGAGTTTCTATCAAGTTTAGTCCTTAAATCAGATAAAGTTATTATTGTGGGGGATTTTAATGTCCATGTGGACGTTGTAAATGACAGCCTTAGTGTAGCATTTACTTCATTAATAGATTCTATTGGCTTCAGTCAGAGTGTACATAAACCAATTCACTGTCATAGCCACACTCTCGACCTCATCTTATTTTGTGGCATTGAAATCGAAAACTTAATAACCTTTCCTCAAAATTCTTCTTTATCTGACCATTACTTGATAACCTTTGACTTATTGCTGCTGGACTTCGCTCCTCTAGGAAAAAGCTACTACTCTCGGTGTCTACCGGATAGAGCTGGAGCTAAGTTTAAGGAAGTGATCTCTTAAGGAATCTTGAGTTCACTTCCATGTCTTAATGAAACGGAGGACTTCTATGTTAATCTTAATCCCTCCCAGATCGATTCTCTTATAGATGAATCTGGAAGCCTACTGAGAACGACTCTCGACTCTGTTGCTCCTCTAAAACAGAAAACTATAAAACCAAGAAAGTTAGCTCCCTGGTATAACTCCCAAACTCGTAAATTAAAACAAAAAATGCGTAATCTGGAAATCATCTGGCGCTCCACCAAACTGAAAGAATCCCGCCTAATCTGGCAAGACAGTCTTAAAACGTATAAGAAGGCTCTCCGTAATGCCAGAGTAGCCTACTACTCATCTTTAATAGAGGAAAATAAAAACAACCCTAGATTTGTTTTCAGTACTGTAGCCAGTCTGACAGAGTCTAAGCTCTACTGAGCCATGTATTCCTAGAGATCTTAGTAGGCTAGTAATGACTTTATGAACTTTTTTAATGATAACATTTTAGCTATCAAAGACAAAATTACTCACATCTTGCCTTCAATTGGAACCACGTTACCCTCAAACTCAGGAATCTTAGAAATAGAAACAGCATTAAGACCTGATATATATTTAGACTGCTTTCCTCCAATCTACCTTAACCAACTAACGTCAATGATCTCTTCTTCTAAACCTTCAACCTGTCTCCTAGATCCGATACCAACTAGGCTACTAAAAGAAGCCTTACCCTTAGTTAGCACGTCGTTACTAGATATGATCAATGTGTCTTTATTAGCAGGTTATGTGCATTTCTAAATAACAACAGTCTACTTGAGGACTTCCAGTCAGGATTTAGAGTACATCGAAGCACAGAGCACTGGTGAAAATTATAAATGACCTTCTAACTGCTTCTGATAATGGCTGGTTTCTGTACTTATCCTTTATGTGCACAGAAGTTAGATACGGTGTTCCTCAAGGTTCTGTGCGCGGACCAATTCTTTTCAACTTATGATGAGCCCATTGTATCTTGGGTGGAAGATATCCAAGATGGCTGCCAGGGTGCAGACACACAGTTGGGGAAGTCCTGAGTGTTTGCCTAAAAAGTCATCCAAAAAGCAAATTGGACCTTGGATTGTGCTATCAATGTATTCCTCTGTTGCTTGGATAACTCTCTATCTTCTGTTAAGTTCAACTTGTCCAAGAAAAAGGGACACTCTAACCTTGTATCCAGCCAGATGGAGTCAGCACATGTTATTCACACGGGTACTGGACTATGGCAATGCTAGGCCACCCCCAGGTGAGCAGGAAAAGGCTGTTACAGGCAAACCACTCTCGGGTGTTTTTAATCTCTTGCTGATAATTCTTTTGGCTGGTGATGTTGAACTAAACCCTGGGCCAGTGCCAGCTGGGCCTTCACCTTCGCTAGCTGGGCCAACATCACTGCTAACGGGGCCTTCACCTCGGGCAGCCGGGCTAACAACACTGCTAGCTCAACCAATATCACTGCTAGCTGGGCACTTATCTCTGCTAGCTGGGCCAACACCACTGCTAGCTGGACCTCCACCACTGCTAGCTGGGCCTTCACCACTGCCAGCTAGGCCTCCACCTATGCTAGCTGGGCCTTCATCACTGCTAGCTGGGCCCTCACCACTGCTAGCTAGGCTTCCACCTCTGCTAGCTGGGCCTCCACCTCTGCTAGCTGGGCCTCCACCTCTGCCAGCCGGGTCTCCACCTCTGCTAGCTGGATCTTCACCACTGCTACCTGGGCCAACACCACCGCTAGCTGGACCTCCACCTCTGCTAGCTGGACCTTCACCACTGCTACCTGGGCCAACACCACTGCTGGCTGGACCTCCACCACTGCTAGCTGGGCCCTCACCACTGCTAGCTAGGCTTCCACCTCTGCTAGCTGTGCCTCCACCTCTGCCAGCTGGGTCTCCACCTCTGCCAGCTGGGTCTCCACCTCTGCTAGCTGGATCTTCACCACTGCTACCTGGGCCAACACCACTGCTAGCTGGACCTCCACCACTGCTACCTGGGCCAACACTACTGCTACCTGGGCCAACACTACTGCTAGCTGGGCCTCCACCACTGCTAGCTGGGCCTTCACCACTGCTAGCTGGGCCTCCACCTCTGATAGCTGGGCCTCCACCTCTGCTAGCTGGGCCTTCACCACTGCTACCTGGGCCAACACTACTGCTACCTGGGCCAACACTACTGCTAGCTGGGCCTCCACCTCTGCTAGCTGGGCCTCCACTTCTGCTAGCTGGGCCTTCACCACTGCTAGCTGGGCCTCAACCTCTGATAGCTGGGCCTCCACCTCTGATAGCTGGGCCTCCACCTCTGATAGCTGGGCCTTCACCACTGCTAGCTGGGCCCTCACCACTGCCAGTTGGGCCTCCACCTTTGCTAGCTGGGCCCACACCACCGTTAGCTGGGCCTCCACCTCTGCCAGCTGGGTCTCCACCTCTGTTAACTGGGCCAACGGTAGGTGGAGGTCTTTTGGCTGATGTGGAAGCTAGCAGTGTAAAGCCACATGCAAACAGTGCCAATAAAAGAAACAGGAGGCTGCCAAACCCCGCAATATTAAAACACCGGAAATTCAGGGTGTTTCAAACCGTTAATAACTCTAAACTAATATGGGATTCAACACATAAACCAAAAGGCATTCTTTGTGCACACTTAAATATACGAAGTATTCTAACAAAAAGTGATCAGGTCCATCACCTTCTTACTGACTCTAATATTGACCTCCTTTGCCTATCTGAGACATGGCTTCGTGAATCTTCGCCTTCAGCAATACTATCTGTACCTGGTTATAACATTTTCAGAAAAGACAGACAGGGTTCCAAGGGAGGAGGTGTTATGATTTATGCCAAGGACACTTTTAACTGTAATGAGATACATGTCACAGATGAGAATGGATTAGAATTTTTTGGACTAACTGTTTCCTTGTCACAGCAAATGTCTTTTATTCTTGTAGTTATTTATAGGCCTCCTTCTTCAAATGTGGATTTTTTTGAAAAGCTGGAACTTTTATTGAAACAACTCAATCTTGCAAAAGAGGTGATAATAATGGGTGACTTAAATGTTAATTGGGAAGTTAACAAAGTTAGGAAAAAATTGAAAAAGGTTATGGATGATAGGGATATGACTCAGGTAATTAATGGCCCTACAAGAATTACAAACTCCACCAGCACCCAGATTGATTTAACTTTTACTAATAGGCCAGAAAGGATCTTGAAGTCATACAATATGCTCACAGGAATGTTTGATCACAATCTTATAATGGTCACAAGAAAATTAAATAAAAAGCGCTTCAAACCTTTGGCCGCCACTGTTTTGGTATCTATAGGATACCAAAACAGGAACAACAAAACTTCCAAGATTCAATCAAAGATGTAAACTGGGATGAATTGCTCACTGGCAAAAATCTAGATATGGATTGTTCTAATATGGCCATCAAAATACAAAAAATTAAAACTAAAAGCTATAAATTTGTTTAACCTTCCATGGTTAAACAAATTTATTCTGAAACTCATGAAAGAACGAGATCACTCTTTGAAGTTGTCAATCAAATTAGGACACACCAGACACCAATTTATTTCGTTGAGAAATAGGGTAGTGAAAGAAATAAGAAAATCCAAAGCTGACTTTTTCATTACTGCCCTGAATAGTGCAAGGGGGAATTCTAAAATAATCTGGAATTATATTAAAAAACTATTGGGTGATTCCCAAAAAAACAAAAAACAAACTAATGCAAATTCAATTAAATGGAAGTATCTTGACAGAACCTCAAGTGATGGCTGATGCTTTCAACAACTACTTCATTGAGTCTGTGTCAGAAAATTTCGGATAAGTTTACATTAAAACAAAGGAGGGAATACCCTGCATTGTCTGCAACGCAGTCCTTTACCATTACAAATATTACTGAGACTAAAGTTATCGATTTAATTCGATCACTCAAACCATCTAAAGCAAAGGATGTTTTTGGAATGGACCCGAACATGCTCAAAGATCTAGGTTCAGCTCTCGCCACTCCTATTGCCTCAATCATTAATCTTAAATTTTATCGGGGCACTTTCCAAAGGCCTGGAAATCTGCTATTGTTGCCCCTGTCTTTAAATCCGGTGACTCAACTTCTCTGCATAACTACCGCCCAATAAGCATTCTTCCGGCCATTTCCAAAATCGCAGAAAAATGGGTGGCACAGCAGATTGTCCATCACTTAAACAGCAGCTCCCCCTCTCTCCACGCCATGCAGTTTGGTTTCAGATCCAAGCATTCCACTGAAATGGCTACATGCCTCTTTATTGAGAAAATAAAATTCTTTCTTGATAAGGGTGGAGTTGTAGGGGCAGTGTTTTTGGACCTCAGGAAAGCATTTGACACGGTAAATCATTCTGTTCTTCTTACCAAGCTCTCAAAATTTAACTTCTCTCAAAATGCTGTGAGCTGGATTGAATCATATCTGCATGATCGAACACAATCTGTATCAGTTAACAACTGCAGATCTGACTCTCTTAGGCTAACCTCCGGAGTCCCTCAGGGGTCAATATTAGGCCCCCTTCTATTTAGTCTTTATATTAATGATTTGCCCACTATTTGTCCTGAGGCTGAATGCTTAATGTATGCAGACGACACGGTTTTCTTTGTTCATGGTCACACCAAAGACACTGTTGCCGCTAAACTCATTAAAACAATGTCCTGTGTTACAACTTGGTTGCAGGAGTTCTGTCTACAGCTAAACGTTTCTAAAACTGTAGGCATGTATTTCACTAAGTTCTGCTTCCGGCTTTGCTAAAGTGCAGACGCTTTTCCTCTTTGCTCTCACCCCTGCCTGCGATTTTCTGCTATTTTTTGCTATCTGCTTCTCCTCAATAAGAAACAAAGAGCAGCAGCTCCTGGATATTTACAAAACCAGTGGGATTATATTTTCTTTGAGATAAAACGGGCATTTTTCAATATTTTTACGACTTCCTCAACGCTACGCGAGGAGGCCTACCAAACAAGATAAGCCTGAGCCTGCTAAAGGTAATTAGCAGAAGATGCCTCCCTTCTCTACGGAAGATTACCATAAACTCCTACAGAAGATTTTACTGCTGGAAACAAAAATTAATCGGTTTGAAGTAAATGTAGAAGTGAATGGACTTTGTGGGAACAACACCAATCTAGCACTGACTCAAAACAGTGGACAGGAGCATGCTAGAACCCAGCTAAGTAGCAATAATGAAGCTATGAAGAAACGGGAGGATCCTGTACACGGTAATAAATCTACCAGCGATAATCCTCCCTGGAACACACTTGGTGCGAAGCCAAAGAGAAGACCATCTCCTTGTGACATGGGAGAACGGATATCTGGCAGGACCCAGCGCCCCGATATCTGTGATCTGACCGGCTGGCCTGCGTTACCATCTCCATCCAGGCACAGCGCCTCCTCAACCCCACTGCCTCGTAGGACACAGCAGCGGACAGCTGGGGAGAGGAGAGCTACCAAGAAACCTCCCCAGCAAACAACTGTTCAACTAAAGAACAGGTTTGCTCCACTGCTGCAGGACCATGGATCCCCCTCTGATTGCCTGGATAACCCCCCACCACCACGCAGCAGGGTAAGACCTGCTAACTTAAAGCCACAGAGAAAGCTAACGACAGGGCCTGAAAATCTGATTGTGGGTGACTTTTCTGTAAAAGATATGAAAAGCAGTAATAACATCAAAGTACTCTGCTTTCCGAAGGATACGGTGTCTGATTTGGAAAAAAGAATCCTGGAAATTGTGGCTGCACACCCAATTGTGAAAAATATCATTCTGCACATTGGATTTAATGACATTGAAAAACAACAATCAAGAGAGTTGAGAGAGGACTTCAATAAACTCTTTGAAACAGTCAGCTCTGTGAATGCTGAGGTTTTCATCAGTGGCCCTCTGCCCCCGACCGGGAGAGGAGCGGAGACATTCAGTAGACTGTTTGGCTCAACAAATGGCTCTCAACTGCATCTCTTGCTCACCCAATGCATTTTATTGACAATTTCCACTTTTTCTGGGACCGCAGGCATCTTTTTAAGACAAACGGACTTTGCCTAAATAAGCTAGGGGCAAAGCTATTCATCACCAACATGTCTTACTGCCTGCGTCATCCATCTGTCGCCAAGGACAAGAGACGAGAGGAACCAACAAAGAGGGAAGACGAAACACAGATTATCAGAAACGTCGAAGAGGGACTGAATGTGGATCCCCCCCCCCCCCCCCCAAATCTCCATCCAGGTCTTCGTCATTCTCCCTCCCTCCAATAAACCTTTCTCTCCCCTCCTCCCCCTTGGAGTTCCAAGAGCTACCCCCACCTACCCCCCGCCCTTCTCAGATTATCAACAACGTCGAAGGAGGACTGAATGTGGATCCCTCCCCCACCCCCCCCAAATCCCAATCCAGGTCTTCGTCATTCTCCCTCCCTCCAATAAACCTTTCTCTCCCCTCCTCCCCCTTGGAATTCCAGGAGCTACCCCCACCTACCCCCCGCCCTACTCAGACCCCCTCTCCCAAGGCTGCAACTAAGTCACCAAAACCCAAGACCCCCTCTTCCAAGGCTGCAACTAAGTCACTAAAACCCAAGACCCCCTCTTCCAAGACTGCAACTAAGTCACTAAAATCCAGGACCCCCTCTTCCAAGACTCTTCCCTTATGGCCACCTCTTCCCTTATGGCCACCCCCTCCCCACCCTGACAGCAGCCCTGAATATTACTGAGACAGAAAAGGGTTCAGCAGTAGACCGCATTATCAGCTGGACCCAAGGTCGCCTACATCAAAACATGGCACCTTCTGCATTCCTGTTGTGGAAACTTGAACACACAGCTAACCTAAACAATCTCATTCCTGTTCTCTCAAAATCAAAGTCAACCTCAAAGCCTGTCAATAACACCATCAGGATGGGTCTGCTAAATGTTAGGTCTCTTAATAACAAATCATTTTTAGTCAATGATTTTATTACCACTTCTAAACTTGGTTTTATGTTTTTAACTGAAACATGGCTAGAACAAAATAACAGTGCAAGCATTCTGATCGAGACAGCACCCCCCAACTATAATTTTATTGATGTTTGTAGATCTGGGAAAAGAGGTGGAGGGGTTGCTGCTATATTTAAAAATACATTTCAGGGGAAACAGATGTCACTTGGTGTTTTTCCATCATTCGAATATCTTTGTGCTGTGCTGAAATGCTCTCCCAGAGTTCTCCTGTTAATTATTTACAGGCCACCTAAATATTCATCACATTTTTTCGATGATTTTACTGAATTATTGTCTAGCATCTCCACTGATTTCGACTGCCTAGTTATAACCGGTGACTTTAATTTTCATATTGATGATTTGAATGACAAGGGTGCAAAAGAACTTTTTAATATTCTAGACACATTTGACCTTTCTCAACATGTGAAAGAGGCTACTCATTGTAAGGGACACACCCTGGACCTGATTATCACAAAAGGTCTCCATGTTTCTGATGTTTTTGTGACTGATCCTTCATTGCCCTTCATCTGATCACTTCTGTGTTTTCTTTAATATTTCTTTCATTCCTGACACACAAACAGAATCAAATAAGGTCAAAAAGCGGTACATCAATGAACATGCCAATGTACTCTTTAAAAATGCCATCTCCTCGTTACCACCTCTAAACCCATGTCATGCTGATGATCTTGTAAACATCTTTAATTCCAAAATTCTGAATGTCATAGAGATCATTGCACCTGCTACGGTTAAAACAATTTCTGGTAAGCAAAAGGCATCCTGGAGAAAAGCTGCTGTTGTAACAGCCCAGAGAAGAGAGTGCAGGAAGGCTGAATGAATCTGGCGGAGTACTAAACTTCATATTCACCATGACCTCTATAAAGAGAGCCTCCGGGCCTACAATTTAGTCTTAAAAAGTGCGAGAGAAACATACTTCTCCAATATCATAAACAACAACACTAATAAGGCGAAAACCCTATTTGCAACTGTTGACAGACTGACCAACCCCCCAACACAAATACCAGCTAAACTCCATTCCACGCAGAAATGCAATGAGTTTGCATTCTTTTATACTAATAAAATTGAAGGCATCAGACGCGCCATCAATATCTCAAACAAAAAAGTTGGATCACCACCCTGTTCAGGCAAAAGTAACACAGCAATCATGGCAAGCTTTAATGCCATAGACTCTAAAACTCTAGTGGAAACGGTGACAAATCTAAAATCATCCACCTGCTGACTTGATGCTTTACCTACCAACTTTTTTAAGAATGTTTTTGACTGCCTATCAATAGACGTATTGCAAATAGGGCTGGGTATCGTGGCCAATTTCCTAAATCGATTCGATTTCGATTCATAAGGTCCTGAATCGATTAATCACGATTCGATTCGATTCGATTCGATTCGATTCGATTGGCTCTTACATAATGAAAATGGCTCAACTGTGTTACAAAATACAGATGTACTTTATTTTTTGCTCTTCACCATAAACAACACAAGTTCTGCCGACACTCTCTGCTGATTGCATTTTCGTTAGGATGTCGTCTTTCACACATGTATACATCATGGGGATAACTGTTTCAGTCAGATGTTTACGTTGCACCATAACGTAGTGTGGATCGAGCACTAGGGCCTTGACTTTTCCCCAAAAATCATATTCGAAGTTCGTTTGTTTATTAATATTAATATTCGAATATATTCGAATATTTATTAATAATCTTTTGACCATTAAAAGCCTTCAGTAAGACCTATATGGTATGGTATGGTACTTAAGTTGTATATGTTTTGTCCACCAGAGGGCAGTGTATCAGTCAACGTCAATAGGCAGGCAACATGTTTTCAGAACCTTTATTTATTTAAGGTCAGACATAAACTGTGTATGCATTCGGTTTCATCAAAATAAAGCTAAATAAGCCAGTCGGCGGGGTTTGTTTGCCTATTTACGGGCAGTATTCCGGGCGGTGCGTCTTAAGAGTTTACGGTTTTCAGGACAGAGCGCGAGTGCGGGCTCGCGGAGCGTAATTGTGGGCTCGCGGAGCCGTGTGCTGCCCGGTGTCGGTGAGAGCTCCAGGCTGCTTTCGGACATTATTTGGGCCGTCAGTGGCGACTGTTCGGCAGTGTTTGTTTGCCTATTTCCGGGCAGTATTCCGGGCGGCACGTCTTAGAGTTTACGGTTTTCCGGACGGAGCGCGAGTGCGGGCTCCTCGGTGGCTGTTGTCGATGTTGACGCGGCCATTGTTCTGCAAAATTGGCACAAACCAGGGCGCTAACGTCACCTATAGGAGCCATCTTGCACGCTTGTGCGCATGAATGAACGTCAACCGGACGTAAACGCGCCACTGCTGCATCACGCACGAGGGGTAAACTTCATGGGGAAAAATCGATCTCATGCCCTATGAATCGATATTGCAAAATTTAAATGAAATCGATCCAAAATCGATTGAATCGATTTTTTTACCCAGCCCTAATTGCAAATAGTTAATAACTCCATTCAATCAGGCAATTTCCCAAAGGCCTTAAAAACTGCAGTCATTAAACCTCTTCTAAAAAAGCGGAGCCTAGATGCCTCTATTATCAACAACTACAGACCAATTTCAAATCTACCCTTCATAAGTAAAATAATTGAGAAAGTTGCCCTCCAACAACTAAATCACTTCCTGGCTTCAACTGGCTGCCACAACAACTTCCAGTCAGGATTTCGACCTTTTCATAGCACCGAGACGGCCCTTATTAAAGTTGAAAATGACATCCGTCTTAACACAGACTCTGGCAAAACTTCAATATTAATGCTATTAGACCCTGCATTTGACACTGTCGACCACTCAATACTCTTGGACAGGTTGGAAAACTGGGTGGGGCTCTCAGGCACAGTCTTAAACTGGTTCAAGTCATATCTACAAGATAGGAACTATTTTGTTTCCATTGGCGACTTTGTATCAGAACCTACCAATGTAACGTGTGGAGTCCCCCAAGGTTCAATCTTGGGGCCGACTTTATTCAACATCTACATGCTCCCACTAGGACAAATCATGCAAAATAATAACATTGACCACCATTGCTATGCCGATGAAACCCAAATCTATGTAGCACTATCACCAAACGACTATCGCCCCATAGATTTTACATAGATTGTTACATAGATTTACATTTCGACAGTCACGTTAAATCAGTAACAAAATCAGCCTACTATCACCTAAAAAATGTAGCAAGACTTAGAGGGCTCATGTCAGCTCAAGGCTTAGAAAAACTTGTACATGCCTTTATTACTAGTAGGCTAGACTACTGTAATGGTCTCCTTGCAGGTCTTCCGAAAAAAACTGTCAGGCAGCTACAGCTTGTTCAGAACGCTGCTGCTAGAGTTCTTACAAAGACCAAAAAATGTGAGCACATTACACCAATTCTTAAATCCTTACATTGGCTCCCTGTATGTCACAGGATTGATTTCAAAATCCTCCTGCTCACATATAAATCACTACATGGTCTAGGACCGAAGTATATCACTGATATGCTCCCACTACATAAGCCTTCTAGACCACTAAGATCTTCTGAGACCAATCTGTTAGTGATTCCCAGAGTAAACAACAATCACGGGAGAGCATCATTTAGTCACTATGCAACAAAAGGTTGGAATAAACTTCCTGAAGATGTAAGACTTTCCCCAACTCTGACCACTTTTAAAACTAGACTGAAAACGTTTATGTTCACCATAGCTTTCTGCTAAATCTTTTAATGTCTGCACTGTTTTTAATTATTGCAAATATGTTTTTATTTTCCTTTCTTTCTGTAATGCATTTTTAAATTTGCCTTTATTTTCTTTTAATTCTTCTATTTTTCACTTTGTTGTATGATGTGAAGCACTTTGAGTCTGCCTTGTGTATGAAATGTGCTATACAAATAAAGTTGCCTTGCCTTGACTTGCCTAAAACAAATAGAGTATCCCTTGACCCCGACATACATGTTAATGGAGAAAAAATACAAATTGTCAGCCAATATAAATATCTTGGGATAATAATAGATTCAGAGCTTTCCTTTAAAGCCCATATTGACAAATTGTGTAAAAAAATCAAGTTAAATCTCGCAAATTTTCGTGCAATTCAAAATGAAATGTCAACTGAAGCCGCAAAAATGTACATGCATTCGATGATTTTCAGTCACTTCAACTATTGCCTAACCAGCTGGTCCCAGGCTGGTCAGAGTTAAAAAAAAACCATTGGAAATCTTGTACAAACAAGCAATTAAAGTTATGGATAAAAAACCTAGGCACTATCATCACTGTGCAATTTAAAAAAAATAGAGTATTTTAAATTGGGACAGTCTTCACACATTTGCAGACTTAAAACTGACCTATAAAGTACAGCATAAATTGGCTCCAGATCCTCTGGCAGAGTTCATCAGCCAAAGAAACAGCACTCAAGGCTCTGTCAGAGGTGACTGTTATATTCCTTTGTGTAGGAGCACTTTCAGTAAGTCGGCCTGGTCAGTAAGGAGTGCAAGTGTGTGGAACTCAGTACCTGAGGAGGTTAAACTGCTCACAACATACAAGGCCTTCACAAAAAAATTATTATCAACACCTATAGCTGCCAACACTAAAAGATAAGCCTGTTGTGATGTTTTGATGTTATGATAAAATGTTGTTGTATTTTTTCTTAATTGTATAGTAAGTGCATATGTATTTTGTAATATATTGTACATGTATTTTATTTTATTTTATTCTTTTTTAAATGTAATTTTATTGCCTTTTTTACATCATGGCCAGGGGACTACAGATGAAAACTAGCCTTCTGGCTAATTCTGGCTTTTTTAACCATGTGTAACCATGTGTTTTATGAAATTGCACTGTCCCCTTTTAAATAAACTAATTCTAAAATTCTAATATGCTTCCGTTAGGCAATATCATTAGAAGTGTCACAGTCTACTCTCCTCCCTACACCAATAATTTTCCACTCACTCTACTCTGCTCAGCCAGCCACTCCCACCTCATCAGCACATTGTTCTTTGCTTTGATGCAAGACCTTCGAGCACTTACCCTTGGATTGATCTCCCGGTTTCGACCCTGCTTCACACTCCTTGTCTCTATCTCTATCTAGCCTTCTGTTCCTGACCAAGTTTCCTGCCTGTGTGTTTCCTGGTTTCTGTCTGCCGGTTCACTCGGCTGCCTGGCATTTTTCTATGCCACCTGTTCACCGTGATTTTCTGGATTGTTGCTCCGGTGGTTTTGCCTCAGAGACTTTTGCTGTGTGGAGTTTTTCTGGACTGCTTTTGGGTCCAACACAGCCCTGTGATAAGAAGACACTATACAATTCCATTGCTATGCAGATGATACTCAAGTGTATCAATCAAAAAGAAACCAATCAGCTAGTTAAACTCCAAGCATGTGTTGATGATATAAAATCCTGGATGACCTGTAATTTCTTGATGATAAACTCAGATAAAACGGAAGTTATGGTACTTGGGCCTAAACTCCTCCGAAGCTCGCTGTCTAAAGATATAGCTACTATTGATGGTATCACCATCGCCTCAAATACTACCGTAAGAAACCTTGGAGTTATCTTTGATCAGGACCTATCCTTTGACTCGCATATTAAACAAACAACAAGGACAGCCTACTTTCACCTGCGTAACATTACTAAAATTAGACCAATGCTGTCTCAAAAAGATGCAGAAAAACTAGTCCATGCATTTGTTACCTCAAGGCTGGACTATTGTTATTCCTTATTATCAGGCTGTTCTAATGAATCTCTTAAATCTACTATAAACTACTACTACTGTTGATACTACTACTACTACTACTACTACTACTACTACTACTACTGTTGATACTACTACTACTGTTGATACTACTACTACTGTTGGTACTACTACGACTGTTGATACTACTACGACTGTTGATACTACTACAACTACTACTGTTGATACTACCACTACTACTACTGTTGATACTACTACTACTACTGTTTATACTACGACTACTGTTAATACTACTACTGTTGATACTATTGCTTCTGTTAATATTACTACTACTGTTGATACTACTACCAACACCAAATGCAGACCTATGGAACACAAGATCCTGGTCTGCTCCAGATTTCTGCCTAAAAGCCTATTAAGGCAGTTTATCGCCACTGTCGCTGTAACGCTTGCTCCTGTGTGATGTTGGAACTCTGAAATTGCATTGACTCTGAAAATCATGAGCATATTCTAGTCCTGCTCAATGTGTTAAGTGTCCTGAGATAACTTCTGTTGTAATATGACACTATAAATAGAATACATTTAATTTAATATAAGGAAGTTAAAACACACAGAATGCTGATGTTCATCTTGTGTCTGTGGAGCTTTTCTCTGTATTTTGACAGAACATGTAATAATAACAATAACTTCAGACTTTTACTGAATAACAGACCATCATCAGTGAACCATGAGCTGCAACTGCAATGTATTGGCTTTGAATACAAAGTATAGTATAATATAAAGTAGGATAGAGAGTCAGTGTTCTGATGATCTTACCGACTTTCTGTCTGGAAACAGGAGTGGAGGCCGACGAGGAATGGGTTGGTGGATGCCTGCTCGAACACGTGCTTCTCCGTCTGCACCCAGTCAATGTCCTGGGGGGACGGATGGAGACAGACGGAGACAGGGATGGCATGAAGGGAATTAATTAACAATCAATGTGTCTGATCATTAGGCATTCTCTGTGGTTAAACAGACAGAGGAGATACACTGCGTCCTCATCAAAGATGCAGTCGGTCTGGAGAACAATCCTCACACTCAGGATGACTCTGAGAAGGGTTAGGGGTGGATCTTGGATGGGGGTCCAAAAAAAACGATCCAGTAAATAATCATTGACACGAGAGAAAATGTTGTCTATCTATAAATCTACACATCTATCATTCTGTCTGTCTGCATACTAAAGACTGTAGCAAAGATAAAAGCAATAAAGATTTAAATAACAAAAAAACCTCCTCTGAGTCAACGTATGAAAAATCCAGTTCCCCTTTAAGGTTGTTACAGCAGAAGTAGATGGAAAAAAAGGCCATGAGGTTGGTGTGATGAGGTTTGTGGAATGAAACCTTCTGAAACTCTGCTTTGT
Organism: Eutrigla gurnardus; assembly: GCF_963514095.1. NCBI lineage: Eukaryota > Metazoa > Chordata > Actinopteri > Perciformes > Triglidae > Eutrigla > Eutrigla gurnardus. Next base: position 2,441,766 of record NC_139922.1, read on the forward strand.
AAGCAGCTTCACACCAGAATCCAGATGGATCGGTCGGTAACCGGTAATGGGTCAGTTATGTGTTGGTAACGGGTCGGTTACTGGTCGGTAACAGGTCGGTAACAGGTCAGTAACGGGTCGGTAACCAGTTACGGGTCAGTTACGGGTCAGTTAGGGGTCGTTAACAGGTCGGTAACGGGTCAGTTACGGGTCAGTAACTGATCTGTAACAGGACGGTAACGGGTCTATAACGGGTCAGAAACAGGTCTATAACGGGGCGGTAACGGGTCAGTAACAGATCTGTAACAGGGCGGTAATGGGTCTGTAACTGGTCTGTAACGGGTCAGTAACGGATCTGTAACGGGGCAGTAACGGGTCTGTAATGGGGCGGTAAAGGGTCGGTAACAGGCAGCATTCTCCTATGTAACCCGTATCCGGTGCTTTGGTACATTAAAGGTGGGTGGAGTCAATGAGCTGATCCAGCAGCAGTGTTCTGCCTAAGGCCATCATGTGACCCGGCTCCCCCTCAGGCTCACACACAGGGGGGTCGGCATCACGCGGTGTGAAGCCTAAAGTTTCCAGTGGAGGAAGTGACCATATTTGGACTGCGGAGGAGCGGCGGGTCTGACGAGCGGCGGGTCTGACGAGCGCCAGCATCAGAGCGGCACTGTAGAAACCAGAGTATGTTTATTGATGAAGCTGCTGTCATCGGTGAGCGTCTGCCTGAGGCAGGACGGTTTCATAGCGGTTTAAAGTGTTATTAGGTTGATGATGGTTAATATTTTATGTGATTTACAATAGAATGTGTCTACATGTTGAGTTCCCATGCTGAGCTGCACCAGATGGTTAATTTATGACATTCAAAACCAAATTCTTCCTGGTCAACATTATTACTTGATGAAGTTATAATTATGCAGAATATGTCGTAACTACACGTCTCGTATTGGTCATTTGGGCTCCTTCAGAGTTTGCAGTCTGTCTGAGAGAGCTTTGATGTCAGCCAACATGCTACTAGAGACATGAATTATTAAAGTGACGTGCCTGAATAGAGCCATGAATAAATGAAACATTAGGAGGACTCCATGTTTCATTAAAGCCTCTTTATTAGGGCAACATTACAACCGTCTCGGAGAATTTCAACATTGGGTTTTAATATGAAGTTCATGTGTGGAAAAGAAACCATAAGTTGATAAGAGAGGTAGTGGCATGCAGCCTGTGACGTGGTTACTGTCCTGGATCAGTTGTACAGATGTTGGGCGGTGTTGGGTTTAACATTAGCATCACTTTTCAGAAGCAGAGGCAGCAGCCTGGTGCCATTGTGTCTCTGCAGAGACCAGAACCCAGACCTGAACTGACTATGTGGGCCACTCATGGACAGATTCACATTGTGGGATGCTTGTCAAAGCAATTGCATAAGACAGTCTCCAGAATCCAGAACCAGTGGCCCTCCAGGTCTAACAACAGTTTCTAATTCATCTCCTCATCCATGAAACGCATCTGACTCACTGACATCACTGCTGATCTGTAATCAGGCCTTATATCCGTTTCCCTGGACAACGGCAGCATATGTATATGCTGTGGCCGGTAGCTCCCATCAATTTGGTGACATTTTATTCTTAACTTGTTTTTACTATGGAGCACTGACAGAATACACTCATCAACATGGGAGAAGGAAGTGAAACCAGAGACTGTCTGTGGTCCCCCAGAGGTCTAGATAGTAGATCACATTAGTCCAGAGACCAGACCAGACTATGTGGAGGAACCAGAGACTGTCGTGGTCCCCCAGAGGTCTAGATAGTAGCTCAGATTAGTCCAGAGACCAGACCAGACTATGTGGAGAAACCAGAGACTGTCTGTGGTCCCCCAGAGGTCTACCATAGTAGCTCACATTAGTCCAGAGACCAGACCAGACTATGTGGAGAAACCAGAGACTGTCTGTGGTCCCCCAAAGGTCTAGATAGTAGCTCACATTAGTCCAGAGACCAGACCAGACCATGTGGAGGAACCAGAGACTGTCTGTGGTCCCCCAGAGGCAAGATAGTAGCTCAGATTAGTCCAGAGACCAGACCAGACTATGTGGAGAAACCAGAGACTGTCTGTGGTCCCCCAGAGGTCTAGATAGTAGCTCACATTAGTCCAGAGACCAGACCAGACTATGTGGAGAAACCAGAGACTGTCTGTGGTCCAAACAACAAGGTCTCTGCTGTATTTATGTCTCGATGACCTTATTTGGAGTGTTGATGGAGCAGCTACAATGTTAACATAGCCTAGAACCCATCAACCAGACTCCATTCAGAAAACCAGCATTTTAAAAGTAGTTAGCTTGTGGTCTTGCAGACAGACAAACAAAGCATGACTTCACACTTTTTACTGGAGTTATTTCAGCATCCTTTTCATCTGGTTATCATGTTTACCTTCATATAAAATGGTCTGATCTGAATTATTTTCTCTCATGTGTTTATGACATACATTTTTCACAAATGTTGGCAGGTGATTATTTTTGTCACAATATTTATTTTATTCCAGGTGAGTTTTATTTGACATAAATCTAATATATGTGCCATGTGTTTCGAATTTACGTAGAAATTAAAACATGGATGCTTTTAGTCCTCTTTAGCATTAAGCAGTGGTGCACATCAACCTCTTGTGGTCACAATGAGCATTACAACAACAAACACAGAAAGATGATCCTGACAGAATTACCTGCCAAAACTTGCTCCCCCCCCCCCCCCCCCCTTTCATAGATTTAAATAAATGCAAGAAACATTGAAAGATGACCATGTTTCACCCATTCTTAAGTCATGAACACAGAATACAATTTTTTTTAGATCAGACTCAAAAACTGGATCCATACTCATGCTGAGCTTCCACTGAGGTCTGTGAAGACTCATGTAGCAAATGTATAAATGTGAGAAGGCTCGAGCTGCATTCACATCTGGATAGACACTTCGAAAAATTGTACCATTCAATTCAGTTTCATCTTTCGCCAAAAATCACATATTTGCCTCAGAGGGATTTACCATGTTTCTGACATTCTCAGACCTGGAGCCTGTACTACTCAGTAAGTTCAACATACCCAGGGTATCTTCCAGTTATCCAGCTTAAGTAACCCGAACAAAGGCAATCAGAGATAAGCAGTCACACAAAGCTGGTTTTCAACTTGGTAAGTCAACCAGGGTTTCCCTTTCCAGCTATGAGCGCGTGCACATGAAAGAGGCGGCGTTTGCAGCATTTGACCAATCACATACATGGATCAGTCTACGGGCAGCGGAGCGGCGTATTTCACATACGAGGAGCGAACCATAATCTTACAGAAATACGAAGAAGTTATAATACAGGCAAAAAGCAACAGTTTTACCTGCAACATACAGGAAGGACAGCTGTCAAACAATCAATAATAGTCGTATAATATCACTGCCCCTTTTCACGCTGTCCTCTCTCAAAAAGGACCAAAAAAATAACTTTGCAAGGAGCTGGAGGAGCTGACACAGATACGTCATTCTCTCCGATGAGAATCTGGATCTCACATATAAAACATGGTCAGGGAAAGACGAAGGGTTTTGCCGGTCTCTGAACACTTGAGCTCTTCTAAGAGGTCCGATTCATGATCCACCGAGCACCACGGGATCTTCAAGAGAGCTGATTGGTCAGTAGGCGGTGTTTTTCTCCACGTTGATCTCTTATCAGGAACATAACCTGCTCCGGAGCAGGTTAGCTCTGCAGCGTCAGTTACCATGGCGATGAACCCCGGTAAGAAGTGAACCAGCGTCGTAGGACGGAAAACCCAGAGTTAACACTGAAGTTACCTCGCTAAGCACAAATCCTGCTTCCTAATACAGGCCCCTGGTGTCTCTGTGTATCACTTCCACATCAGATGAAGGCGAGCAGTAAGAATCCAGCGGCTGCATCCTGAAGACGTCACAGCGGGCGGCTGAAGCAAGGTCACCCTAAAGGCGGGCTCACACCGGACCGAAAATCGGCGTCTTTGAGAGAGTCGGCGTCCGTGACATGAGTCTCCTTGGTGTGGTCGCTCGAATCGGCCCACATCGGCGTTCATTTCAGCCGATTCAAATGTGTAATCCGCCATTCGAGTCGGTCACTCTTTTACCATTCTGATTGGTGGAGGCTAGTAGCTTGACTAGCGAATCAGTGAAGCCCGGAAGTGACGATGGTAAACATACCAGATAACCAGTGGAATCGAAGAAGGTGGTCTAGAGAGGACCGGCTACTTCCGGTTTTCGTGTTTTTTGGCCCACAATACAGATTAGCGCCGCCTGTTGTTTTGGAGACATTACATCTCGCGCAAGCGCGGAACGTATGGCGTCGGCTGAAATTCCGTAGGTGTGAACCGCCCATGTCGTTGTTCGAGTTGGCCATATTAAGTAGCCGACGCCGAATTTACCGACGCGAGTCGGGCAGTTCTTCCGGTGTGTACACACCTTAGCTGCGTTTCAATAACAGTTTGAGTCGCCCTCGCTCACTTGCCCTAAGCACTTGCCCTCGGGGGAATCCCCGCCGCCATCTTAAGGGCTGTTCCAATTCCCTGAACAGCTGAAGTGAACTCCGTGAGATCGACCCTTGAGGGCTGAGTGATCGAGTGAACAACGATGGCCACTTCAGAGCTGTATATCACCCACAATGCATTGCAGTGGTGCACGAAAAATATGTCCATGCGGTGGCGATAATGAACCTCAAACACCATTGTCTGCTGTCTATTCACCACCAAGGAAGAAGAAGAAAGTAGAATTCAATTTAATTCATTTTCTTAAATTGTGCAATTAGACTGTCTGTTGGGGAGTTATGGCAGAGCCCACCGTTTACAAGTGTAAGTATATAAGCCGATGTATTGCCATCAAGTGTAGAATACGTCTTCGTCTCAATGAAATGAGTCTCTGCATATTCTGTGTAATTTGGAATAGACAGTATAGCGCTATTCCAACAACGTGTGGTTGATCCATGATTATCTGGGCTGTTAGTGAACGAGGGCAGGTGTGTTCCATTTACCTCTTTCACTCCCCCTCCGCCCTCTTTCCCTCCGCCCTCCAAGGGGCCTCCGTGTGACGTCATAGCAAGGGCTGAGGGCAAGTGAGCGAGGGCGACTCAAACCGTTATTGAAACGCAGCTCTTAAGACTACCTCAAATGCTGGTTGCTAGGCAACCAGGAAATGCTCTGACTGTCTCAGTCCGGTCAAATCGGTGGAGCCGGTGTAGATCGCGGAGGCAGCGCCCTCTGTGGGACGGGAGCTGAACCGGGACAGAGCTCCTGTTTTTTCTGATTTAAATAAAAACATCTTGACGAACATCATTGTGAGACAACAGCAGAGAACGAGAGTCATTTGTTGCTTGGGTCATTAAGTGTCAGTCAGTCTGTCATATACCTCTCTCACATGCTAGACATGCCAGTCTCACCTCGTCATCGTGGACTAGCTCCTTCTTCACCACCTTCATGGCGTACACCTGCTTGTTCTTCTTTAGCCGGACCAGCAGGACCTTGGCGTAGCTGCCGCGGCCGATCACCCGGATCAGGTCAAAGTCCACCAGGCCCAGAACCAGACCCTGGGACAGCTTAATGCCATCAATGCCGTCCACGACTGCTTTAATGTCCTGCAGGTGGTGGAGGGCAGGATGAGTCATTCACCATGAACATGGTAGAAATTAGGTTTGAATGCTTTTATGTTCAAGTGTTAAGATTGAAGACGGATTCTGTATGTGTATTAACATTAGTACCTACACACCATGAAAGCATGAACATGAAAGCTCTATGAAATGAGAGGAAACTGTGTTCTCACCTCTGTATCTGCATTTTCTGTTTTATCCACCATACAGTTGTGTGGTAAAAACGCTACTGCGAAACACACACACACACACACACACACACACACACACACACACACACACACACACAGGTTTATAACGGGAACCTGAATCTGCAGGTTTAACATGTTGTTCTTGGTTATGGCCAACAGAGGGAGGCAGAGTAGCATCGAGTCCAGCTGGTCACACAGAATGAGAACTACAGTGGGTCAGACCATCATATCAGGGTCCCCCAAACAGACCCCCGTCTAACAGGATTTAGCTTCTCTGGGAGCCACAGAGAAGGTACAGAAGTGGTGACAGTGATGCTGAAGCTACTTGAGCAAAGTATTCATTTTCCTGGGGTTACAACTATATATATATATATATATATATATATATATTATAATATGTATGTACAGTTCACCACTAATGATGAACTACTGAGAGAGTCTCTAAGCTCATGGGGTCAGTCTATTGCAGATAGTTTCACTAAAATAAAGATGTTAGCCATCCTACTCTGATCTGAGAGCCAGGTTTCCATGGTAACAACAGTGAGACTTGCTGTTGACAAAAACACGGTAGGAGCGACTGATGAGAAGGGAGTTCATAGCGAGCGCTTGTTTCCTGTTGGAAATACACAACAGGGAAAAACTACCCTGAGACAGATGGTGATTCACAGCTGCCGTCAATATTCAACCAAATTCAAAGGCTGCTGTCCACACAAGTCACTGGCTCAATTACTCTTAAAGGTCCTATTTTGATGACACACTGGTTTGAGTGTTTTTTTAAATGTTTCTATGACAACAACATGTTGACCTAATATCACCACTCTAACCACTGTTGTAATCTATCTGGCTAATGTCTATTGTATTGGGATGATTGTTTCATGCTTGGTATGATGAGCTTGTGAGCTCCCACTAAAGGGCTCATGGTCTTCTTTATGATGGTATTCTTGATGTATGTGCGACAGACTCGCCCAAAACCATTTTCTCCTCCATTTTCCAACACTTTTCAGGTAAGTGAGCAGTTTTCCAGCTGAAGCTCGGAGTGTCTGAAGGCCGACGGCTCTGCTGCAGGCGTTTTATGCTACTTATGTTTTATTAACCTGACGCTTCACAGTAAAACATCCTGTAACTGTGGAATTCGTCAGGTAGGAAAGAAATCAACACCATGAACTGTTGTACGCAGAAAGAGAAGATACATCGGTCCTCAAATTAATAATTATATTGTAGAATTATGCATTACTCATGTTCAGCTACTGTATCCTAACATTTACAGTTAACTGAGATTCACTGTTGCCTTGTATCTCTTACAAACTGTGAACCTTACGAAAGGTTTTTTTAGGTCTCCTCAGAAGTGCATCATGTTGAAGATGTCACACAAATATTGTACATAATACATGCTAAGACAAAATAAAAAACTGGACCCAATAAGGAGGCAGCGTTCCAAACAAAAAGCTGGTCTTACTTCCATCGGTTTCATCGGGTTGAAGGTCCACTTCCTCACTCTTGGCATCTGAAGGGGGCTCCTGTGATGGCATGACTGGATCCTTGACAAAGAAAGTCAAAACAGCATGTAAATTTCCCTGTAGACGTCCCCTGTACCCATACACCGCCCCCCCATACTGGAACACTGCGTGAGACATGGGGCCCTAGTTTCGTAGACCAGGCGTAGTCGGCGCGCAGTGCACCTGCGCCACGCCAACCTGTCCACCTGGACTTTGCAAGTTTTGTGCACCGCGCAGGCTAGCGCAGGCACACCTCCCGTCACTCCCACCCGCGCAAGTGGGAAAGAGGGAGGAGAAGAAGGCATGAGTGGGAGACGAGGAGGAGACGAGGAGGAGACGAGGCGTGGACTGGGATTAATACAGCCGATTCAGATCTTCACCAATCAAATGAGCTCCTCATTTCACCTTTAATGCGCCAGGCGAGGTTCAATGCAAGTTTCGTCACTTGACAACCCAATGACAGAAGCAGCGCCGCCACTCCCACCACGTGCATCACGCACTGTGCGTGCGTATAGTCATAATAATTATAATGCCGATATTATATCACTATAGAAATTGTAGGCACATTTTAGGCATGTCTATCACAAAACAGGGTCAGGGCGCACAGCAGTAGACATAATAGACGAGCCGGCCGGGCCATTCATCATCATCATCATCATCAACGTCTTCATCATCTGCGCTCCACAGCTGCACCGGATTCCCCGTCCAACACCAGAATGGCGGGACACCGGGACCTCGTGGGCCGCTCAGACCAGCTGCAGCCGCGGTTCCAGCTCGCGGCAAAGTTGCGCGTCTCTCCACGGACACAACAGGCTGCCGAGGCGCGAGACCAGGCATAAGCTGCTGTATTTTTTTTAAAGATTTTTTCAGGCATAGACGCATTTTATTAGCAGTGGATAGATAAGAAAAACAGGAGAGAGAGAGGGAGATGTTTTGGTCCAAGAGGTCCAAGTTTCAGCTGTGTTAATTCAGTCAGGCTGAGTTTCCGCTATGCGTGTCATCCGCCTTTTAATCTGACGTCAGATGTGACGGGACAATCTACACTCACTGGCCACTTTATTAGGTACACCTTGCTAGTACCGGGTTGGACCCCCTTTTGCCTTCAGAACTGCCTTAATCCTTTGTGGCATAGATTCAACAATGTACTGGAAACATTCCTCAGAGAGTTTGGTTCATATTGACATGATAGCATCATGCAGTTGCTGCAGATTTGTCAACTGCACATCTATGATGCAAATCTCCCGTTCCACCACATCCCAAAGGTGCTCTATTGGATTGAGATCTGGTGACGGTGGAAGCCACAGTGAAGTACAGTGAACTCATTGTCATGTTCAAGAAACCAGTCTGAGATGATTCGCGCTTTATGACATGGTGCGTTATCCTGCTGGAAGTAGCAATCAGAAGATGGGTACACTGTGGTCATAAAGGGATGGACATGGTCAGCAACAATACTCAGGTAGGCTGTGGCGTTGACACGATGCTCAAGTGGTACTAATGGGCCCAAAGTGTGCCAAGAAAATATCCCCCACACCATTACACCACCACCACCAGCCTGAACCGTTGATACAAGGCAGGATGGATCCATGCTTTCATGTTGTTGACGCCAAATTCTGACCCTACCATCCGAATGTCGCAGCAGAAATTGAGACTCATCAGACCAGGCACCGTTTTTCCAATCTTCTATTGTCCAATTTTGGTGAGCCTGTGTGAATTGTAGCCTCAGTTTCCTGTTCTTAGCTGACAGGAGTGGCACCCGGTGTGGTCTTCTGCTGCTGTAGCCCATCCGCCTCAAGGTTCGACGTGTTGTGCGTTCAGAGATGCTCTTCTGCATACCTCGGTTGTAACGAGTGGTTATTTGAGTTACTGTTGCCTTTCTATCAGCTCGAACCAGTCTGGCCATTCTTCTCTGACCTCTGGCATCAACAAGGCATTTGCGCCCACAGAACTGCCGCTCACTGGATATTTTCTCTTTTTCGGACCACTCTCTGTAAACCCTAGAGATGGTTGTGCGTGAAAATCCCAGTAGATCAGCAGTTTCTGAAATACTCAGACCAACCCGTCTGGCACCAACAACCATGCGACATTCAAAGTCACTTAAATCACCTTTCTTCCCCATTCTGATGCTCGGTTTGAACTGCAGCAGATCGTCTTGACCATGTCTACATGCCTAAATGCATAGAGTTGCTGCCATGTGATTGGCTGATTAGAAATTTGCGTTAACAAGCAGTTGGACAGGTGTACCTAATAAAGTGGCCGGTGAGTGTATATAGATATAAATTCACGTGTTGATTCAATTAGTTGCATTAAATAGTGTTTGTTGTGATTATTTATTGCATTTAAATGTGCCTGGAACTGTGGAAACCTGCCTGTGAGGTCTTGGTGACGTGTGCACACTGCGCGCCGGTGAGCCAAACTGCCACTCCGCCAGCTGTAATTCGCCTTACGCCAAGAGTAGACCAGGTTGGAGCTGGCGGGCTTTCGGCGCAGTCTCGGCGAGGCTTTTTGCCACGAAACTTCCGCTGCGCCAGGCTGAATCTGTGACGCCTCCCCCTGCTGCGCCGCCACACCCATCTTGGCGCAGGCGATCCACCAAACTGCCAAACTGACCGTGCGCAAGGCTGTGCGGGTCGAAAATTGCATTACGCTGGCTCCGCCACCCTGCGCCACCCTGCGCTGCGCCACAAAACTAGGGCCCATGCTGTTGCTCCCAGACTCAAGTGACAATGTGGGCTTTTACAAAATTCTCAAAGTCACCAATCTTGTACTGAAGATAAAGCTGTGATCAAGAGGGGGTGCAGTCAGTACCGATGGGGGACGTAGAGCCCAGAACCACATTGGCTGTAGTCACGTTTTTGGTCTTCGGGGGCTGAATTTGGGTCAGATGCTTCCTTTGTGGTCAAATAGTCTGATAACATGGAGCTCACTGGTTCGCTGTCACCAAACCTGATGTGTCATTTCAAAAGAATGGGAGGAAATAAGAGGAGGCGGAGCTGCAGGTAGACAAACAGGAAGTGTGAGTTTATCTTGGTTGAATGCTTTGATCTCCTTGATCTTTCATGAACACAATACAGCATTTCTTACATATCATTAAAGGTACAATGTTCAAGATCCAGGGTCAACCTCTGGTTCTGAGAAATGACGCCGTTGCTGAAGGTCCTTAAAGCTGCATTCTCTCTGCTGGCCAGCAGGGGTGTGACTCCTCTATGATTGTATAGAAGTCTATGAGAAAATGAGCCTACGAGATTATTATCTCAGTAAACATGATAAACATAAGTTCAGGTCTAACTTCCTGTTTCTGTGTTGTGCAAGTTCACACTTTTCATGAACTAGTTCAAAGTTCAGTTCACACATGTTCAAAGTGAACTGTTTACGTTCAATAGTTCACCACGCAAGCGATCGAGTCAATTCTGGCAGGAAGTCACACAAAGAAAAACGAGACAATCCGGTCAATTTTCAAAAAAGCAATTTTCGCGATTGACAAATGTAATCATATTTGTGTATCTAAACAGAGTAGAGAGATGAAAACAAACAAACAAACAAACACACACACACACACACACACACACACACACACACACACACGCACACGGTATATCTACACTACTTCTGTCTACCATACACACTCTCTCTTTCTCTCTCTGTCTGTGTGTGTGTGTGTAGAAAGAGAGACAACGGATAAACAAAAGAAGTGTACAAACCTCTTGGTTACAGAAACATGGTGTATTAATTCTATGAGGTTATTTACTTGCCCATGATGAAAAAAGTAGCTCTGAATGAACAACAGCTGAGCAAAAGCGCTTGTCGACCGTCGCGGAGAAATACGCGTCTGGTCTGAACTGGGGGGCAGTGGATCATGCGCGATTTTCGTGGGCGTGCCGCTTTGCGGCGCTTCGGCGGCCGGTGTGAACCCGAGATGTGGAGAGGAGCGCTGCGCAAGCCCGGCGTGCGCGCACACAAACTCTGTGAAGAAATCCGAGTGATTTGCTGAACGTATAGAAGAGATACTATGCTGTTTCTAAAGTCGAGCAGGTCGTGTCACTCACTCATCAGGAATAAAAAAAATCCGTAACATTTAATTGGACCGCAACATTGACATTCATTTCACACAATCTGAACTAATTCACGTTCAAGTTCTTTATAAATGCGTTGCGTTCAGTTCAAAGTTCACAGAAAAATGAACGTGTTCTTTTGAACTCGTTCATGCACAACACTGGACGTCATTGCGTCTCTTATGCCTCTAACCCTGTCTAACCCTCTCTTACCTTTAACCCCGTCTAAACTCTAACCCTCTCTAACCCCGTCTGACCTGTCTAACCTCGTCTAACCTCTCTAACAAAGTCTAACCCTCTCTAACCATCTCTAGTCCTCTCTTACCATCTCTAGTCCTCTCTAACCATCTCTAGTCCTCTCTAACCCTCTCTCTAACCATCTCTAGCCCTTTCTTACCCTCTCTAACCCTCTCTAACCATCTCTAGCCCTCTCTAACCATCTCTAGCCCTCTCTTACCCTCTCTAACCCTCTCTAACCATCTCTAGCCCTCTCTTACCCTCTCTAACCCTCTCTAACCATCTCTAGTCCTCCCTAACCAAGTCTAACCCTCTCTAGCCCTCTCTAACCCTCTATAACCCTCTCTAACCAAGTCTAATCCCCGTCTAAACGCAACCGCTCCAATTGAACCATCTTTATGGAACTAATAAATGTTTTGAAGCAAAACTCTCAGTAAAGATCTTAGAACAACTTTATAAATTGTCATAAATGTTGTAATTTAGTGTCTTTTCATCCAAATCACTGACAGGTGATGACAAAGAGGAGTAGACGGCATTCAGTTGTATCATTGTTGTCTGCGGGATCTTGATTTTAATGTCGTCAGTCATTCTTCATTTCTTCTCCATTTTCTCTTGAATGGTAATTTTGTTTTTTCCTAATGGGTTCACATTCTTCAACTTAGTTAGATCCATGTAAACCTCATGGTTTTGATGAAGGACTGTAGTTTACAGACTCACTTCCTCTTCTGACCTACTGACCTTGGCTGCGTTTCCCAGAATCGTTAAGAAGCTCTTAAGTGCTAAGATCTTCTTAGGAGCGCTCTTAAGAACGCTGTGAAAGAAGGATGCGTTTCCCAGAGTCGCTCTTAGCTTAAGAAGATCTTTAGCTAAGAAGGAAATGTAAGATCGAGCTGACCCACTCTTAACAGCCTTCTTAGTGACCAAATACACAGTGATTAAGCCGCGTCAGGGAAATTTATATCCTCCACTTTTCAAAATAATAAAACAATGCTCAATGTTGAAATGCGCTCATAGCTGTGGACCACTGGCACAAGAAACATTTTTTTTTTATTGAATTACATGTTTAAGTTTTCCACACACATCTGCATATATGAGTTTATAGTACTACGTACTACACATAAAAAAAAACAAATTAAAAAAAGGCAGCGCGTGTGAGAAACCATGGCTGCAATAAAGCACATTCTCATACATTCTCTACATGCGAACCAACAGCGTCGCCATGCGCGAAGCCAGACGGTTTACATAAATGCATACGTGCGTCAGCACTTCTCCCCACTGGACGTGCTGTCAGACCGGGCTATCCAGGCAAAGTACCGGCTGCCCCATGCGGAGATCCAACGGCTGATCACTCTGGTGTCTCCAGAGAGTAACCCGCTGCAATTTTGCCCTCAGCCCGGAGGTGCAGCTCCTGGCTGCGTTGCGTTTTTACACAGTGGGGAGCTTCCTGGAGGTGGTGGGGAACGGCACTGGCCTCAGCAAGGCATCGGTGTCACGGAGTGTGGCAGCTGTGACACCAATTCTCCTGCACCATGCCTGGACCCACATAAAGATGCCCACCACACGAGACGAGGTCCGCCAGGTCCACCAAGGGTTCCACGCAGTTGCTGGGATCCCCGGGTGATCGGTGTGGTGGATGGCACCCTCATTCCATTCTCACATGTGTGTGCCTATATCCACGGGGGTATATATGCGCTAATGGGCTTGATTACTACTTGGATACACTTGTTGGCACACACACACACACACACACACACACACACACACACACACACACACACACGTACCCGCACCCCCCCACACCACGGGACCACGGGGGCGCTGTGTGTGACTTATGCGCTGATAAAGAGGTGGGTGATCGATTTGCCTGGCATCGATTGAATCAGTTTCATTTTAAAGTTTGTAAGTACACCAGGAGTTTATTTAAAAGAACACTTGCCTGATAGCTTCTACTGCTAAAGCTACGCTGTTGCGTAGACGGCACTTCCGTGTTTACCCAGCTTCTTCTTCGTTGGTGTTTAATGGCAGTCGGCGTTTACCCAGCTGTTTCCGTGACAAGTTCCGTGTTGACAAGTGTTGACATGATAATACAAGCATTTATAAAAAATCAGCTAAACTTTTTCATACTCTCGCGTGAAACTCGCGTCACGGAAACAGCTGGGAAATTACCTAGGGTGCATTTTACTCCGAACCATCACTTTAAGAACGCGTCTGGGAAACACCCGTATCTTAGCACTCCTTCTTAGCCGAACCCTTCTTAAGAGGCTTCTTAAGTCCTTAAGAACGATCAAATCTGGGAAACGCGGCCCTTATTATCTACATCTCAGAATAAAGTAAATGGGTTAAACTTTTTGGGCCCTAGTTTCGTGGCGCAGCGCAGGGCGGCGCAGGGTGGCAGAGCCGGCGCAATGCAAGTTTCGACCCGTGCAGCCTTGCGCACGGTCAGTTTGGCAGTTTGGTGGATCGCCTGCGCCAAGATGGGTGTGGCGGCGCAGCAGGGGGAGGCGTCACAGATTCAGCTTGGCGTAGCGTAAGTTTTGTGGCAAAAAGCCTCGCCGAGACTGCGCTGAAAGCTCGCCAGCTCCGACCTGGTCTACTCTCGGCGCAAGGCGCAAGGCATAAATAGCGTCCATTCATTCAAGGCGAATCACAGCTGGCGGAGTGGAAGTTTGGCTGACGGCGCGCAGTGCGCACACGTCACCGAGATCTCACAGGCAGGTTTCCACAGTTCCAGGCACATTTAAATGCAATAAACAATCACAACAAACACTATTTAATGCAACTAATTGAATCAACACGTAAATTTATATCTATATAGATTGTCCCGTCACATCTGACGTCAGATCAAAGGCGGATGGCACGCGTAACGGAAACTCAGCCTCTCGGACCAAAACATCTCCCTCTCTCTCTCCTGTTTTTTATAATATCGGCATTTTTATTATTATGATACGCACGCAGAGCGCGTGATGCGCGTGGTGGGAGCGGCGGCGCTGCTTCTGTCATCGGGTTGTCAAGTGACGGAACTTGCACTGAACCTCCCCTAACGCATTAAAGGTGAGGAGAGGACCTCATTTGATTGGTGAAGATCTGAATCGGCTGTATTAATCCCAGTCCACGCCTCGTCTCCTCGTCTCCCACTCCCGCCTTCTTCTCCTCCCTCTTTCCCACTTGCGCGGGTGGGCGAGACGGGAGGTGTGCCTGCGCGAGCCTGCGCGGTGCACGAAACTTGCAAAGTCCAGGCGGACACACCCCGTCGGCGCGGCGCAGGTGCGCTGAGAGCTGACTGCGCCTGGTCTACGAAACTAGGGCCCTTTATCTTCCTCATTGATGTGGACAACATGTGACCCGGCTGCTGCTTCATGACGACATACTCACCATAAGCCTTTGGCAGGTCTGAGGGAGGAGTCTGTGACAGCGCTTATGGACCAGCAATTTGCAGTTGATACACTTGTAGCCCTGCCTGCCCAGCCCCCATATCCGCTCACTACAGTGGCCACAGGAGGCTTTCTGCAAGACAAACAAGGACAGGTTAGCATTCACACTCACTGCTCATCTTCATCAAGGCTTCATCAAAGCTCACAAGTGATGCAGGTATGATTGACGTACAGCGAAGGGGAACTCTTACTAGATGCGGTCATTATTACACATCTAACTTGCATTATATTACTAATACTAATACATTATAAACGTGCATATTATACATCTGTTATTAGACGTCTAAAAATAAATAATGGCATATATGTATTCTAATGATAGTCTTTTATAAGAATACATAAATTACATTATTTAATATTAAACGTCTGATATTAGACTGTGTAATGTGGTTACTTTAATGGGCCAATGAAACATATTTCAAGAATGACGGAATGTTTATAACAGGAGACACTGAATGTAATGAATGAAAACAAAAGAAAATGTGTTTACTGTTAATATTACTGTTGAATGTTAAGACAGAAATGATAAGGCATGTTTAAAACAGAAGACTGATGATTCTTCATTAATAAAACTGTTGATACTATTGCTTCTGTTAATGCCATCACTACTGTTAATGCTACTATTACTATACTACTACCAACACCAAATGCAGTTGGAACCCAAGGGCCTGGGCTGCACGAGATTTCTGCCTAAAAGCCTATTAAGGCTGTCGCTGTACCGCTTACCCCTGGGTGATGTTGGGACTTTGAAATTGTATTGACTCATGTTTTGAGCATATTCTAGTCCTGCTCAATGTGTTAAGTGTCCTGAGATGACTTGGTAAATGGTCCTCATTTATATAGCGCTTTTGTCCAAATCGCTTTACAGTAATGACTGACATTCACCCATTCACACACACATTCACACACCGACGGTGGTGTCAACCACGCAGGGCGACAGCCAGCTCTTCAGGAGCAATTAGGGTGAGGTGTCTTGCTCAGGGACACCAGGCACTCAGCTAGGAGGAGCCAGGGAACAAACCATCAATCTTGCGGTTACCAGCCAACTCGCTCTACCTCCTGAGCTAATGCCCCCCTTCTGTTGAGATATGACACTATAAATAAAATTGAGTAAAAATAAGGAAACTACATAAAAACTGTATGTTTCATTTTTGCCATCATAATGTATACAAAATTGATTATGAATTTTTCAACAGGGGGTCCTTGCCAGAGGCTGACGCTATATGGGGGTCCGTGGCCTGATCTTTCCCGGTCAGAACCCCTGGTCTGTTTGTTTAAGCAAAGCAAATCGCGTTTGGTGGCATCATCACTGGTCTGAGTACATTTAGAGGAATCACAAGCTTTAGTCCCCCCCCCCACAAAGGGAACATGACCTGTGAAGACTCTGCTGGACTACTGAGGACTAGCGTCACGGCTCTGGATTCTGTATGAAACGTAAGATGGACAGACCGCTATGCTGTGTTGCCTCCATTACTGATTCACTGAGGAGAGACGACATGAGGAGGATTCGGTGTGAACGCCCCTTTAGAACCCACCCCTGCCCCCCTACCTGGTAGGTAGTCTCATTCTTCAGCACTCTTGCACAGTATTTACTTTAATTAAGACCAATTCTGCACATTTATTATCATTCAGACAACTCTCATCTCTCAAGTCACATTGATAATAATTTCATGTTTCAATAATGTTTTTATGCCCGGGGACAGTCAGGCTTCGGCCATTTACATGAAACATATGTTTCTACTTGTGCTGGTCGATGACGAACAATTACAGGAGACGGTTTTTAACTTAAAAAAATTGGGTGGGGGAGGGGGGGGACGGGGGGCGCCGCTGCCAAAACACACAAACATTTGGGTGGCTCCGCTGGCAGCCCAGGATCCAGTTTCTTTCTATCTACATGGACAAGCAGCAAGTTAGAAGCTTCAATTATGTGGATTTTAACAACTAAAACTTGTTTGAACTCCACCTAGTGGTCAACACAGTCAGAATGGTCTATATAACAGGAAGTGAAGGCTCGGAATCAACACCAGGGGGAGGGAAGTCAGACTTGACTTCTCCCCTTCCCCTTTCTGCGTCTCCGTTCTCAAACTCCCTTCCAATCGGGAAACAACAGCAGCAACCTCAGAGCTAGCAACTTCTACTTCTGCCTGATGTTGATCCGTGTTCTGACACGGCCGTCATCAGCTGGAGTTGTTTTGGTTCATCTCTAAACTCTGGCAGCAGCATGCTCCAGTGACGTTGACTTGACCGACGTACCGATCTGTTCCACTTCACACGAGCTTCCTGATATTGGTTTAAGAGCTACAAACAGCCAGCAAAATGTTGGTGTTTTTAATGAGTCCAGTGAGCTAAAGTATAGACGGACTTCACCGCCGGGTCACCGACCATCAAATGATGTTTTTGTTCTCGTCACACAGTCCACATGCGTGTTTTAAGGTTTTATGCAGAGTGTTCTTTTGTGGGGAATCAGATATGTTAATGACGGGGCTCGACATTCCATCCAAACAAGTTTCCTCCCGACACTATTTTGCTGCCGCACCACAGCAGCTTCCCAAGCTTAGCACCGCCCAAGACCATTGTGATTGGTGGAAAGAAATAAAAACCAGCCGGAGCGTTTTTTCCCCCGATCCCGGCGATGCGATATTCTGTAGGCAGACCTTTTACTGTGGAGAAGCTGCTGGCAAAGCCAGACTACTGTTGGAATAACTAAACCAGATTATTTACAAGTTTGTTAATAGCAAAGTTATTTCTTATTATCTTGTTCTTTCTATTCTTTTGTTCTCATATTTAACAAATAAACCTGCAGTACCTCTATTGTACTGCTGTTGTTGAAGGGAATCAAAAGTTCTTCAGCTGGGTATCTGCTCAGTGCTGCAGGGGGGGTGGAAGTAATCCCAGATATGCTTTGGGATAGTTATTTCCAGGATTTACCACATATTCATATCAAGAGATGTCTACATGATGTTGAATGCAGCACTATTTCAGTCTTACCAGAACCAGATTTAGCAACAAAAAACTTTTTTGAGGACATGGAACCAACTGAAGCATCCACCAGCATAGATAAATAGGAAGAACATAATTTCCGCATTATATTTTTGGGGAAACTGTCAAACAGCCAGACTGGAACTAGCTGCTCCTGTTATTACTGTATAGATGCTTCATGTGGAAGCAGAGCTGTGGAGGTCCAGAATCCTTCAGCCGCCTACAGCTCAGGAATAAAGGATGAGTAGATGAGAAAAGCTTTTATTGATTTACAGTCGTCCCTGCAGCCAGCAGACATCATTACAGATAATATGAGTGCCTGGAAACTGGCTGGTCTAACATGCTGGGAAATGATGTGGCGCTTGATTCACCCCGACAAAGAAAACTCATCAGAACAAACTGACCAATGGCTTCTACAGAATCCATGCAGTGAAATCAGGTCAACAGGATACAAAATTATTGAGGCTCCTGGTCAGCAAATAGACTGGGCCATCACCAAAATGATCAAAGGAAACCGAAACGTCCCGTCACCGAGCTACATCTGTCACAGTCGGTGACTCAGTCCCTGTTCCCATGGACCTGCAATCTCCTATCCATCCACCAGATGGCCTCGGACTTTCCCTCCATCCCTCACCTGCCTGCTCTGCCTCTACTCACCCTCACCCATCAGGCAGCAACCTCCGGTTCTGAACAGTGAAGCCAAAGCTGAAGGTCCTTAAAGCTGCATTCTCTCTGCCGGCCACCAGGGGGCAACTCCTCTCTGATTGTATAGAAGTCTATGAGAAAATGACCCTACTTCTCTCTTGATGTATTATCTCAGTAAACATTGTAAACATTAGTTTATGGTCTCAATCTCTAGTTTCAAGTCTTCTTCAATCCAGCATGATGTTCATTTAGTACAGTATGGTCATTAGAGTCCAACAGACCAGAAAGCAGGGGATGCTTTAGGGGGCAGGGCTACCTGCTGATTGACAGGTCGCTACCAGGCAACAAGACTGAGCTTCTCACCGTGCCGGGGAAGGACTGTCCTGCCATGGGCCTCCTGGTCACTGTAGAGGACGCTGCAATATGTCCTTCATCAACTGCGAAGAACCTTGGCATGATACTGGACGACCGACTGTGCTGCACTACCAACATCACTGTGTTAACCCAATCCTGCAGATTTGCCCTCTACAACATCCACTGGATCTGGACTTTTCTCACAAGGGAAGCAGCACAGCTCTTGGTCCAAGCACTTGCACTCTGCAGCATATCCAGAACACGGCAGCACGACGAGCAGCTCGCATCAGATTCAGGACGATGGTACTGACCTACAAGGCTGTCAACGGAACCGCCCCGACCTACCTCCAAGCCCTAGTCAGAACCCACGCCCCAGCTAGAGCACTCTGCTCAAACACCTCGGCTGGCCGGCTGGTACCACCGTCACTAAGAGCAAGTATAGGTTGCAAAGCCAAGTCACAACTACTCTGTTCTGACGCCGCAATGGTGGAATGATCTCCCTGCTGATGTGAGGGCCACAGAGTCCCTCTCTATCTTCTGTAAGAGACTCAAGACCGTGTCGTTCAGAGTCCAAAAAAAAAAAACGTAGTACTCATTGCTTGTTTGTATGTACTGGCGCTGACTAGTATGTTGCAGGTTGTATCTCTGTTGTATACCAGCTATTGGTTAACTGCTTGAAACTTGTTCTTGTGAAATCCTTACTGTACTGATAGAGATATACTGTTGCACTTTCTTCACACTAATGTACTTATTGTAAGTCGCTTTGGATAAAAGCATCTGCTAAATGCCCTAAATGTAAATGTACCACGCTACCAATGCAGTAAGCTACTAAGATGACTTTAACACTTAGCTGTAACATTAGAGTTAAAGATAACTCCTCCACAGTCCACACATGGTGGGGAGGGAAGCAGACATAGAGTGAGAGGAAGGAGAAGGAGGGAGGGAAATGTGACCTACTTCTCTGGGCTTATTTCTATGCTGAGGATGACACTGGGAGCCAACCAGGAGCTGGAAGCTGGCAGAGGAATGAACCCAGTCTGGCAACAAACACTCACAGCTAACAACCATTAACAACCCTGTCTCCTCCAGTACATCCACATGGATTATATACTATATGACCATTAGGGACCATGTTGGGTTTTATGGTAGGGCGATAAAAACAAACAATAAACAGCTGACTGTATCTGGCAGATTTCAACAAATAAACCAACACAAGCAGTTTCACTTAAAGTCTTTTGTTAGACGAAACCCAACAACTTGATGGTCATGTGACCTCCGTCCTGCACACTAACCTAGCCAACCCCCCAGCAAAGTGTTGAGTCAGCGAGATGCCAGTGAGCTCATCCACTTCCTGGTGGAGACATCCACTCTGACGCTTTATTGAACGTTAGCAGGCAAGATGAAACCTCCTCATCCACCAGAGCTGATGTTAAAACCTTTATCAGCTGGACTCAACTAGATGCTTCTGGAACATAGATCGACCATCAACACATCCATCCACTGTATGGTACTTATGATTATATGATCTGGCTCCATCTGACATACGCTACAATACTAACATGAAGTGGCAGGACTGGATTTCCTGTTTCCCCCTTCAGATAAAACACATTAGGTACTTAAGGCCTAATTGAAATAGCATTAATGTGTTTCTTCTGCCGTTGTGAACTACAGAATGGGTTTGGAGTTGAAGGTAGCAGCTGGAGGAGAGAGATCTGCATCAATGAAACAAGCATAACCGGTTTATTAGATAACAGATGCTGCTCAAACACTAGATACGACTAGAGGAGCTGGTGAACCACAGCTGAAATAGAATAATATCTACTGCAGATAGATATGGATCTGAATCCATCTGGATTCTGGTGTGAAGCTGCTGCCGTTGGTTCGTAGACTCCAGTTTAGAAGCCTCAAGTTCGGCATTTTGGTCATCACCATCTTGATATCATATTTGCAGTGTGGAGGAGCGACGGGTGGATGAGCACCCTTACTGGATCTGGATCCATCTGGATTCTGGTGTGAATCTGCTAACAAAGTTAGCTTCATGATTCAAGGTCAACTTTACAGAAGATTTGAAACTAGAGATTGAGACCATAAACTCATGTTTACAATGTTGACTGAGATAATACATCAAGAGAGAAGTAGGACCATTTTCTCATAGACTTTTATACAATCCTTGAGGAGTCGCCCCCTGGTGGCCGGCAGAGAGAATTCAGCTTTAAGGACCTTCAAACAGGAGGTTGTCTCCTGGTCTCACGGCGAGAATCAATTTCAAATAGAAACGTGTGGATGAGGTCATTGCAGGTGAAATAATCCTCAAGAGAAACGCATGTATGATGTCACAGTCGGTCATCAGACACACAGACTGAAGCCTCTTCTTCATTCAGAGCTTCCCTACATTGTTTCATGATGCTCACATTAATGCTAAACTAAACTTGCTGCCATTGAATTCCAATGAGCATCAAAACACCTCAAAAAGTCTTCTGGATGGCGAAGAAGCTGTTGGGCGAGGTATAACACTCACCCTGTTAAAGCGCTTGGCCTGGAAGAGGTGTCCGTTGACTCGGTAGAGTTTCCTCCATCTTCTGGCCCCTCGGCGGTAGATCGACTCTAGGAGGGAGAGGAAACAGTTGTAGAGGATCAGCATGCTGACGGAGAATGGAGACGCTGAAGACGGGAGACAGATGGAGAGGAGGGAGAGAGAGGGACAGGAGAGAAAGGGAGAGAGAGGGAGAGGAGAGAAAGGGAGCGAGAGGAAGAGGAGAGAGAGAGGGGGAGAGGAGAGAGAGGGAGGGAGAGGAGAGGGAGGGAGAGGAGAGAGAGAGCGGGAGAGGAGAGAAAGGGAGCGAGAGGAAGAGGAGAGAGAGAGGGGGAAAGGAGAGAGAGGGAGGGAGAGAGCGGGAGAGGAGAGAGAGAGGGGGAGAGGAGAGAGAGGGAGAGGAGAGAAAGGGAGAGAGAGGAAGAGGAGAGAAAGGGAGCGAGAGGAAGAGGAGAGAGAGAGAGGGGGAGAGGAGAGAGAGGGATGTAGAGGAGAGGGAGGGAGAGGAGACAGAGCAATAAAAGGAGAGGTTCCTGTGGCTCCACCTCGAGAGGAAGACACATATCATGTTGGTCTACCATGTGCATGCTCACACACACACACACACACTACTCCCTCCCTCACCACTCTATACCTCCAGCCCTCCTCTCCTGGGGATGAACTCAATGATCAGTGCTCCATAATGGGACCATGAAGGTGTAGCTATATACAGTAATAACAGGAGCAGCTAGTCAGCTGTTAATAAACGGCATGTGCTGAAACTTCTGTCGTCTTATCAAACAAGGATTTAAAATGCTGCTGAAACAACATGGTCAAGATGTTGGTTAGACGGGTCTGCCGTTAGACATGTCTGCCGTTAGACATGTCTGCCGTTAGACGGGTCTGCCGTTAGACTGGTCTGCCGTTAGACTGGTCTGCCGTTAGACGGGTCTGCAGTTAGACGGGTCTGCCGTTAGACGGGTCTGCCGTTAGACTGGTCTGCCGTTAGACGGGTCTGCAGTTAGACGGGTCTGCCGTTAGATGGGTCTGCTGATGTCACTCCCACCAACAGCAGCTGTTGGACTAGCCATAGTAACTATTTGTTGAGTTGCTTTTAACTTCCTCTGGTAAACAGTCGTGCAGCACATTCAAAGTACTTTGTGAGCGTCTCTGTAAATATATTATTATCATGTATGTGTCTCACTGGTCTCGTCAGCAGTACCACATGGAGAACTGACTAGTGAACTAGTAGTGAGTATAATAGTCATCAGTCTGTTGTTCATATTTCTGAGTAATGGTCCTCTTCCAGTGTGTAGATTCAACCATTATTTTATATTAGCAACAGAACATTTAGGGTCTTTTCACACTTGGTCTATTTCAGCCCAACAAATGATCTCAGCAATGACTCAGCATTTTTGCGCATACATGGATGTGAACACTCCGAGAGAACCCAGACCCCTCTGAAGCGACCGATTCATTCAGTAACAATATGAAATCTGAATACTGGCTTTAACTCTTTCTAGTCTGCGATCCACAATGTGAGCATTAAATAACAAAACTACCAGCTCACCACATTCACGGAGGTCGCATTGAGTTACATTATGAGCGTTCAGGCTTTATACAGTAACAAATAGATTTGGGCGATAATTGTAACTTTATGGTGATGTGTTAAAAATG
Organism: Eutrigla gurnardus; assembly: GCF_963514095.1. Lineage (NCBI taxonomy): Eukaryota > Metazoa > Chordata > Actinopteri > Perciformes > Triglidae > Eutrigla > Eutrigla gurnardus. The sequence goes on from NC_139922.1 coordinate 2,464,932, forward strand.
AAGTTTCTGGCGAGGATGAACCAGTAATATAACCAAAAATCTGGTTATATTTTTCACTTCTCTTCCATGATAGGGAGACAGCGATAGTGAGCCATAGTGAGTGAGACAGCTTTTGCAACTCACTTCACATATTTACGTAGATCCAAGTCATGAAAATTAAATGAAATCATGCCTGCCTAAAGCCTGATACTGGTGGTATTTCTGTACTGGTTTATAGTTTTGACCATCAGCGAACTGGCTGTTATTTTGCCACAGACCGTGGTGTATTAACTACGTTGTGGGGCTATTTAAAGTGACAGTGCACTCTGCTTCATTTTGTAATATATTTTAATCAGTCAGGCTCTGAATATAATCTTGTTATTTCTAACAAATGTTTGTTCTAGATAATGCATGTAAAGTCTTTTGTACACTCCTGCTTGAATTTAATACTTGACAAATAAAAAGTAGGGACTAATATTTAATTTAGTTAAGAGCTTGAGTTCAAAATGAATACAACAGTTTGAAGTGAAATTAGAGAGAAAATATTTCCAGCTATACACTGTCTATGTTTACCTGCATGCACACAAGTATTGATTGAACTGATTTTAAATGAGTATGAGCTTGTTATCATCGTCGGTCCTCCAGTGTTGAGTAAATTTCACGTGTACAACCAGCTCATACAGCAGAGTAGCACACCTGCACAATGCAGCTTCAAGTATTGATGGATGCCATGCTGCCATTCAAATCAAAACATGATCAGCCAATAAACATGTTGCCTTTTGCTGTTGGCAACAACAACAACACCAAAGAAGCACCCCAGCATGAAGAGAGCTGGTTGGCTGAACCACATCAGGCGTTGGCTTCATGACTTCATAATTATTCACTAGCTGAGTGCCTCCCCCGTCTCTACTGGTGTCCCAGTCTGGTTGGTTGCTCCGGTAATGGGTGCGGCTGTGATCTCCACCACTCACTCATCTTTGCCTCTGTTGCTATGGTAGCCACAGTTCAGCTATAGTCAGTTATCTGTGGGGACGATACTGTCTGCAAGTAAAAGTGCATCTAAACAACAAATCCTCACTTCTAGCATGAACTGATTCTAGCATGGTGCAGAATCTGGTTCAACATACCAACATGGTGCAGAATCTGGTTCAACACACCAACATGGTGCAGAATCTGGTTTAACATACCAACGTGGTGCAGAAACTGGTTCAACATACCAACATGGTGCAGAATTGGGTTCAACACACTGGCATGTTGCCATGTATCTGATTTGCTGCTCATCTCTGGAGCAACGGGTGCAGAGGTGTGTGAACATTTTCATGGCCTGGGGTGAACCTTTATTCCAGATGGTATTAACAGGACGACTCACATCGTCCCTCATGTTCAAGCTAAGAATCTGGTCTGCTTCCCCATCCTTGGCTATTGTTACTGTGTTCTACAGGCTCACATTCCAGCCAAGCACAGAGAGCCAGCCAACACTGAAGTAGTGCTCATCTCTGTATGCAAATCACACTGACAGATTTAAACAACAGATACTTCACACAACGCGGCAAACCTCCTGTAGCTCTGTAGATGTAGACGTGGTGAAGCCACAGCGGTGGGCTGGGTGTCACTGCTCCATCACCTACAACCAAGTAGCATCCAAACTTCTTCGGTCAAGCGCCAAGTCACTATTTATCTTGCGACGTGATTGGCTCACTGCTGCAGCAGCTGAAACCCAAACAACCGGCTGTGAACACGCAGAAGTCAGAGCCAGTGGCTAGCAGCCAACAGAGGGCTAACCATGGCAACAGTGCTGACAGAGCTAACAGGGGACCTGAAGGGTAGATGTTATGTTTCCGGCGGTGGCAATTAGCTAGCCGCTGTGACACACACACACACATAGCGTCAGTGTCACGATGAGTATGGAATGAAGTGCTTTATATAGTATCACTTAAAGGTACTTGGATTGGTACTATCATGGTAATTATTATGTACCACTTCCACTGAACTGCTCTACATCCAGGTGATGGAGGTTTGCGTTGGGCGGCGGAGATCAGAGCGAAGCTGAGCCCACTCCTCTGCGAATCCCCTCTAATCCTGTTAACTAAAGACCTCTAGAGCAAAGCGCCGCCTGCTTGGAGAAGCACTGCAGCGTGTTTCCATAGTTACCCAGTATTTCTTGCCCCATGCCTGTATCAGTGGGCACCATGGAGATGGAGGCCAGTGTGTGTGTGAGGAAGGTGAACCTACTCATCATGTCACCTGTCAGAGGCCAAACACTAAGTGGAATTAAATATTAACGGCAACAGATGTTCTGACTAAGTGGTAACTTGCAGCACGTAAGGTGTTGATGAACAGACGAGACATTACAGATGTTCAGATGCATTCATACACCTCTGGTTTTAATTGGGGTATATTACATTAATTATCTTGGCAGTCTGTTTAAAATAGGAAGTACCTAAGCACATTTGGATGACGTTTTATAGAAACAGGAATCGAACCCAGGACCCTCTCACTGTGAGGCGACACTGCTCTCCACTACACCATGTGCAGCCCCCATTAATTCTTCATATAGAATAATTCGGTACATCACAATTTCTGGTAGGAATATTGTTTTTACATCCCCAAAACAGTATTGAAAATATATAAGCCTACGAATAAATAAACAAAATACATTTTAACAGTTGCTCTTCTCAAAGCCACCACTCCATTGTAAAACATGCTTCATTTGAACTAGCTTGGTTAGCTTTTTCCACTGTTGCAATGATCCCCAACTCTGAATGGGCAAAATAAACAATTAATTCATCAGCTGTTTTGTTCTCAGACTGAACTGGAAAAACAGAAGAATAAAACTCTTTCCCTGTTTCAACCATCACCAACTCTGGATTGGTGGCAGCAAAACCTTTATTCATCCTGTTAAATGTGAGAAGAAACAGCCAGTTTCTCTTGAACCTACCAGACTCCATTGAGCAAAACCATCATCTTACTTTGCCGATAGGAACTTCATTCAAACTTCATGAGAAAACTCATGAAACCGTCCTGGTAAGATCTTGTCTTTCCACTTCCATCACTCTGGTTTAGTCTAAATAAAGCTTTAATGCTCCCACTTAGATGTGATAACATTCTGCTCCCCCCCCCCCCCCCCCCCACCCCACCCCCTCTCTGTCTCTCTCTCATTGTCGGCCTCAGCGATATTAATAGCTCGCTGAGCGCTGTGAGACGAATGGCGTAGCAATCTTTTAAAAGATGCCTTGTGAAGATCCAGTAAATAGATGCTCACCTGAAATGTTCTCAGAAACAGAAGTTGTTGACTGCTCAGGTGAAATAATAAGGTTGATAGCTTCCTCCAGTTTACAATGTGGACAACACTACATGCATCATGCGCAAAAGGATTGTGGGTGTTTTAGGATCATGAAACATACACGCAAGCGTCTTTCAAAATGCTCTTAACAAAAGACTCAGTCCTCGGTAGGATTGAAGCATCCTGGACTAATGTCCTCTGGTGGGATTCGATGGTGTAGCATCCTGAAAAAAATGCTTCTTTGATATTGAAAATGCTGTGTCTGTGGTCCCTCAGAGGTCTACGATAGTAGCTCACATTAGTCCAGAGACCAGACCAGACCAGACTATGTAGAGAAACCGGAGACTGTCTGTGGTCCCCCAGAGGTCTAGATAGTAGACCACATTAGTCCAGAGACCAGACCAGACTATGTGGAGAAATCAGAGACTGTCTGTGGTCCAAACAACAAGGTCTCTGAAGTATTTATGTCTAGATGACCTTATTTGGAGTGTTGATGGAGTAGCTACAATGTTATCCAGACTCCACTCAGAAAAACAGCATTTTAAAAGTAGTTATCATGTGGTCTTGGCAGACAGACCTAACAAAGCATGACTTCACACTTTTTACTGATCACCATCATTATGGAGTTATTTCAGCATCCTTTTCATCTGGTTATTGATATTAAATCAAAGATAAATAGTTTATTCTGGGTTCCTCCAGCTGTGGTGAACCAGCCCTCGTGGGTCCAGTGAATCCAGCTTGGTGAAACCCACCGTGCACCTCTGGATGATGTCATGAAAGCAGACAGGATGGTGTTTGGTTTCCTGTTGAATAGTCAGAAATATGAGCAGAAATGAACCAAGAGAGTTTCATGATGACCGCTAACTTCTGCTAACTTCTGCCAAAGTCCGCTCCTGCCGTCGACCCGTCCTCATGATGCTGTAAATATTCTCACAAAACTGAACCACACAACTAAAGACAAATACACTGGTGGGATCTCCCGGCCTCTTCTATTGTTTCATGTTTCACCCACAATAATCAGATTATCAATCCCAACACACCCTCTGCTTATAGCAGATGCTTGCTGCATCCAATGAAAACGTGAGTTCATGATGTGGGGGCTGACCTATCACAATGCTCCCTCCGGAGGATGACCAGCGTTGACCTACTTGCTGCCAAGGTGCTGGGATGAGAGAAAGAAAGAGTGAAAGATCCACAGCAGACAAGACCAACGATCAATCACAACACAATACTACACCTCCAGATGCAAAGGCCAGCGCACACAGTCCTGCCATGCTGCTGCTGGTGTGGGGGGGGGATAGGAGTAGGTGTCCTGCTGGTGACCTCTCTGGGACATTTGCGAGGGCTTGACTCCCTTCCAGACACCATTCCTCTCACTCGCAGGACAGTAGCAGTGAGGACCACCAGCAGCCCTTTACTCAGATAAAACACAGAATGACTGTATGTTTCTATGAGCTGTTAAGGAAGCAGCAGCAATCAGCCATATGTGACTGTACGCATCCACCGCTCTACCCATGGTCCTGCAGGGTTCATGGGAAATGTAGTCTTTTGTTAAGTGCCACATTATTTTCTGAATAATTCCAATGAAACGGAGAGATGAAAGCAATGGCCCTGAGGCCCTTTGATGCTCAACAGGGGCACAGTCTGCACAGCAGCAGTTCATGTGGACAAAACTCTACTTCCTGTTTCATTGCTTCAAGACAGTTTGATAAAGTCTCCACAGACAGGTTGGTGGAGGGAGAAGAGTGGCAGGGAGACAGGTTGGTGGAGGGAGACACGTTGGTGGAGGGAGAAGGGTGGCAGGGAGACAGGTTGGTGGAGGGAGAAGAGTAGCAGGGAGACAGGTTGGTGGAGGGAGACAGGTTGGTGGAGGAAGAAGAGTGGCAGGGAGACAGGTTTACATTTACATTTAGGTCATTTAGCAGACGCTTTTGTCCAAAGCGACTTACAATAAGTACATTTGTCAAAAGAAGGAAACAAAGAAACCACAACGTATCATTGCCGATAAAGTAAGAGCTAAATAGAACAAGTGTTAGGTCCTCATCTGAGTAAAGTAGTACTTCAAGAGCAACAGTGCTACGATCAGAGTGCTATAGGTAAGGGTTGTTTTTTTGGGGGGGGAGGGGGGTGTTAGTGGGTCATGCTATGTAGAGTCGAGGTGAAGTCTGAACAGGTGAGTCTTGAGCCTTTTTCGGAAGATGGCAAATTACTCTGCTGTCCTGACATTAGTCGGGTGTTCGTTCCACCACTGAGGCGCCAGAACAGAGACTGGACTTTCTGGACTTTGCTGAGCGACATTTGTTTGATTTCAGCAAGGGTGGTACCGGCCGGCCAGCTGAAGTAGAGGAGCGAAGTGCTCGCTTCGGGGCATGAGGTTTGACCAGTGTTTGAAGGTAGACAGGTGCCGTTCCATTGATGGCCCTGAAGGCCAGTGTCATCGTCTTGAATTGGATGCGTGCTGCAACAGGGAGCCATTGGAGGTCACGGAGGAGGGGGGTCACATGGGAGAATTTGGGTAGATTGAAGACAAGGCGTGCTGCAGTGTTCTGGATACGCTGCAGTGGTTTAATCGCAGAGGCCGGGAGTCCGGCCAGGAGAGAGTTGCAGTAGTCAAGGCGGGAGATGACCAGTGCTTGGACCAAGAGTTGCGTTGCATCCTTTGTGAGGAAGGTCCGAATCCTGCGGATATTGTAGAGGGCAAATCTGCAGGATCGGGCCACAGCAGTGATGTTGGGGGTGCAGGATAGTTGGTCATCGAGGATTACACCCAGGTTCCTCGCAGTTGACGACGGCAATACTGTGATGCCCTCGACAGTGAACGACAGGTCCATGCGAGGGCAGTCTTTCCCTGGGATGAAGAGGAGTTCGTTTTTATTCAGGTTAAGCTTGAGGTGATGTGCAGTTGTCCAGACAGAGATGTCAGCCAGACAGTTCGAGATGCGAGTTGCAATGTGAGTGTCAGAGGACGGGGGAAAAGAGAGGAACAGCTGGGTGTCATCTGCGTAGCAATGGTAGGAGAATCCATGCGATGTGATAACAGAACCTAGTGATCTGGTGTATAGTGAGAACAGAAGTGGTCCTAATATTGAGCCTTGAGGGACACCCGTGTCCAGAGAACAGGGTTTGGACATAGAGCCATTCCATGTGACCTGAAAGGTGCGATTTGTCAGGTATGATGTAAACCAGGTGAGAGCAGAGTCAGTTATGCCAAGTTCAGCCAGAGTGGAGAGGAGGATTTGGTGGTTGACTGTGTCGAATGCAGCAGATAGATCGAGGAGAATGAGAACGGAGGAGTGGGAGGACGAGGCTTTGGCGTCTCGCAGGGACTCGGTCACTGTGAGGAGGGCCGTCTCAGTGGAGTGAGCAGTCCTGAATCCTGATTGATTAGGGTCTAGGAGGTTGTTCTGCGAGAGATAGGATGACAGTTGGTTGTAGGCGGCATGTTCCAAGGTTTTAGAGAGGAATGAAAGAAGAGATACAGGTCTGTAGCTTTGGATGTCAGTAGCGTCTAGGGTGTTTTTTTTAAGGAGAGGCTTCACGGTAGCTGTCTTAAAATCCGCTGGAATGACACCTGAGGTGAGGGAGGAGTTGATCAGGGTGGTGAGGAATGGCAAGATGTCGTGTGAGATGTCCTGGAGAAGAGAGGAGGGAATCGGGTCGAGGGAGCAGGTGGTGGCACAGTTAGATGTAACAAGTGCGTGAACGTCTTCAGAGGTGAGGGGGCTAAAGCTGGTAAGACCATCCGAGTTGAGAGTTGGGGGAGATGTCTTCTGGGAGGGAATAGGCGTGAATGAGGAGCTGATGTCATTTACTTTCTTGGTAAAGTAAGTTGCAAGTCATCGGCAGTAAGGGGGGGAGGGGTAGGAGGGGTGAGGAGGGAGGAGAACATGGAGAAGAGTTTCCTGGGGTTGGAGGCAGAAGAGTTGATCTTTGCCAGGTAGAAGGCAGATTTAGCTGCCGAAACAGTTGAGGTGAAGTCAGAGAGGAGGTGGTGGCAGTGAGCAAGGTCCTTGTGCTGGCCCGATTTCTTCCATTTTCTCTCTGACGCTCGCAACAATGATCTGTTGGTTCGCAGAGGTTCAGACAGCCAGGGAGGGGAGGGAGATGATCGTGCAGGTCGTGAGATTGGGGGACAGAGAGTGTCCAAAGAAGAGGAGAGTGAGGACATCAGGATGGAGGAGGCTTCTTCAGTAGGCATTAAGGAGAACTGTATCAACTGAGGATGGTAGCGAGGAGATAACAGTTGAGGAGAGAGCGGAGGGAGTGAGGGATTTCAGGTTGCGGCGGCTGGTGACCATTCGAGGCGTAGAGGGGAGGGATGTGGTGGGCTTCATGGGGAGGGAGAAAGTCACAAAGTGGTGGTCGGACATGGTGAGCGGGGTAACAGAGAGTGCCGAGATGCCACAGGATCTCGTGAAGACAAGGTCAAGTTGGTTCCCGGCCCGGTGAGTTGGTGGAGAGGGGGAGAGCGTAAGGTCAAATGCGGAAAAGAAGTCAATGAATTCAGATGAATGCAGCTTTCCCGGCTGGATGTTTAAGTCACAGAGGACGACGAGTGGTGTGCCATCATCAGGGGAGCAGCTCAGGAGGGCATCCATCTCATCCAAAAAGTCACAGAGAGGACCGGGTGGGTGATAGATCACTATGATGTTGAGTTTGAAAGGAAGGGTGACAGAGACGGCGTGGAATTCAAGTGCAGATTGGGGTGGGTGGTCCAGAGGAAGGACCTGGTAGGACCATCTGGGTGAGATGAGGAGCCCAGTTCCTCATCCTCGCCCTGTTCGTCTTGGGGAGTGTGAAAACGAGTAGGCAGTTGAAAGAGCAGCTGGAGTGGCAGTGTTTTCTGGGGTGATCCAGGTCTCCGTGAGGGCCAGGAAGTGGAGAGTCTGCAGGGAGTTGGTGGAGGGAGAGGAGTAGCAGGGAGACAGGTTGGTGGAGGGAGACAGGTTGGTGGAGGGAGAAGAGTGGCAGGGAGACAGGTTGGTGGAGGGAGAAGAGTGGCAGGGAGACAGGTTGGTGGAGGGAGAGGAGTAGCAGGGAGACAGGTTGGTGGAGGGAGACAGGTTGGTGGAGGGAGAAGAGTGGCAGGGAGACAGGTTGGGGAGGGAGAAGAGTGTCAGGGAGACAGGTTGGTGGAGGGAGAAGAGTGGCAGGGAGACAGGTTGGTGGAGGGAGAAGAGTGGCAGGGAGACAGGTTGGTGGAGGGAGACCTAGAAGACACAGAGCTGTAACTGCCAATGACATAAGGGCCACACTACTAGATCATGTTGTGGATCCTGGTCCACAGAGAGGGGGTGTTGAGGGTTGAGGTTGCAACCAATAAGATCTATAGTTGCATCTGTAATGCGAATTTTCATTCTTACAGTAAATGATAACATTTCAGGAATTGATTTCTGTCTTGCAATTATAAAGAAAATGTTCATGTAAAATATATGTTTAGAATTGGACCACAAGGCCCCCAACAGGAGGAAGGGGAAGGATAGGATCAGATGCAGGAAATTGTTGAGATGGGTGTTGTCAACAATAGCATTAGTAAATTAGTACAGACAAAATAAAAAATATATATATAATTGATTTGTGTGAAGTTACTGAAATGATTCAAACTGTAAAGATAAAAAGTGTCTAACTTGTGTGTTGGTGTTTGATAGTGTTTTTGCTCTTTAAAGATGTGGTCCTAGTCCTGGTTCACCATTCAGTCGGTTAGTCACTTTCACTGCATCTGTAGCGGTGTGTGTATGTGTGTGAGTGTACTTGTCTGTGTGTGTGTGTGTCTGTGTGTGAATGTGTGTGAATGTGTGTGAGTGTGTGTGTGTGTATGTGTGTGAGTGAGTGTGTCTGTGTGTGAATGTGTGTGAGTGTGTGTGTGTGTGTGTGTGTGTATGTGTGTGTGTGTGTGTGTGTGTTGGGGGTCACTGATTGATCGTGTCCTAGATTGCTTTGTGTTTTAGTTGACCAGTTGATGCCTGCAGCGTTGCCGCAGGCAGAGAGCATTTTTTCCATTTCTGCTCATCTTCTCTGAACTCAGTAAACGCTGAGTATTGATCTGTCGGTCTGATCAGTTATATAATCAGCTGGAGCCCGCAACAGCACACAAATAAAAAAACTGGACTGTGTATGAAAGATAGACGTCGTCATGGTGACGTCTCCCATTGGTTTGTGGACTATGGTTTTCGTGCTCGAGTTCAGCAGTTTGGCTGTGACCATCTTGGATTCTTAGCAAGGAAGTGACCATATTTGGACTATCACTATTACTCTATAAGACCATTAAATGTAAACTTTGTCACAAGCCATTATGCCCACGTTTCCCTGGTAACACCTGAGGGTTTGCTTATACCTGGAACAATCATTACCACCCAGTAAAGGTTGTCATGCAATGGAAACATTGTTCACTGCTCCAGCAAATAGGACGGACCGATACGATATGACTTGGCTCAGCTACAAGCCAGAGAGCTAACATTATGCTAGCAAGATTCAAGGTATGGTAAGGTAAGCCAAGCCACGTCATTGTCCCCGAAGCAATCTCTTAAATAAGTTATTCAAATGAGTTTTGTTTTTTAATTTCATGTAGCCATCACCTATAGAACAGTGAGCGGACAGATTAAAGGGGTCCATTATCAGGAATGAATGGACCCCTGCAGCCAATCAGCATCCAGAATTCTGCTGGACCACTCGATAATCAATCCGACAACATTTAAAGCTGAGCTGCAAACGGTTGTTAAATGGCCCATTGGTGATTGGTGAGATCTGAGGATATTTTCTCATAAATTCTGCGAGTGATTCCATAGAGATATTAAAGATGAAGGGGGACAAAGGGTCTCCCTGCCGAGTTCCCCATTTTATGTCAAATAGTTCTGAAAAGCCACCTCCTATACAAACACGAGCAGAGGGATTAGCGTTTAATGTTTTAATCATATTTATTAATCTATCTCCAAATTTAAATTATTTTAATACTCTCCACAGGTATGGCCATTCTTGACGATCAAATGTCCTTTCCGCATCCAGAAACAACAGTCCACATGGGGGTGGGATTTTATGGGTTTCACCAATTACGTGTAAGCTTCTGCGAATATTATCATAAATCCTGTTTGGTCCGGGCTGATTATCTTCTCAAAACCTTTGAGAATATCTTCAAGTCAGCGTTTATTAAAGATATTGGTTGATGGCTGGTGCATTCCAGTGGGTCCTTGCCAGGTTTGGGAATGTCTGTGATTAACGCAGTGTTCAGATCTCTATGGAACATGCCGTTTTCAATAGCATAATTAATAGTGTCCAGCCATATTGGTCCTAGTATATCCCAGTGTCAGGTATACATTTATTTTGGACCCGTCAAATTAAAAAAAAATTATTAATTCACAATCAAAACCTTTTTTTTTTTTTACGAGAAGTGATATTTTGATTCCGCACCTTTCTAAAAGCTCTGTGGATGTATTTATTTTTTAATTATTCATTTAAATAAAAATATTATCAATATGATCTTTAATTTCAATAGCTCAGACATAGCAGATGGAAATAAGTCAGTATCAAATATGGTTGGGGCATAAAGGCTTATAAATGCAAGTTTTTTACCCTGAACAGACGTGGAACTGGATCTCTCTATTGTTAGATTTATATTACGTCTCATTAGTACTGAACTCTGAAAACATCCTCAGGTTTTAGATGCATTTCCTGAATCAACGCAATATCTTTCTTTTTTCTACGTAGGAAGTCTCAGACCTTTGATCGTTTGAATGCAGAGTTAAGTCCCCTAACATTAAAATGATACAATCGTAGTTCCCTAACCTATCTGATTTGGCAACGTTCATCTGGATCATATTTTGAATGTTGGTGGAGCTCTGGGAAAACCTACTACTTCCCCCTCCCCCCTAACTTAACCCTTTACTTCGAAACATCTGTGACTGTGACTCAGCAGTGTCAGCACTGACAACTACTTCTGCCATAACAGAGCAATTATCTTTGTATCTTTGTATTATCACCCTCATAAACATTAGCATTAGAGACAAACAAATTCACATTTATAACAATATAAATCAAACATCGGCTGTAATAAACCAGTTCAAAATGAAACTCGGGTAACTTTGGGTAAAGAGCTCCACATCACACTAAGGGCCCTAGTTTCGTGGCGCAATGCAAGTTTCGACCCGCGCAGCCTTGCGCACGGTCAGTTTGGCAGTTTGGTGGATCGCCTGCGCCAAGATGGGTGTGGCGGCGCAGCAGGGGGAGGCGTCACAGATTCAGCTTGGCACAGCGGAAGTTTGGTGGCAAAAAGCCTCGCCGAGACTGCGCTGAAAGCCCGCCAGCTCCAACCTGGTCTACTCTCGGCGCAAGGCGCAAATAAAGTCCATTCATTCAAGGCGAATCACAGCTGGCGGAGTGGAAGTTTGGCTGACGCCGCGCAGTGCGTACACGTCACCGAGACCTCACAGGCAGGTTTCCACAGTTCCAGGCACATTTAAATGCAATAAATAATCACAACAAACACTATTTAATGCAACTAATTGAATCAACACGTGAATTTATATCTATATAGATTGTCCCGTCACATCTGACGTCAGATCAAAGGCGGATGGCACGCGTAACGGAAACTCAGCCTCTCGGACCAAAACATCTCCCTCTCTCTCTCGTGTTTTTTATAATATCAGCATTGTTATTATTATGATACGCACGCACAGCGCGTGATGCGCTTGGTGGGAGCGGCGGTGCTGCTTCTGTCATCGGGTTGTCAAGTGACGGAACTTGCACTGAACCTCCCCTAACGCATTAAAGGTGAGGAGAGGAGCTCATTTGATTGGTGAAGATCTGAATCGGCTGTTTTAAGTCGTTAATGAGTCCAAAAGTATAAAATATGGGGGGTTTGCGTCAGAGCTCAATGAGGAGCGGCCATCCTGCTTCAAGCCTCACCGGAAGTCTGCTGGTTTTAACTTGACTTATTTACACATGACATCATCATAATCCCAGTGGACACTTAGGCCTATACTGTACTATATTCACTTTAGGAGGAGCAGACCCAGAACTCATTGTTAAAGGATAGGATGTGATAAAGGACTATAAGATCATTTTCTATGGTTCATGGGGGTTTTCTGGAGCAGAAACACGACTCTCTGGCAGTGGAACATATTCACTATTGTTTGGCCTTTCACGCTTATATTTGGCTGTTCATAGCCCACAATCATTTTAAAGATGTATGTCATATTACATGTTCAAATAGCTTCTTTAAAAAGTCAAACCTTACTAACAGCTATGAAACATTGCTGATTGAGATCAAGAATATTAAAAGCCTTATGAATGTAGAGGATTCAGGAGTTTAAAACATGACAAAGACTCCAGAACGTTGGTCCAATCAAATGTGAGAACAGGGACTCATCCCTCAAAGAGTGTATATATCTATCATTAGCTGTTCACTGATTCTTCATCGACCTGCCTGCCTGTTACTCTGTCAGTTTAAACATCCTCCAGTCGATTGTAAGTGATGTTATATAAAATAATCCATCATTTTCATTCTCACTTTAGTTCAATAATCATTTAGTTTATAAAATATCAGAAAGAATAACAAAAAACAGCCAGCATCTCCACATCCACAACTCTGCTCACCCATTCCAGCGGATCACATGACCTCGGTCCTCCAGAACCTCCACCAGGGATCTAGTTCATAGTCCAAGGAAGCTGACCCCTCTTCATCCAGAGACCTGATCCACCTCCACACTCCGTCCCAGCCTCAGCTGCTCTGATGCCGACTTCCTGCCTCCACTACTCAGGCGGAGCAGTGGACACCCCTCCCTCTGTTAGTCCCACCCCCAAAACAATTGTCTTGCTCAGGGACACCAGGCACTCAGCTAGGAGGAGGCGGGGATCGAACCGGCAATCTTGCGGTTGCCAGCCAAACGCTCTACCTCCTGAGCTAAACCCCCCCTATGAGTCCAATATTAATATTTTATGGATTCAACCAAAATAAAATACAAAACTCTGCTGCATATCAAACAAGCGCTGCATCACCAGCAGCCAGCCACCAGGGGGCGATCCAGATGTTGTGGCTTCACACGTAGGGAGAGAAAGGTTCCTGTTGTTATACTGCACTCAGGTAAAGAGAAACAGAAACCTTCACACCTGCTGACAAGCCGAGGGAACAAAGAAATATGAAAAGCCAAATAGTGAAAGACATTAGGTGACTGTTAAAAAGTCTGTGTGACAGGTAGGACATTTGGTCCATTTTAAAGCTGAAATAATGACTTGATAACACATTTATAGATAAAGTCATTAGCAGCTTTCAGCCTGCGTTTGTCTCTTATATAATTGGACATTTAATCTTATTGGGTTCTGAACTGCTGATTGGCCAAAATTACATTTGAGGATGTTGAGAAAAAAAGTCTCAGTCTTTTTTTCTGGACCTTTCTACCTCACATGGAGCTACGGACATTTGGTCACGTGGTGTGTATCTGAGAAATGTGATGGGAATTTTTAATTTAGTGGTATATTATAGGTCAATGAGTAGTTTGAGTAGTTGACTTATAATATTCCAGTGTCATGACCTGTATTCTGCACTTATGTCATGTGTTACATGAGTTGCAGAATGCATCTTGTGACACCAGCACAGCTGGCAAGTCAATATGGATCCCTGGACACTGATGAGTGGTTCAAACACCACATCTTGGACAAAGTTCTCTGTCTACACAAACAACGGAACAATGCTTCTCTGATGACACATCACAAACATCTGTATAAAAAGCCCTTCTCAAGACTGAAGAAAGGTCAGACTCTTAAGGAGTCTGCCCCTATCTGGCCAGATAGTTTGCTCTGAAGCTGTATGTCGCTGATGCGGTCTGCTTGGACACCCTGTTTGTGAGGGCTTTGACTTATTAGACTTTGTCTGTTTACAGTCTGTCTGTAGCAGCTGCAAGCCTGTTATGGACTCTTTATAGAATAAATTATGTAAAGCTCTGTTAGGAGTTGTATTCTTATTTCTCATCAGGAAATCATAAACCGATTTCCACCACAAGGAACTCCATGCGCTGATAAAGATCATTAGATGTACAGTATCTATACATCTATTTTATATAAACTTTCTCCGCAAAAACAACTATAACCTTTTATAATAACAATGTATGAAATTAAACTGTGGTTCGTGTGTAGTGATGAAACTCCAGAGAAGATCAGCTGAATGTGCAGCTCGCCTCAGCAAACCACAGATCCCATCAGCCACTCTGGTCGCCCTCTGGGCCGTTTGAGAGAAGACAGGTGACGTAGCGGGACACATCCTCCACACAATAAACCATAATAAAACACTATAAACCACTATAAACTAAACCACTATAAACCACTATAACCCACAATAAAACACTATAAATCACTATAACCCACAATAAAACAGTATAAACCAGTATAAACTTAACCACTATAAACCACTATAACCCAAAATAAAACGCTATAAACCACTATAACCCACAATAAAACACTATAAACCACTATAAACTAATACACTATAACACACAATAAAACACTATAAACCACTATAACTCACAATAAAACACTATAAACCACTATAACCCACCATACAACACTATAAACCACTATAACCCACAATAAAACACTATAAACCACTATAACCCACAATAAAACACTATAAATCACTATAACCCACAATAAAACACTCTAAACCACTATAACCCACAATAAAACACTATAAACCCCTATAACCCACTATAAACCACTATAACCCACAATAAAACACTATAAATCACTATAACCCACAATAAAACACTCTAAACCACTATAACCCACAATAAAACACTATAAACCCCTATAACCCACCATACAACACTATAAACCACTATAACCCACAATAAAACACTATAAACCATGATAAACTAAACCACTATAACCCACCATACAACACTATAAACCACTATAACCCACAATAAAACACTATAAACCACTATAAACTAAACCACTATAACCCACAATAAAACACTATAAATCACTATAACCCACAATAAAACACTCTAAACCACTATAACCCACAAAAAAACACTATAAACCACTATAACCCACCATACAACACTATAAACCACTATAACCCACAATAAAACACTATAAACCACTATAAACTAAACCACTATAAACCACTATAACCCACAATAAAACACTATAAATCACTATAACCCACAATAAAACACTCTAAACCACTATAACCCACAATAAAACACTATAAACCCCTATAACCCACCATACAACACTATAAACCACTATAACCCACAATAAAACACTATAAATCACTATAACCCACAATAAAACACTCTAAACCACTATAACCCACAATAAAACACTATAAACCCCTATAACCCACCATACAACACTATAAACCACTATAACCCACAATAAAACACTATAAACCATGATAAACTAAACCACTATAACCCACCATACAACACTATAAACCACTATAACCCACCATACAACACTATAAACCACTATAACCCACAATAAAACACTATAAACCACTATAAACTAAACCACTATAACCCACAATAAAACACTATAAATCACTATAACCCACAATAAAACACTCTAAACCACTATAACCCACAATAAAACACTATAAACCCCTATAACCCACCATACAACACTATAAACCACTATAACCCACAATAAAACACTATAAACCATGATAAACTAACCCACTATAACCAACCATACAACACTATAAACTAAACCACTATAAACCTCTATAAACTAAACCACTATAAACCACGAAACCCAAAATAAAACACTATAAACCACGATGAAACCAAACAAAGCTTATTTTTCAATTCAAAAGTCAATGCAAAAACTTTCGGATGAACAGACGTGAACAGACAGATTTATCAACGAGGGAAATAATGACTACTTACAGTTCTCAATTTTCAAATGACAGACGGTGAAATATTGGTTAAATGTGTGTAGTCCTGGTCTACACATCATATTCTACACATCTTTGTTTGGTACAGATCCCGGCAGAAATCACATCATAATTATGTTAACTTGGTTTTCCAGGACAATGAGAATAATGACATAGAAATCGCAAATGAAATAGTTGCAAAATCAGTTGCAAAATCAGTTGAAATAATGGTAATCATACATGTTCTCCTACATGGGTCAGGCCCAGTGTGATGCATGTGCACACCCGCTCCACGGAGCCATGTGGAGTGAGATAACCCCAGTGATGCTGGAAACAGTGAAGCGAAGCCCAGCAACCGTAAATCAACAGTCAGACATTCAGACGGTAACATGGTTACGAGCCGCTGCTCCACGGAGACTAGAGTTCTCAACGGGTCGGCCCAGCCCGACAAACCCGACGGGACCCGAAGTTTCGGGCCGGGTCCGGGCCGGAAAAATACGCAAATGAGCCGGGTCGGGTCGGGCCTCGGGCTTCCTTTTTTTATAAAACACATTTCATTAAAAAATAAAAAATAAAAAATAAAAAAAATTGTAGGTTGTAAATTATATATTGTTTGCTGTGAATCATCGCTGTTCACGTTTGGTCAATCTGGCTGCCTGCTTCATGGGGCAGAGTAAGTTTCATTTGAATTCACGTCTGCTGTCTGTCTGATCGTGATAACAAGTGTATGAGGAAAACAATGCAGGCGCGCGGGGGGTCGGGTTCGGGCCGACAATTCATGCTGGTGTGTCGGGCTGCGTCGGGTTCGGGTTTAAAAACCCGCGGGCCGGGTTGGGTCGGGCTGTAATTTTCAGGCCCGTTGAGAACTCTTAACGGAGACAGACAGACTGAGGGTCTAAATGGGTTCCGTGGATCCTGATCAGCAGCTGAGGAGAACGGTCATGAGGGGTCCCACATGCTCCCAGCAAGGAAACCACAACCAGACCAGATCTGGATGCAGCTGCAGAGGTGTTTACCAGCTACAGCGGAGAGTCTCGGATCCGACTCGTGCTCCGACTGCATCTAACCCTCGGATGGAAGCAGAGTAGCCATCTGTTTGAGCATGATAAGTATTAAAAGAACAAACGGCTTTCATCAAAGGAACTGATTTCCGTAACTGGATGAATACTAATGAGTTTACCGCTGGCTCATCTCAACTCAACTCGGTGCCCATGCAGCCTCTCTAGTCCTGACATGCTCTCTGCACAGACCTCAGGTGGCCTGAAGTGGACTGAACCGGACCCCTGGACCCCACATCTCCTACCTTTGACTCGAAGGTAGAAGAGCAGCGTGAGCAGCATCCCTTCTGCTGAATGTTAGTGCTCCCTCGGCTTCACACCCTGGATCTCATGGTGGTTTCCTCCTCCTCCTCCTCCTCCTCTGCTGATCCTCTCCTCCTCCTCCTCCTCCTCCTCATCCTGCCTTCCTCCTCCTCCTCCTCCTCCTCCCCCTGCTGCTGCTTTCAGGGACCAGCTTGGCTGGTGCCTCCGCGTCGCTCCTCCCTCCCCTCCCATTCCCCTTCAGGCTGCCTCTCTTCATCTTCTCGTCACACTACACACACACACACACACACACACTTACAGTATTAAACATCAGAGTGTGCACATTCTTTGTGTGCATCCTCACTTCCTGGACGGGGATCATACCACATGATCGGGGCTTTTCTTGGGAACCTGCTCCACATTGCAGTTGCACCACATTGTCCACAAGATGGCAGAAGTAGGCCTGAATCCAACAGCAGCATCCTCTCCTCACATTTTACCCTAAATTTAAACCGTGAGGACTATTTTTAGTGGCTGTGCCTGTTGGAGCTGATCCTGGACAGCTACACGTTCCTATAGACCGTCCCTGGAGGACCTTATAGCACTTCTGAGAGTATGGTGAGCTACAGCATTTCACCTTCAGGCAGGAAGTAGAATGTCATGCTGTCCTATATTAGACAGAGGTACTGTGGTGTACATGTTGAATTTATTTGGGTGCCAGTTTGTAGTAAATCTAACATCCTTTGTACCAGGAACTCCAGGGTCAGGAGGAACAGGGGGAAAAAGACCACCTGAACTGGACCAAGACCAGATTGTATTGAGACCGAGACAAGACCAAGAATTTGAAGGGTTGACAGTCAGTCAATACCAACACCATGACTTTGAGGGGTTGATACCGAGTCAAGACAAAAACCAAGGCAGGGGGAAGGTACGTGTCCACAGGCAGCGGTGTTTCCCCGCGTCCCATTCATTGTCTATGTGAAAAGCCGTGCAATGCATTCTGGTAGCGTTGCGGCGAATGTCGAGAGACGGCGCGCGAGTTGGCCGCTCCTCATTTGCATAAAGTTTAAGTTGAATCTACTTTATGATAATCAGAGGCGCCGGGCTCGACTCGCCGCCTCGCAAACGCTCGCGAAAATCTTCTATACTGAATGTTGTCGATCTAAGATAAAGACAGATTCAGCAACTGCATAGCTTATTTCTCGCTTGAAATGTTTTCAGAAACACCTTTCGGTGAACTATTTCCGTAAAATAAGAGAAAGTTTCCAAACGAGCCGCCATGTTGGTCTGCGTGAACTCCGGAGCAGAGAGGACAGCTGTGAAAGCGATCGTCCAATCAGGTGCAGCCATGAAGTGTGCGCCCGTCAATCATCCTCTAGTGGCAGCCCACCAAGCGTGCAATACTGGGAAGCGGCGCGTCAACTCGCGTTTAAAATCGCCCCTGTGGACACGTACCTTAAGACTACGGGCCCTAGTTTCGTAGACCAGTCGCAGTCAGCACGCAGCGGGGTGTGTCCGCCTCGACTTTGCAAGTTTCGTGCACCGCGCAGGCTCGCGCAGGCACGCCTCCCGTCTCGCCCACCCGCGCAAGTGGGAAAGAGGGAGGAGAAGAAGGCGTGCGTGGGAGACGAGGAGGAGACAAGGCGTGGACTAGGATTAATACAGCCGATTCAGATCTTCACCAATCAAATGAGCTCCTCTCCTCACCTTTAATGCGTTAGGGGAGGTTCACTGCAAGTTCCGTCACTTGACAACCCAATAACAGAAGCAGCGCTGCCGCTCCAACCACGCGCATCGCACACTGTGCGTGCATAAAGTCATAATAATTATAATGCCGATATTATATCACTATAGAAATTGTAGGCACATTTTAGGCATGTATATCACAAAACAGGGTCAGGGTGCACAGCTCATCATCTGCGCTCCACAGCTGCACCGGATTCCCCGTCCAACACCAGAACGGCGGGACACCGGGATCTCGCGTGCCGCTCAGAACAGCTGCAGCCCCAACTCCGGTTCCAGCTCGTGGCAAAGTTGCGCGTTTCTCCATACTGCGGAGGCGCGAGACCAGGCACGAGCTGCTGTATTTTTTTTTAAAATATTTTTTCAGGCATAGACGCATTTTATTAGCAGTTGATAGAAAACAGGAGTTTCCGTTACGCGTGCAATCCGCCTTTGATCTGACGTCAGATGTGACCGGACAATCTATATAGATATAAATTCACGTGTTGATTCAATTAGTTGCATTAAATAGTGTTTGTTGTGATTATTTCTTGCATTTAAATGTGCCTGGAACTGTGGAAACCTGCCTGTGAGGTCTCGGTGACGTGTGCGCACTGCGCGCCGGTCAGCCAAACTGCCACTCCGCCAGCTGTAATTCGCCTTGAATGAATGGACTTTATTTGCGCCTTACGCCAAGAGTAGACTAGGTTGGAGTTGGCGGGCTTTCTGCGAAGTCTCGGCGAGGCTTTTTGCCACGAAACTTCCGCTGCTCCAAGCTGAATCTGTGACGCCTCCCCCTGCTGCGCCGCCACACCCATCTTGGTGCAGGCGATCCACCAAACTGCCAAACTGACCGTGCGCAAGGCTGCGCGGGTCGAAAATTGCATTAGGCCGGCTCCGCCACCCTCCGCCACCCTGCGCTGCGCCACGAAACTAGGGCCCTACATCAAAAGACCAAGGAAAAGCCAGACTACATCAAGACCAAGAGAAAGGCATGGAGTGTCCAAGTCAAGGCAAAGCCAAGGCAGGGTGAGACTGAGTCAAGACCAAGTTCAAGGCAGGGCGAGAAAGTCAAGACCAAGACCAAGGCTGAGTGAGACCAAGTCAAGACAAAGACCGAGGCAGAACCAAGACCAGATTGTATTGTGACTGATACAAGACCAAGACTTTGTGGAGTTGAGACCAGGTCAAAATAAGTCAAGCCCATGAGCAAAGCAAGGAGAGACCAAGTCAGGACAAAGACCAGGCCAGTGCACAATGTCCCATCCTCCATGACACACGTAGGATAAATGTGGAACATGCAGACCACCTCTTTCCTTGCTACAGACAGTAAACTGTGTGAAGTGGACCATCAGAAATCATCAAAGGCATCATAGAGAGAAGTTTATGGAACACTCCATTGTTTTCTATGTACATGACAATAATGATGAATACACAGGCATTTTAGTGATATCCTTGCAGCTGTGGTCTGGACTGATGCAAAATCCAGAGACCTCTATGTCTGAAACAAAACAAGACTGATTCTGAGACCTTCAAAAAGTGGTCTTGAGACCGGTATCATGACTGAGACCGATCTCGAGTATTACAACACTGGTGTCTACCTTCTACAGCGAATTCCAAACATCCAAAAACACCTTATTGGGCCTTGAACAAGTCAAGTTCAACTATTTCCATTCCTCCAAGTCCCACAGTCAAAGTCTAGATCTATCTATCTATCTATCTATCTATCTATCTATCTATCTATCTATCTATCTATCTATCTATCTATCTATCTATCTATCTATCTATCCATCCATCCATCCATCCATCCATCCATCCATCGGTCTGTCTGTCTAAAATGATGAATTGAGAGAGATGATTTTGCTATGTGGCATTCTTGGCTGTCTGACGGGTTTCCTGCTCAGAACAACCATGGGGGTAATATATATATATATATATATATATATATATATATATATATATAATGTATGTATGTAATATATGTAATGGTTGACCTGAAACCTTTGACCACTATATATATATATATATATATATATGACATATATATACTGTATATATGGTCAAAGGTTTCAGGTCCACCATTACACCGTTTGTCCAGCAGAGAGCACTGGCAAGTCAATTTTCAATCAGAATAAATGCTTGTTATGTTATGTTGTTATTTGTTGGTCACAATCCTTTAAAATAAAATCAATCCCTTCAATTGTTTGCGTGCTTTTGTAGAAAAAAAGTAAAAGCTATTGGCCTATAAAATAATAAGAACAAATGTAGGTTTGTGTAGGTCAGTGTTGACCTCAATAACCAGCATCGCTCCACTTGCCATTGCTTTATTTATGCAAAAACTGAACAAGAAGCCAGAAGATGCTCCAAAAGAAAAGTCCATGCGTTAGCTGACAGAATGATTAAAGCCCATGAATCCACTATAAAAGGTTATTTTGGGACAGGCACACCCACAGCTCTCCCTCGCAGCGGAACACAGACGTGGACACATTTAGTTGCTTTCCTGCCAGAGTTGCAACATGGAGGAGGCTGTGCAAACATTTTCTACATTCCTTAACCGTGAGGGTGGAAGGCTATTCTCTGTGCTGGACGGCTTTATCACAGCAACCTTGAAGACATTTCAACTTTATCAGCAGTGGCAGCGGCAGGCTGAGGCCTCCAACTGGAATCAAACCTGTGGAGTTCGCTACAAACACCACTATGGACTGGTTTATGGAACCTTACTCACTCACTGTGCTTTTATCTGGACAACGTTACTTCATTAAACGTTACATTTACGTGTATGACGTCTATGTTTTGTGTTGCAGAGATATCTAGTGCAATGAGTCAGTCTTGTAATACCACTTGTACCTGAGGAGGCGATAGTGAGTCATTGTAGCATCCAGTCTATCCTCAGTCAAGCACAAGAGGATCATCAATAAACAAGAGGTCTACAATAGTAGCTCACATTAGTCCAGAGACCAGACTATGTGGAGAAACCAGAGACTGTCTGTGGTCCCCCAAAGGTCTAGATAGTAGCTCACATTAGTCCAGATACCAGACTTCATTTCATTGCTTGAGTCATTATGGACAAAATTGTTGAACTAGTTATCAAATTCTGTCAAGCCAATTTTATATCTTTATTTATGATTTTTTCCTGGAAATGTCTCCTAAATTGAACAGTTGCTCTCAGGTGAACTTCAGCTTTCACTCACGAGGAGGTGTGTGAAGTATTAGTTGTAACCAATGACAAGCCACTTGTTCACAGTCACTCTGTGTCACCGAGTTCTGACCTTTTTTTTTTTGCACTGGAAAACACTAAGAGAATAAACTCATAATGAAAACATGACAAAGCCATTTGACTGTCTTGTTCATTAATGGTGTCGAGACTTCTTATTTTGATGACACTGGCAGTTTCACTGACATGAATACTTGCTTTGGAGGAATGGACTATCCATTTTGAGCAAGTAAGTCCACTAGGTTTTGCAGTTTGCACTAATTGTTTTGAGAAATGCACTAACTGCTGTGCAAATGTTAATAGTGATGTGAGAAAAGCACCAAAGCGACTGAGAAAAAAAGGGGGGGGGGGGGGTAGCACTGTCACCTCACAGCGAGAGGGTCCCGGGTTTGATTCCCGGGTCGGGTTCGGGTTCCTTCTGTGTGGAGATTGCATGTGGGTTCTCTCCAGGTTCTCCCACAGTCCAAAGACATGCAGGATGGACCTGTCTGTCTCTACATGTCAGCCCTGTGATAGACTGGCTACCTGTCTGTCTCTACATGTCAGCCCTGTGATAGACTGGCTACCTGTCTGTGTCTACATGTCAGCCCTGTGATAGACTGGTTACCTGTCCAGGTGTACCCTGCCTTCGCCCAATGACAGCTGGGATCGGCTCCAGCCCCCCTGCAACCATGAATACAGGATAAGCAGTAGACAATGGATGGATGGATGGATGGATGGATAATATGACTCGTCCTGACAAGTGAACCAAGTCTTCTCTGCTCATAACCCTCTCTGTTTAGACTGGAATACATACCTCATTTAAAAAAACAGTGAAACTCGGCTATTTCTAATAAATACAATGGATGGATTTCAAATCTGATCATGTGGGAGGTGAATCAGAGGCATTGAAACTCAGGGACAGATGGGGGGGTCCAGTGTGGACCAGCCAGGGTTTATGCACAGAAGGCCAATTCATATTATGATTTTATATGTGCATGTGCAGTTTCCATTAAAATGACTGTATGTCATAAAATCAATGAACATAAAACAGTCTTATCAATGGAATCATCCTCATCTCCCTTTTCTCACTGAACAACATGACATCAGTCACTCAACACACACTTGTAACAATGAGAAGCAACAATGGAGCTGTAAGCTTCATGCTCAGCCAACTGAGGCAGAATAAGACTGCACACACACACACACACACGTACATACATAAACACGTACATACACACACATGCAAGTACACACACACACGTACACACACACACACACACACATGTACACACACATACATGCACACACACATACACATACACACACACACACACACACACACACACACACCAAACCACAGTCGCATATTCATTTCTGGTTCAATCCTAACTCCTGCTGAATCTCAGCTTCCCTGCTCATTCTGCCTCCTTTGTCTCTTGTTCTGCCTGCCTGTCTGTCTGTCTGTCTGTCTGTCTGTCTGTCTGTCTGTCTGTCTGCTGTGTTAGGTTTTGTGCGGTTTGACTCCAGATTACAGTAATATCAGAAACCTCGAAGATTAAGTGAGCTGGTCTGAGAGAGGGATGCAGAGTCATGTGACACCGGGGTCAAGAAGACAGTGATGGAGGGATTGTAAAGGAAGACAGTAGGGAGACGGACGGAGGAAGGGGGGGTCATTAGATGAAGGGGGAAGTCCCTCCTGATTGATCTGTCTCTCTGCTCAGCATGTAGCCTCAGTGAGCTGCAGCGACGGCATTGTCACATGACCGAAGTGGTCGGCCAGTGGCGGTATTAAGGGAGCGTTGAGCCTTGTTGTGGATTAGCCTTGTGAACAGATATGCTACAGGCTAACAGATGTGCTGCAGGCTAACGCTGCTCTCTGCTAGGTTCGACAGGACGACATCAGCAGCAGGACGATGGAACAGAACTAACCAGAGAAGGCAAGTTCTGAAGAAGTGGTGAACGCTCCCTGATGACAAGCTGAAGCCAAATATGAATTGCTACCTTTGAAAACTTAGAATAATGTCCAGAATATATAAAAACTGTGAAATAATGCAGGGTTTGTTGAAAAGCCATGTGACCAATATTTGAACTGCGACCGTGCAAAAAGTATGAATGCTTTAAAAAGGTGGATTCATGTGAGAAAGTCCTAATCTTTGTGAACGTTACACAGTTTGAATGTTGGACTTTCTATCTGGAAGTGTGAATGACTAGATGAGTGCTGAAAATGCTTTAAAAAGTATGAATAGTGAGGATTTTTTGAAGATTCCTTAATCTGCTAGAATGAGAAAAAAATGGTCGAAAAACATCAAATATCTATGAAATGATGAATGATATCAATTAGAAACATAGACGCGGTCAATTCCCAATTGAGATGAATATTCTTGAGAGAACACATTGAAAAATTAGTTAAGGGCCAAACTTTCTGACCCAGAAGATATAATAAGTAAAAAATAAATAATTCTGTGAATTCCTCCTGCATTCACAACTAATAAGCAAAAATTAAGCAGCTCAGACATCATAGCTGATGGTGAAGATCAAACCTCCTCATTGGTTGATGGATGCTAGCCAGACTGGTATCTGTTGTTTATCTCAGTATGACTTTATTATTCATGTCTGTATTCCTTCATGTGTGCTGACTCTGAGTCATTCCATCTTTTACAATCACACATCGCAAAGGTCGTCTTCGGCTCCTCCTCCAAGAACTGTGATTTACTAGATGTCTTTAATTCAGACCACAAAGCTGCTTTCCTCTGCTGTCCCATCACTCTGTCTCACATGTTACCTGCTGACTGCAGCTGGTTTATTCCCATGACAACACTTCACCAGGATCCCGATGGATCCCGATGGATCACCATCTCACCGTCGTTCCCTCTGTGACCACGCTGCTGCAGTGAAAACACTAACACCAAACCAAATAGAGTTGTTCCGAATTCCGATACCAGTATCGGAAATGCCTCCGATACTGCCTAAAATGCTGGCATCAGTATCGGCGAGTACTGGAGTCCAGGCACCGATCCGATACCACCTAATTCATTTTTCCGTTAGCTTTGACACAGTTCTTCTTCGCCACTCTTAAAACAGTTGCGCTGTGCTGCCGGCGGCACCTACTGTTTTTTCGAGGGGCGAAGAAGAATTGATCACGTGAAACCTGTTAAAAGGAGCTAATGTTAGCGCCTAATGTTGGCGGTCTGGCAGTACTTCACAGTGGATGTTCCCACCAGTAAGACGGTGACATGCAACACAGGGCTCTCACACACATTTCAACCTGTTCGTACATGGCATGCGCTCTAACCTCTCCCCCAACTGCGCGCCATGTGTTATTTTTAACAGTTCACCGAAATGTGTTTCTGAAAACATTTTAAGTGAGAAATAAGCTATGCAGTTGCTGAATCTGTCTTTATTTTAGATTGACAACGGTCAGTTTAAAAGATTTTTGAGAGCTTGCGGGAGGCGGCGCCGTCTCTCGAAACTCGCCGCGACGCGAAGGCATTGCATGGCTTCTTACATAGACAATGAATGGGTAGCGTGGAAATAATGCTGCCTTTGGACACGTACCTTCAGCCCTGTGCAACATATCCAAAGACTCAATTTTGAGAGGTGGCACGAGAACGGCACGTTGAAAATTTGCACTACTGTTTTATACTGTTCTATTTAAAAATAAATGGCTTCCATTTGCTGTATTCATTCATGTTTTACAAAGGGTTTAACCTGAGCCAGGCCTTACCACAATGATAATCTTATCACAGTCATGCAGGCGTAGTATGATCTTACACTCTGGTTTCAGTATCGGTACTTGGTATCGGCCATTACCCACAGCACGAGTATCGGAATCGGTATCAGGAGGGGAAAATGGTATCGGAACATCTCTAAAACCAAACACTGTTACACAACCGATGCCAAACTCTACACAATCAAACTCTTTCTCAATCCAGACGATCGATTATAAAAAGACATTGAGTCTTTTCAAAATAAACTTCACAGGAAGGGTTGATGTTAGTTTAAGGAAAGATTCTGGTTGATGTTAAAACCAGTCACCTGATTAACAAGTGACATAACACAATAATTGTGAAGTCAATACAGCATAGCATCACAATATGTTGCATGGCAAAACGGTATCGATACATGGACAAGTACCATCTTCTATCATATAAACCGTTAATGTTCAAAATACTAATGAACCTTTTGGTCATTTAGAAGCAGAGACAACCAGACAAACGTTCACCTGCAGGCAACAAGAACCGTTTTAACATGAGATCAAAGTTCCACTATATATATATATATATATATATGTGTGTGTGTGTGTGTGTGTGTGTGTGATGTTTTTGTGTCTTCGAAGCCATGTGGGCTGTGGCACTTTGAACAACACATTCTTGTCATTTTAAAACAGCATCCCGTTCATAGTGCTGCCTACGAAGAGTAGAGGCAATGGGCACGACACCAGAGCTATTCAAATGTTTTTACTTTTGCTCAATTTATCTTCCTTTAATTGCCTCACAAAGCACTGTGTAACATTTGCTTGTGCTTTATGAATACAACGTGTATTTTATGCTGACAGACTGGAGATGCTGATTGGTTAGCTTTACATGAAATATCAAAGCTTCAATGACTTCTTTCTTGCAGATTATGGAAAGAGGGATTAGTGAAAGAGTCCCAGGTCCCAGAGTCTTCCAGTCATCTGCTCTCCAGTGGAACCTCCATCTGAAGCCGATATGACCCACATTCACATGAGACAACAGCCACGTTACTTAAAGGCTTAGTTCCAACCCAGTTAGTTCACATAGACTACGCATGGCTTCTGAGAGACTGTTGGACTGGAGACTCACAACAGCACAATAAAAACATGATAACCACTTCCCACACATGTATACCATCCAGGAAGCTCTCCACCTTACACATCCCTCATGCACACTGACCTTGACCTCCAACATGCTGCCCTCAATGGCAACAAAATGCAAACCGACGTCAAACTACAGTTTGAGATTGTTTTTGATCCTGTTTATCATGTTGCTTCTGTTTCTGGTTCTCAGCTCTTGGAAACACCTTGTGTTCAACAAACACAGTTTTAAAATGTTGTGACTAAAGTATTGTGATAATATCGTAACAAGATAATATTATATTATGATAATATCTTATCGTGATAATACCATATTGTGATAATATCGTATCGTGATAATATACCGTGATATCGTAATGTAATAATTAGGGGTGTGACGAGATCTTGCAAGATTAAACTTTTTCTTGTTGCGTTAAAAATCTGTCTCGCAAGATTTGTGAGCTATACATAGCTGAGGTTTTACAAACAACTGTTACTGACTGGGAGCTTAAAAAACCCAACCACGGCATCGCTTATTGTTACTGACAATGCAGGTTATATGGACGTGGCCGTGGCGGGATTGAAGCCGCACATTAAGTGTTTTGTGCACACTATAAATCTTGCAACCCAAGCTGGCCTCGGTGTTCCCCGCGTCACTCGTTTGCTCGGGGGGTTGAGACGGGCATAGTTCAACGTCTAATTCCCACCCTGGTGATAAAATCGTATGATGATAACATCGTATTGTGATAGCATTGTATCGTGATAACATCGTATTGTGATAACATTGTATCGTGATGGCATTGTATCGTGATGACATCAACTCGTGATAACATAGTGTTGTGATTATAATAATAATAATACATTTTATTTAGAGGTGCTTTTCAGGACAATCAGGTCACCTTAAAAAGACAATCAAAAATGACAGCTAAAATTTGAAAAAGACACATGAACAACACAGCACAAGTGAATGTTAAAATTGAGTAAATCTTAAAATCTGCAGCAGAGTGATTGCAATGGGAGGGAATAAGCCAGTTTAAAAAGGTGGGTTTCTAAGCAGGATTTGAAGGTTGAAAGTGAGTCAATGGGCCCTAGTTTCGTGGTACAGCGCAGGTTGGCGGAGCCGGTGCAATGCAAGTTTCGACCAGCGCAGCCTTGCGCACGGTCAGTTTGGCAGTTTGGTGGCTCACCTGCGCCAAGATGGGTGTGGCGGCGCAGCAGGGGGAGGCGTCACATATTCAGCTTGGCGCAGCGGAAGTTTCGTGGCAAAAAGCCTCGCCGAGACTCCGGCGAAAGCCCGCCAGCTCCAACCTGGTCTACTCTTGGCGCAAGGCGAATTACAGCTGGCAGAGTGGCAGTTTGGCTCACCGGCGCGCAGTGAGCACACGTCACCAAGACCTCACAGGCAGGTTTCCACAGTTCCAGGCACATTTAAATGCAATAAATAATCACAACAAACTCTATTTAATGCAACAAATTGAATCAACACGTGAATTTATATCTATATAGATTGTCCCGTCACATCTGACGTCAGATCAAAGGCGGATGGCACGCGTAACGGAAACTCAGCCTGACTGAATGACACAGCTGAAACTTGGACCTCTCGGACCAAAACATCAGTTTCATCCTGGGAAAAGTTTGGCCGTCTGACGCTGCTGCTGCCTTCGGTCCAGCGCCGCCGCTAGCCATTTTGGTGCCCTAAGCAGAATTCCTTTATGACAGACTTCACACTAGGGATGCAAATTATCGAGTAATTCATTAACTGATAGTTGTTTTATCTTATCGATCGATGATCCATTAATTGATAAGCGGCAATTCTTCTGAGAAGAAATTGCACAAATTTAGAAAATGCAAATCATATTTTGAATAATTTCATTTTAATGCATCAATTTGGTGAATATTGAGATCCAAAATATGACATATCGTTTCCTGACCAATTTCTTACAAACTGCTGGTTCTGATCCAAATGTTGACATACTAAATGGGGTTGAGGAGTTTAAGCATTCAAGAAAAGATGAAAACAAAAATGACTAAAACACAGTGCTGAGCCTTTATACTATTAGTTTATTATGACTATTATTAATATAAGTGGGTGAATATTCCTCAGCCTTCCTTGGTGTTTTGTTTTTGACTGAAGCCTCGTTCACATACGTCGCCACTCGCCTATCTCTGAGCGACAGCTGTCAATGGATGTGAATGTGTTCTAGCGGAATGTGGCCAGGACAGGCGATGCGATGTGGGCGATCGGAGATAAAATAACTTTTCTGCGATGCGAGTGAAGCGAGTACCAAGCAAGTACCAACCAATGTAGAATAGAGATGATTGGCAGTTGACGTATACAGAGAGTTCCACAGAGAGTTGCCGCTTGAAACTAGCCGCCGGGGGCAGTGATTTTTTTTTGCCAGCGAGTAGAATTCAGCAAGAAATCGAGTGATGGCCGAGTAACCACGTATGTGAACGGGGCTATACCCGCACGCACTGTCAAACTTGCCAGCTGAGGGGAGGTAGGCGCGTGGGACGTCTTGCCAAGGCGACGGGGGAAAACAGAACGTTGATGAGCCAAACCAGCCGCGAGAATTTCCCCTTATAATAAGCGCTGCTGCCCTCCTGTTTAGGCCTATCATTAGAGCCGATAATACTCGATAATCGATTAATTGTTTGCATCCCTAACTCACACACTCACAGACTTGTACACTCACAGACTCACACACTCACACACTCACAGACACACACTCAACAGACTTACACACTCACACTCACAGACTTACACACTCACAGAGGTACACGCTCACACTCACACACACTCACAGACTTACACACTCACAGACTCACACACTCACAGACTTATACACTCACACACTCACAGACTTACACACTCACAGACTTACACACTCACAGATTTATACACTCACACATTCACAGACTTACACACTCACAGACTCCCAGACTCACACACTTACACACTCACAGACTCAGACTCACACACGCACGGACTCACACACTCACACACTTACATACTCACACACATACACACAGACTCACACAGTCACACAGTCACAGACTCGCACACTCACATACTTACACACACACACTTACAAACTCAGACTCACATACTTACACACTCGCAGACTCACACACTTTCACACTCACAAGATCACGCACTCAGACTTACACACTCACAGACTTACACACTCAAACTCACACACTCAGGCTCACATACTCACAGACTCACAGAATCACAAACTCACAAACTCACAGACTCAAACACTCACAGACTCACACACTTACAAGACTCACACAGTCACACACTCACAGACACACACTCACAGACTTATACACTTACACACACACACTCACAGACTTACACACTCAAAGACTCATACACTCACTCATACTCACAGACTCACACACTCAACAGACTTACACACTCACACTCACAGACTTACACACTCACAGAGGTACACGCTCACACTCACAGACTCACACACACTCACAGACTTACACACTCACAAACTCACACACTCACAGACTCACACACTCACACAGTCGCGGGGTTAAGGAAAGGCAATAGGAGAACTCAAAAGGATTTAGGAAAAGTCGACCGCGGTGCTCAGAGAATCCAACCGGACTTTCACTAAGCCACGTCATTATAATGCTGCTGATGACTGACAGCTAGTGATCGGCACTGGCAATTGACGCGCGTCTGCGCTGGAGAAACTACAATAATGGACTACAAAAAGCGCGTCCTCCCAATGTTGTTGGGTTCTATAAACAGCTGGCTTCAGGTTGACCAGCTTCAGGTCCAGCAGCTCCTCCTTCCTGTTTGACCGTTTGCTGTATTTACATTTCATTTGTGGTTTTAGTTTTCGTTTCTGTCAAACATTTGTAAAATGATTGAAATAAATAAAAATACCATTAAATTATTATCACTGTCCACACACATTTATCAACACAATTCCAATGACTATATGTCTGCATGAAAGTAATTGTTGAATATGCAAATAAGCATAATGTTTGTTTTCATGAACGGCCGAGGTGTGCTGCACTTTAAATGTTGCTCTCGCAAAGAATTGTTGGTTGGCGTAATCTCCTTTCCTTTCGCATAGGAAGGTCTGTTGTATCCTATGCTAAAGGAGGTCTGTAAGGAAGCATTGGACCTAGGGCTGGGTCATATATTGATTTTTTAACGAGATATGGAACGAGACGCTATAGTCAACATCGATATAAAATAATTTGCGTTTAAAGTACTGCACATTTGGTCCAAATAACAGTAATTTCGTGCCACACCTGCCGCCTGCTCTTTCTCCTTACCTTTAATGCGCCGAGGCGAGGTGCAGTGCAAGTTTCGTCACTTGACAACCCAATGACAGAAGACAGCAGCAGCAGCTTCTTTCTTTCTCTCTCTCTCTCTTCTGTTTCTTTTCTTTTGAATTCTTCTTTATACTCACTCTCTGATGCCGAGGGTGTCTGTGGTTGGCTGAGAGAGATGTGAACTCTTTAGTTTGCATCACAGTTTCAGCTGTGTTAATTCAGTCAGGCTGAGTTTCCGTTACGCGTGCCATCCGCCTTTGATCTGACGTCAGATGTGACGGGACAATCTATATAGATATAAATTCATGTGTTGATTCAATTAGTTGCATTAAATAGAGTTTTTTGTGATTATTTATTGCATTTAAATGTGCCTGGAACTGTGGAAACCTGCCTGTGAGGTCTTGATGACGTGTGCTTACTACGCGCTGGTGAGCCAAACTGCCACTCTGCCAGCTGTAATTCGCCTTGCGCCAAGAGTAGACCAGGTTGGAGCTGGCGGGCTTTCGGCGCAGTCTCGGCGAGGCTTTTTGCCACGAAACTTCCGCTACGCCAAGCTGAATATGTGACGCCTCCCCCTGCTGCGCCGCCACACCCATCTTGGCGCAGGCGATCCACCAAACTGCTTAACTGACCGTTCGCAAGGCTGCCCTGGTCGAAAATTGCATTGCGCCAGCTCCGCCACCCTGCGCTGTGCCACGAAATTAGGGCCCATGATGTCCATTAGCCATTTGCGCGAGCGGCCCCGCGCCGTTCAATGGGAACGGACACACGAGGAGTTCTTGGTGGAAGGCAACACGTCCCGGTTCCAGCCGGACTTACATTGGACCCCCCGAGCTTAGCGCTGAGTCTGCCATAGTCACAACTACAGAGCGGGCTCTGTCAGCGAACTTTCCCCGATGCATCCCTCCACAACACACACACATGCACGCCCACGCACTGGCATCCCAGTTGCGGCAGTGACACGAAAAATAAACAGCCGCAAGAACACAGCTCAACTTTTTCATTTAACAAATTTAGCATTGAGTTTGCAATCAGCACGTTACGAGCACAAGGACGCAGGCAGGCTGGACATGAATGCAGTGGTGCTTGATGTAGAATGATGAGTTGGAACGCGGCAACGCCATCTATCTTATTGCATCAACAAATATCGATATTTATCTCATATCGACATTTTGCTTGAAAATATCGAGATATGAGTTTTGGTCCATATCGCCCAGCCCTAATTGGAGCTTCTTTCCTTTGCATTTAGAGAATTCGAACAGCTCTTATCATGGCGGCCACTTGTTTACTTCTGGGTCACTTCTTCAGTTAGGAACCTTCCTAAGCAAAATAGACTATTCGACTGCAGCCACACTCCGACTGCATCCATGATGGAAGCGGACGCTGTGCTGTTGGTGCTGATGATGACATGTGATCTATTAATCCTGCTCTGATGTACCTGATCATCCTCATTTTATATTGAACCTCCTGATAAAAGCTGCAACGATCATAACGACACACTTTGTGATTCTACAGGCTTAGAGACTATTTGGCGAAATGGTTTATCTCATGGGAGCCTGAATGTACAGAGCATGTTTCATTGTAATCTCTACCAATATTATCACGACATCCATCAATTAGAGAAGGATGTGAGCTCATCTTTTCAAACATCAAATCAAATTCTTCCATCTGGCTCTGTTTCACTACAATACGTCATCGATTCAGCTCCACTTGACAATAGCAACAATCATATTAATATCTCTGTGATAACCACAGACAATGATGCAACAAACCTGCTGTACTGACATAAGTTGCACTCCAACTGATCAATATCCAACCCAGCACCATGTCCTGCTGACGTCAGCCGTTTCCTCTCTCTTCTCTAGAGATGGCTGATGGAGCCACGTAACTCTACTTTCAGAGCTAGCTGGTAAAAACTCAAACATGCTTCGCTTTAAAATAACTATGACGTAAGTGTTCCACGTGATGGATTATTGGTGATTGCTGATTACTAGATGACACCATATATGGCCTTTGTTATGATCATGTCCAATGGACTTGTATTCACATGGCGTCTTTCAAGTCAGCTGACCAGTCACAGCTCTGTACATGAAAGAGTTGGGTGATTGTCTACAGCAGGCCTATTCAATTGGCGGCCCCCCGGGCCCCTTCGATCTGGCCCGCAAAGGAATATTTACTGGCCCTTTTAGTGGAAAAAACCTTAAAACATGCTGGCCGTATAGTGGCCGATATGAGCTGCCCTCTCTCATCTCCGCGCAGCAGTGTAGATTTTCTCCGTAAAGGCTGAGTTATGCTTCCGCGTCGACACAACGCAAGGGGGCTTGCAGACCCCTTACGTCCTTGCGGACCCCCCTTACGTCCAACGCAAGGGCCTGTAAACAAAGTAAACAAATACGCTATAACGAGGCTACGACGATATACGTCAAGAGTCTCGGTCGGTCGGTCAGTCTTTACAAAAACCATAGCGCCCTTTACTGGTGTGGCATTGAATTGCATTTCGACACGTAAACCCAACGCAGAACCATCACGGTCTCCAAGCAACTGCATGGCCGTTGCTTGGATAATCAGGGCTTAAGACGCGCGGCCACAGCAATCCTCACCGCGCGCTCCCGCTACGTTCTTCTTCGTGTACTTTATGCACTTGATGTTGTTCTGATGACCGTTCCGCCTCGTTGAACCACCACGATGTCGCTTTCTACTCTACTTTCTACTCTCTGTCTATGGAAAGGTGACATTTGGTGAATTTTGTGGTATTTTGTAAGTTGTTGCACTCTTCAGACTCGTGGTGTGAGCGGAACCGAGAGAAAATAAAATACCAAGGTGAATGATAAAAAACACGAACCGCAAGATCAAAATAACAAGCAATAAAATTTGCAGGTAAATCAAATCAGGATATGCTTCACAATAAAAGTATGTTTTTATCAGAGACAGAAAATAACTCAGAAAGCCTTTTTTAACCCTGATCCAGGTCCTCGGGGTCTTCATCATGAAAAATTCATCCTGGAATCTGGAGGAGTGAGAAGACCACCGCCTGAGGATCTCACATAAAGGTTCATCAGGGACTAAAAGATCTCGAATGTAGTCTGGAGCCAGGCCACGAAGAGCCTTGGAGGTAATCAATACAATCTCAAAATCAGTCAAACAAACAGGTGAGATGAGCTTTTCCATCTTTGTTCTAGTTCAGAGCAGAGCAGCTGAGGTCTGGACCACCTGTAGTGGTTTAAGGTTTAGGAAGGGAAGAGGAAAGCCTGTTGCCATCATCAAGACAAAAGCAAAATGCAATTTCTGCATCTAGACAGATACAAGTGTTTCTGCTTCATGAGAATTGAGCTGTCGAACAAAGACATCCAGTCCAGACACTTCAACATGCTGAGAGCTGGAGCCCGGGATTGAACCACCGGGTTAACCAACCCCCGGGTAAAGGACCGCCTGCTTCACCCTCGTTACTCTGTTACGTTGGCCGTGAATCCACAAGCATGTTGTTCACAGTAAGGTAGAACAAACATTACTATCTCAAACCAGGTAATTTGTAGTAGAAAATGTGAAGGTGACAGACTTCTAGCTCCACCTCCACATAGCCACCACAATAAAATCACATCAGGTTTCAATGCCACAGAAAGTCTGAATGGGGGAGTAAACCAGTATGGAAGCTTGATGACCTCACTGGTAGTAAACCAGTATGAAAGCTGTTGGAGCCTGAATTCCTAGTAGAGACGCATCTCACTAGAAATTCCTCCATCCACAACTCCAAGGACAGCAACTTTCCTTCACAGGAACCTGAAGACAGCAACCTTTCTTAAGAGGAACAACCAACCCTTCTTCAAGGCCTGGTAACAATCTGGGCATAGCTTAGGACAGAAACTGAATGTGATGACATTAATGTTTCCAAGTGATTTTCTGTTTGATGTATTGTTGAGTTAAGTGTGTAACCTTAGTTCAGTTGTTAGTGATCTAGAACAGACAGTTAGCATGCTCACTAATCCAACTTTCCTAACGGCTCTACATATATTACACTAATTATACACATATAGAAACCTGTTCTCCAAGCAGAACCACACGGCCTCCCACAAAGAACACCCCCACTCCACATGGCTGACTGGTCGACACCCACAGCGGCCATCTATCCCCATCCTGCCTGTCTTTGGACTGTGGTAGGAAGCCGGAGAACCCGAAGAGAACACGGGGAGAACATGCAAACTCCACACAGAAGGACCCCGACCCGGGAATCGAACCTGGGACTCTCTTGCTGTGAGGCAACAGTGCTACCCACTACACCACCATGCAGCCTAATTATATTGATGTCTGTTATTAGACGTCTGTTATTATTATATGTCTGTTATTATACCTGCTATTATAAGCAATATTAAGCGTCCATTATTACATGTCACATTAAACCTCTGTTATTACACATTAGTGTGTTAGCAGCATGCTAACAATTTAGCTAGCTAGCGTTCTAGCAGCATCTATACAGGAGTATTCTGTCTGTGATGTAACTCATACTGATTATATACACTATATTGCTAAATGTATTCACTCAGTTCCAGTGAAAAGAACTCTGAATGCTTCAGCATACCAAGAGATGTTGGACAATTCCATGCTCCCAACGTTGTGGAACAGTTTGGGGATGGCCCCTTCCTGTTCCAACATGACTGTGCACCAGTGCACAAAGCAAGGTCCATAAAGACATTGAGGAGAGAGTTTGGTGTGGATGAACTTGACTGGCCTGCACAGCATCCTGACCTCAACCCGATAGAACACCTTTGGGTGTATGCGTGCGGGTGTGCGTGGGTATGTGTATGTTTGTGTGTGTGGGTGTGTATGTCTGTGCATATGGCTATGTGTGTGCGTGAGTGTGTATGTCTCTGTGTATCTCTGTGTGTATATTTGTGGGGGTGGGAGGCTTGGGTTTCATGGTGTTCTTTGTTGTTCATACCTTTTTTCGTTTTTGTTTTGTTCGCTTTTATTTTCTGTGAGGCACTTTGTGCTACTTTTAAGTATGAAAAGTGCCATATAAATAAAGTTTAATTTGATTTGATTTGATTTGGGATGAATTAGAGTGAAGACTGAGAGCCAGGCCTTCCCATCCAACATCAGTGTGTGACCTCACAAATACACTCCTAAACCTTGTGGAAAGCCTTCTTGAAGCTGTTATAGCTGCAAAGGGTGGACCAACTTCATATTAAACCCTATGGATTAAGAATGGGATGTCACTTAAGTTCATATGTGAGTCAAGGCAGGTGAGCGAGTACTTTTGGCAAGATAGTGTATGTTTACATGATGCATATTTGTGCTTGGTCTACATACTGGACTCACTCGCGTGCTAGCACCACAACCACTCCTATTTTCACAAAGAAAAGGTACAAATCTTTACTCCTGGTGAATATATGACTTGTGTGGTTCAGTGAAGTGGCCGGTCACAGACAGCTTTAAGTCAGACATGTAGTTTTCACACAGACCCAGTGCTGTCTCAGCAGAGTAGCTCTGCCATCTGTCTGGTCGCTATAGAAACCACAGTGTGTAAAAGCTCTGCTGTGGACACCGTTTACAGCTTCGGAGCTACGTTAGCGTTGTGGTAGCCATGCTGCTGCTACGGAAGCATTAACCATGGGGGAAACGCCGTATGAGCTTTTAAAGCTGCTACTTCTTACAGATGCTAAACCTGCAATGCAAGGTTGCCATATCTTCCAAACTTGTTATTTTGCATACAACCAGGATGAGCCGGATTCAGATCAGTCGTGTTGAGGATGTGCGACATGTGTGATGTCCTGTACACTCCGCACAGGAGGTCCAGACGCTGGATGGAGCTAACATGACATCAGTAGTCTGCAAATCCAAAACATCCTCAAAGAGCCGACGAGCTTCTGCATTCAGATCAATGCTAGAGCGTCCCCGCTGCTGGGTGATCAGCAGCATGAGAGCATGTGGGTGTGCTGCAGTGCAGCAGGGAGGCCTGACACGTTACAGAACCACCAATGCTATTTCTGGAGCCGGAGATGCTTCTAAGTGAAGAGGTGTGTTGGTTATTTGGGATGTGGAGCTTGGATACACATCCAGCAGGTCTCATTTGTGGGAACCAGCAGTGACACCGGACATACGCTCTATCCCTCTAGATGAGCTGCTTGCTCACCAGAGGCGATGAGGCCAGGTGATAGGGCTGCAACGATTCATCGAGTTACTCGATTAACTCGATTATGAAAATTCCTCGAGGCAAAACATCTGCCTCGAAGCCTCGTTAAATTCCTATGACGCGCCTATGTGCAGGGATCCGATTGTTCCACACGGACCGTTGTTCAGGAAGCACACCAGCGCGTCATACACGGTCATTCATTCTGAATTTAGTTGGCGCGATGGCGGAAAGTCAGCCTCAGAATGTCCGTAAACGACAGAGAGTATCGGGGCTAAACAACGGTATCCTGCTTGCCCATGTGAGCGATTTATTTCTGACAACAAAACGAATGCGTAAAGTTGTAAAATGTGTGACTAGATGTCTCCTCGTCTCCGTGGCGCATTTATCCGTTTTGTTTATGTATATCGATCACTTCTCATCCGCCATCTTGCGAGTGACGTATAGAGTTACGTTTATGCATCGGACGCTCGTATTGGCTCCCGTAGCAGCTTTTACAGCCAATCGGAAAGCCTGATTTACGCTTGGCTGTGAGTTGTTGTGTTTGCCCAAACGGACGGAGGAGTTCAAAGCAGAGAAAAGAATGGTCAAACAGTTACTGTAGTGATAGAGAAAGCTAAATACATAAATGGCACAGAAGAAGTACACTATATACACACATATTTAGGGCAGGGAGAGGAAAGGGCCATTGCTGGCAAAACAAAACGTAAATTAAATGTTATCCATGTTTTATCCAAGTTGATTTAACTGTATTGTTGTTAAATTCTCACTGGCACTTAATAAATGGGCTTAGTTTTGGAGCCAAATTTTGGAGTTGGAATGAATACCTCTGTTTATTTTTTTTAGAAATGCTTGATCATTTTACAGCCACATCATTTTCGTTATGCATTATTTGTTTTGGTTGTTTAAAAACGCTTTTTTTTTTTATCCGATTCCTCGATTAATCGATCGATAAAGTGCTAAATTAATTGATTACAAAAAGAATCGATAGCTGCAGCCCTACCAGGTGACGGAGATAACGTGGGACAAATCGGCTGCCACTGTGGAGCGTTGGAGAACATGGAACCCTTACACCTGGGCCCTCATTTATCAACCGTGTAGAAAAGGTTCTACATGTTGTCTGGATTTATCAAACATGCACACCAGCGTTGATACATCCCACATGTTCTAAACCACCTGATCGTACACATGTGGCTCATTTGCATTCAGAAACACCCCCAATTAACCATATATGGTAACAAAACATTTCTGCAACAGAAATGGAGGTGCTGTCATTCAGTTGACTTGGTGCAGGTGTATTATTATTATTAGTGCTGTCAGTTAAACGCGGTATTAACGCCGTCAACGCAAACCCATTTTAACAGCGTCAATTTTTCTCTCGCAAAATTAACGTTCTTTTTGGCCTCGCAAACTGTGTAGTTTTTTTCACATGCTATTGCAACAACTAGTGATGTTAGAAAAACTACAACACCACACCGGGGGCCTGTACTATGAAGCAGGATTTGTGCTTAGCGAGGTAACTTAAGCGTTAACTCTGGGTTTTCCGTCCTACGACGCTGGTTCACTTCTTACGGGGGTAGATCGCCATGGTAACTTACGCTGTGGAGCTAACCTGCTCCGGATCAGGTTATGTTCCTGATAAGGGATCAACATGGAGAAACACACCGCTGACTGACCAATCAGCTCTCTTGGTGCGCCGATATAAAAAAAAGAAGCTTGGTGGATCGTGAGAGGGTCTCGTAGGAGAACTATAGAGTGTACTGAGACCGGCAAAACCCTTTTTCTGTCCCTGACGATGTTTTTTATGAGAGATACAGATTCTCATTGGAGGGAAAGACTTTTCTTTGTCAGCATACAGCCTACTTACCACTTTGAATTATGTTTTTATATTTATTTGATTTGCTCCCAAGTCCGTTTTACACCGCCGGGATTGCAGCTGAAAGAATGTGGCTGATATAATTGTAAATCACGTTATAAGAATACATCCAAGCAACACATTAATAATTTTAAAGTTATATGTTTGGCCTTTTATTGCGGAAGGACATTATAAGACTTAAAGGGACGAGAGAAAGTGATGACATGATTTAAAAGACGGCCGAAGCGCGGATTCGAACCCAGGTGGGGTGGTAACTCTACCACTAAGCTATCGGCGAAGTTAAAATGACCATTTAATCAGTCAGATCTTGTAGTGTCCTTATGATGGGGCAGTCATATTATACTACTAATACTATTAATAAAAAGATTTTGAACGGAAGTTTCATTTCAACAGTTGCCAGGTGGTTCGCTTGATAAGACTTCAGTCATATGGTTTGACTGTTGTGAAGGCAAGGCAAGGCAAGGCAATTTTATTTGTATAGCACATTTCATACACAAGGCAGACTCAAAGTGCTTCACGTCATAAAACAAAGTGAGAAGAAAAAAGAAAAAAAAATAGAAGAATTAAAAGAAAATAAGAAAAATTTTAAAAATGCATTACAGAAAGAAAATAGAATAAAAACATATTTGCAATAATTAAAAACAGTGCAGACATTAAAAGATTTAGCAGAAAGCTATGGTGAACATAACAGTTTTCAGTCTAGTTTTAAAAGTGGTCAGAGTTGGGGCAAGTCTTACATCTTCAGGAAGTTTATTCCAGCCATTTGTTGCATAGTGACTAAATGATGCTCTCCCGTGATTGTTGTTTACTCTGGGAATCACTAACAGATTGGTCTCAGAAGATCTTAGTGGTCTAGAAGTCTTATGTAGTGGGAGCATATCAGTGATATACTTCGGTCCTAGACCATGTAGTGATTTATATGTGAGCAGGAGGATTTTGAAATCAATCCTCTGACATACAGGGAGCCAATGTAAGGATTTAAGAATTGGTATAATGTGCTCACATTTTTTGGTCTTTGTAAGAACTCTAGCAGCAGCGTTCTGAACAAGCTGTAGCTGCCTGACAGTTTTTTTCGGAAGACCTGCAAGGAGACCATTACAGTAGTCTAGCCTACTAGTAATAAAGGCATGTACAAGTTTTTCTAAGTCTTGAGCTGACATGAGCCCTCTAAGTCTTGCTACATTTTTTAGGTGATAGTAGGCTGATTTTGTTACTGATTTAACGTGACTGTCGAAATGTAAATCAGAATCCATAATAACCCCAAGATTTCTGGCTTTGTTTGAGGTTTTCAGGGACAGAGAGTGAAGGTGTTGAATTACTTTAAACCTTTCTTTTTTAGCACCAAAAACAATTATCTCAGTTTTGTCCTCATTTAGTTGTAGGAAGTTTTGGCACATCCAGTCTTTGACTTGCTCAATGCACTGGCACAGAAGATCTATGGGGCGATAGTCGTTTGATGATAGTGCTACATAGATTTGGGTGTCATCGGCATAGCAATGGTGGTCAATGTTATTATTTTGCATGATTTGTCCTAGTGGGAGCATGTAGATGTTGAATAAAGTTGGCCCCAAGATTGAACCTTGGGGGACTCCACACGTTACATTGGTAGGTTCTGATACAAAGTCGCCAATGGAAACAAAATAGTTCCTATCTTGTAGATATGAGTTGAACCAGTTTAAGACTGTGCCTGAGAGCCCCACCCAGTTTTCCAACCTGTCCAAGAGTATTGAGTGGTCGACAGTGTCAAATGCAGCACTGAGGTCTAATAGCATTAATATTGAAGTTTTGCCAGAGTCTGTGTTAAGACGGATGTCATTTACAACTTTAATAAGGGCCGTCTCGGTGCTATGAAAAGGTCGAAATCCTGACTGGAAGTTGTTGTGGCAGCCAGTTGAAGCCAGGAAGTGATTTAGTTGTTGGAGGACAACTTTCTCAATTATTTTACTTATGAAGGGTAGATTTGAAATTGGTCTGTAGTTGTTGATAATAGAGGCATCTAGGCTCCGCTTTTTTAGAAGAGGTTTAATGACTGCAGTTTTGAAGGCCTTTGGGAAATTGCCTGATTGAATGGAGTTATTAACTATTTGCAATACGTCTATTGATAGGCAGTCAAAAACATTCTTAAAAAAGTTGGTAGGTAAAGCATCAAGGCAGCAGGTGGATGATTTTAGATTTGTCACCGTTTCCACTAGAGTTTTAGAGTCTATGGCATTAAAGCTTGCCATCATTGCTGTGTTACTTTTGCCTGAACAGGGTGGTGATCCAACTTTTTTGTTTGAGATATTGATGGCGCGTCTGATGCCTTCAATTTTATTAGTATAAAAGAATGCAAACTCATTGCATTTCTGCGTGGAATGGAGTTTAGCTGGTATTTGTGTTGGGGGGTTGGTCAGTCTGTCAACAGTTGCAAATAGGGTTTTCGCCTTATTAGTGTTGTTGTTTATGATATTGGAGAAGTATGTTTCTCTCGCACTTTTTAAGACTAAATTGTAGGCCCGGAGGCTCTCTTTATAGATGTCATGGTGAATATGAAGTTTAGTACTCCGCCAGATTCGTTCAGCCTTCCTGCACTCTCTTCTCTGGGCTGTCACAACAGCAGCTTTTCTCCAGGGTGCCTTTTGCTTACCAGAAATTGTTTTAACCGTAGCAGGTGCAATGACATCTATGACATTCAGAATTTTGGAATTAAAGATGTTTACAAGATCATCAGCATGACATGGGTTTAGAGGTGGTAACGAGGAAATGGCATTTTTAAAGAGTACATTGGCATGTTCATTGATGTACCGCTTTTTGACCTTATTTGATTCTGTTTGTGTGTCAGGAATGAAAGAAATATTAAAGAAAACACAGAAGTGATCAGACAATGAAGGATCAGTCACAAAAACATCAGAAACATGGAGACCTTTTGTGATAATCAGGTCCAGGGTGTGTCCCTTACAATGAGTAGCCTCTTTCACATGTTGAGAAAGGTCAAATGTGTCTAGAATATTAAAAAGTTATTTTGCACCCTTGTCATTCAAATCATCAATATGAAAATTAAAGTCACCAGTTATAACTAGGCAGTCAAAATCAGTGGAGATGCTAGACAATAATTCAGTAAAATCATCGAAAAAATTTGACGAATATTTAGGTGGCCTGTAAATAATTAACAGGAGAACTCTGGGAGAGCATTTCAACACAGCACAAAGATATTCGAATGATGGAAAAACACCAAGGGACATCTGTTTCCCCTGAAATGTATTTTTAAATATAGCAGCAACCCCTCCACCTCTTTTCCCAGATCTACAAACATCAATAAAATTATAGTTGGGGGGTGCTGTCTCGATCAGAATGCTTGCACTGTTATTTTGTTCTAGCCATGTTTCAGTTAAAAACATAAAATCAAGTTTAGAAGTGGTAATAAAATCATTGACTAAAAATGATTTGTTATTAAGAGACCATACATTTAGCAGAACCATCCTGATGGTGTTATTGACAGGCTTTGAGGTTGACTTTGATTTTGAGAGAACAGGAATGAGATTGTTTAGGTTAGCAGTGTGTTCAAGTTTCCCAATGTTTACTCTCTTAGTAGTCACAACAGGAATGCAGAAGGTGCCATGTTTTGATGTAGGCGACCTTGGGTCCAGCTGATAATGCGGTCTACTGCTGAACCCTTTTCTGTCTCAGTAATATTCAGGGCTGCTGTCAGGGTGGGGAGGGGGTGGCCAAAAGGGAAGAGGTGGCCATAAGGGAAGAGTCTTGGAGGAGGGGGTCTTGGATTTTAGTGACTTAGTTGCAGCTTTGGAAGAGGGGGTCTTGGGTTTTAGTGACTTAGTTGCAGCTTTGGAAGAGGGGGTCTTGGATTTTGGTGACTTCGTTGCAGCCTTGGAAGAGGGGGTCTTGAGTTTTGGTGACTTAGTTGCAGCCTTGGGAGAGGGGGTCTGAGTAGGGCGGGGGGTAGGTGGGGGTAGCTCCTGGAATTCCAAGGGGGAGGAGGGGAGAGAAAGGTTTATTGGAGGGAGGGAGAATGACGAAGACCTGGATTGGGATTTGGGAGGGGTGGGGGAGGGATCCACATTCAGTCCTCCTTCGACGTTGTTGATAATCTGAGAAGGGCGGGGGGTAGGTGGGGGTAGCTCTTGGAACTCCAAGGGGGAGGAGGGGAGAGAAAGGTTTATTGGAGGGAGGGAGAATGATGAAGACCTGGATGGAGATTTGGGGGGGTTGGGGGAGGGATCCACATTCAGTCCTCCTTCGACGTTTCTGATAATCTGTGTTTCGTCTTCCCTCTTTGTTGGTTCCTCTCGTCTCTTGTCCTTGGCGACAGATGGATGACGCAGGCAGTAAGACATGTTGGTGATGAATAGCTTTGCTCCCAGCTTATTTAGGCAAAGTCCGTTTGTCTTAAAAAGATGCCTGCGGTCCCAGAAAAAGCGGAAATTGTCAATAAAATGCATTGGGCGAGCAAGAGATGCAGTTGAGAGCCATTTGTTGAGCCAGAACAGTCTACTGAATGTCTCAGCTCCTCTCCCGGTCGGGGGCAGAGGGCCACTGATGAAAACCTCAGCATTCACAGAGCTGACTGTTTCAAAGCGTTTGTTGAAGTCCTCTCTCAACTCTGTTGATTGTTGTTTTTCAATGTCATTAAATCCAATGTGCAGAATGATATTTTTCACAGTTGGGTGTGCAGCCACAATTTCCAGGATTCGTTTTTCCAAATCAGACACCGTATCCTTCGGAAAGCAGAGTACTTTGATGTTATTACTGCTTTTCATATCTTTTACAGAAAAGTCACCCACAATCAGATTTTCAGGCCCTGTCGTTAGCTTTCTCTGTGGCTTTAAGTTAGCAGGTCTTACCCTGCTGCGTGGTGGTGGGGGGTTATCCAGGCAGTCAGAGGGGGATCCATGGTCCTGCAGCAGTGGAGAAAACCTGTTCTTTAGTTGAACAGTTGTTTGCTGGGGAGGTTTCTTGGTAGCTTTCCTCTCCCCAGCTGTCCGCTGCTGTGTCCTACGAGGCAGTGGGGTTGAGGAGGCGCTGTGCCTGGATGGAGATGGTAACGCAGGCCAGCCGGTCAGATCACAGATATCGGGGCGCTGGGTCCTGCCAGATATCCGTTCTCCCATGTCACAGGGAAATGGTCTTCTCTTTGGCTTCGCACCAAGTGTGTTCCAGGGAGGATTATCGCTGGTAGATTTATTACCGTGTACAGGATCCTCCCGTTTCTTCATAGCTTCATTATTGCTACTTAGCTGGGTTCTAGCATGCTCCTGTCCACTGTTTTGAGTCAGTGCTAGAGTGGTGTTGTTCCCACAAAGTCCATTCACTTCTACATTTACTTCTAACCAATTCATTTTTGTTTCCAGCA
This sequence comes from Eutrigla gurnardus, assembly GCF_963514095.1. Lineage (NCBI taxonomy): Eukaryota > Metazoa > Chordata > Actinopteri > Perciformes > Triglidae > Eutrigla > Eutrigla gurnardus. Next base: position 2,509,749 of record NC_139922.1, read on the forward strand.
GTAAAATCTTCTGTAGGAGTTTATGCTAATCTTCCGTAGAGAAGGGAGGCATCTTCTGCTAATTACCTTTAGCAGGCTCAGGCTTATCTTGTTTGGTAGGCCTCCTCGCGTAGCGTTGAGGAAGTCGTAAAAATATTGAAAAATGCCCGTTTTATCTCAAAGAAAATATAATCCCACTGGTTTTGTAAATATCCAGGAGCTGCTGCTCTTTGTTTCTTATTGAGGAGAAGCAGATAGCAAAAAATAGCAGAAAATCGCAGGCAGGGGTGAGAGCAAAGAGGAAAAGCGTCTGCACTGTAGCAAAGCCGGAAGCCGGCAGAAGAGAGGCACTTTGCTAACGCTGTTGCATGAAAGTAGCTGGAGAGTGGAACATCGAACACAAAGTTGTCTCACTGACAACGGATAGCGCACTCAATATGATTGCAGCGGCCAGGCAGCTCACCTTTGAGCACATGCCGTGCATTGCACACAGTGTGCACCGAGCCATCACGGTTCTTTAACCGACAGCCCGTTTGACAGTGCATTGGCAAAATGCAGAAGAGTTGTGGGACATTTTAAGCATAGCCCAGCAAACCAAGCGGAGCTCGAGCAGCAACAAGTCGCGCATAATCAGAAGAAAGAGTCACTCGCACAGGAAGTCTTGACTAGATGGAATAGTACCCTGCACTGTCCTAGAACCTGTACTTTATCATTTCATTTTGTATCGCCGAGTCCTCGTTTACCTGAAATGTGCACTTTATCATTTTATTTTGTACTGCCCTGTTTGCTAATGTTGTTTTCAATAAAAGAAAACACTTGCATAAAGCAAGCCAATCCACTTTTCCATGTTGATAAAAGCATTGAAATCCATCCATCCATGGTCTACCGCTTATCCTGTATTCAGGGTCGCGGGGGGACTGGAGCCGATCCCAGCTGTCATTGGGCGAAGGCAGGGTACACCTGGACAGGTAATCAGTCTATCACAGGGCTGACATGTAGAGACAGACAGGTAACCAGTCTATCACAGGGCTGACATGTAGAGACAGACAGGTAACCAGTCTATCACAGGGCTGACATGTAGAGACAGACAGGTAACCAGTCTATCACAGGGCTGACATGTAGAGACAGACAGTTAGCCAGTCTATCACAGGGCTGACATGTAGAGACAGACAGGTAACCAGTCTATCACAGGGCTGACATGTAGAGACAGACAGGTAACCAGTCTATCACAGGGCTGACATGTAGAGACAGACAGGTAACCAGTCTATCACAGGGCTGACATGTAGAGACAGACAGTTAGCCAGTCTATCACAGGGCTGACATGTAGTGCCCTAGTTTCGTGGCGCAGCGCAGGGCGGCGGAGGGTGGCGGAGCCGGCGTAATGCAAGTTTCGACCAGCGCAGCCTTGCGCACGGTCAGTTTGGCAGTTTGGTGGATCGCCTGCGCCAAGATGGGTGTGGCGGCGCAGCAGGGGGAGGCATCACAGATTCAGCTTGGCGTAGCGGAAGTTTCGTGGCAAAAAGCCTCGCTGAGACTGCGCTGAAAGCCCGCCAGCTCCAACCTAGTCTACTTTTGGTGTAAGGCGCAAATAAAGTCCATTAATTCAAGGCGAATTACAGCTGGCGGAGTGGAAGTTTGGCTAACCGGCGTGCAGTGCGCACACGTCGCCAAGACCTCACAGGCAGGTTTCCACAGTTCCAGGCAGATTTAAATGCAATAAATAATCACAACAAACACTATTTAATGCAACTAATTGAATCATCACGTGAATTTATATCTATATAGATTGTCCCCACATCTGACAAAGATCAAAGGCGGATGGCACGCGTAACGGAAACTCAGCCTCTCGGACCAAAACATCTCCCTCTCTCTCTCCTGTTTTTTATAATATCGGCATTGTTATTATTATGATACGCACGCACAGCGCGTGATGCGCGTGGTGGGAGCGGCGGCGCTGCTTCTGACATCGGGTTGTCAAGTGACGGAACTTGCACTGAACCTCCCCTAACGCATTAAAGGTGAGGAGAGGAGCTCATTTGATTGGTGAAGATCTGAATCGGCTGTATTAATCCCAGTCCGTGCCTTGTCTCCTCCTCGTCTCCCACTCACGCCTTCTTCTCCTCCCTCTTTCCCACTTGCGCGGGTGGGAGAGACGGGAGGTGTGCCTGCGCTAGTCTGTGCGGTGCACGAAACTTGCAAAGTCCAGGCGGACACACCCCGTCGGCGTGGCGCAGGTGCGCTGAGTGCTGACTGCGCCTGGTCTACGAAACTAGGGCCCGTAGAGACAGACAGGTAACCAGTTTATCACAGGGCTGACATGTAGGAGAGATGGCATCCACCCCACTTTGGATGGAGCCGCTTTCCTATCTAGAAACATCGCTGATCTCATTGGTAGTCCTAAACATGACAAACCAGTGTTGTGACCAGGAAGCAGAGTTGCAGTCTTACACACTTCTCTGCGCCTCCATTAGAGCAGTCACCCACCCAAAACCAAAACCACATAAGAACGATGTCTGTCTCCCGACCAACCAAATTAACTCGGTCCAACAGAAGAGTGATTTCACATGAAAACCTAATAAAAATTAGCCTGGTCCATATTCTGAATTCTTACCTGAATTCTCTGAGTTGCTATCAAGTTTAGCCCTTAAATCAGATAAAGTTATTGTGGGGGATTTTAATGTCCATGTGGACGTTGTAAATGACAGCCTTAGTGTAGCATTTACTTCATTAATAGATTCTATTGGCTTCAGTCAGAGTGTACATAAACCAACTCACTGTCATAGCCACACTCTCGACCTTGTCTTATCTTATGGCGTTGAAATCGAAAACTTAATAATCTTTCCTCATAATTCTTCTTTATCTGACCATTACTTGATAACCTTTGACTTATTGCTGCTGGACTTCGCTCCTCTAGGAAAAAGCTACTACTCTCGGTGTCTATCGGATAGAGCAGTAGCTAAGTTTAAGGAAGTAATTCCGCCAGTCTTGAGTTCACTTCCATGTCTTAATGAAACGGAGGACTTCTATGTTAATCTTAGTCCCTCCCAGATCGATTCTCTTATAGATGAATCTGGAAGCCTACTGCTAACGACTCTTGACTCTGTTGCTCCATTACCCTCTGAGACCCATTGTGGCATATACGCTACAAATAATCATGTTTTCTTTAGAGCGTCATAACTCCGTAATGGTTTGCGCTAGAAACATGTGGGTTATTTCCTGGGTACCCTGCTTGTCCATGTGAGCGATTTATTTCTGACAACAAAACGAATGCGTAAAGTTGTGACTAGATGTCTCCTCGTTTCCGCGGCACATTTCTTCGTTTTGTTTATGTATATCGATCATTATTTTTATCCGCCATCTTGCTCGTGACGTATAGAGTCACGTTTACGCATCGGACATTCGTATTGGCTCCCGTAGGGGCTTTTACAGCCAATAGGAAAGCCTGATTTACGCTTGGCCGTGAGTCGTTGTGTTTGCCCAAACGGGAGACACGGAGGAGTTCACAGCAAAGAAAAGGATAGTCAAAGAGTTATTGCAGTGATAGAGAAAGTTAAATACATAAATGGTACAGAAGAAGTACACTATATACACACATATTTAGGGCAGGGAGAGGAAAGGATCATTGCTGGCAAAAAAAATGCCCATGGACACTACTCAAAAGAATATCCATATTTCATAGACAAAAGCAGCTAGAAGCTTCAAATAACTTCTAGAACAATCCAAACAAGTGTGCTTAACTTTCTATGTTGAGCTTTTCTTTCGTTATAATGGTTTGCAGTGCTTTTTTTAATAAAATGTGTAAAAATTTAAGGTGCGTTTTTATTTATTTTTAATTTATGGGCTAAAATCCCCTATTATAGTGTATATAAGTATTTATTGAGTGAAACACACAGTTAGCTGAGGTTGTGCTGATTCTGGGGATGTGTATAACTTGATGATACTCTAAAAAATGACAATTTTATAGGCAATACACAAAAGTATGACAAGACGGAAAGTTCTCTATGTGGGTCTCAGAGGGTTAAAACAGAAAACTATAAAACATAGGACGTTAGCTCCCTGATATAACTCCCAAACTCGTAAATTAAAACAAAAATTGCGTAAACTTGAAACCATCTGGCACTCCACCAAACTGGAAAAATCCCGCCTAGTCTGGCAAGACAGTCTTAAAACATACAAGAAGGCTCTCCGTAATGCCAGAGCAGCCTACTACTCATCTTTAATAGAGGAAAATAAAAAAAACAACCCTAGATTTCTTTTCAGTACTGTAGCCAGGCTGACAAAGAGTCACAGCTCTACTGATCCATGCATTCCTAGAGATCTTAGTAGTAACGACTTTATGAACTTTTTTAATGATAAAATTCTAGCTATCCGAGACAAAATTACTTGCATCTTGCCTTCAATTGGAACCGCGTTACCCTCAAACTCAGGAGTCTTAGAAATAGCATTAAGACCTGATATATATTTAGACTGCTTTTCTCCAATCAACCTAAACCAACTAACGTCAATGATCTCTTCTTCTAAACCTTCAACCTGTCTCCTAGACCCGATACCAACCAGGCTACTAAAAGAAGTCTTACCCTAAGTTAGCGCGTCACTATTAGATATGATCAATGTGTCTTTATTAACAGGCTATGTGCCACAGTCCTTTAAAGTAGCTGTAATTAAACCTCTTCTTAAGAAGCCTACTCTAGAGCCAGGGGTTTTAGCAAACTACAGACCAATATCAAATCTTCCTTTTCTCTCTAAGATCCTTGAGAAAGTAGTCGCCAATCAGCTGTGTGACTTTCTCAACAATGACAGTCTACTTGAGGACTTCCAGTCAGGATTTAGAGTACATCATAGTACAGACAGCTCTGGTGAAAATTACAAATGACCTTCTTATTGCTTCTGACAAAGGACTGGTTTCTGTACTTGTCCTGCTAGATCTTAGTGCTGCGTTCGACACCATTAACCATGAGATTCTAATATGTAGACTGGAAAAAATTAATTGGCATCAAAGGAACCGCATTAAGCTGGTTTAAATCCTATTTATCCAATCGATCTCAGTTTGTGCATGTCAATGAAAAATCCTCCAGGCACACTGAAGTTTAATACGATGTTCCTCAAGGTTCTGTGCTCGGAACAATTCTTTTCAATTTGCTTCCTTTAGGCAACATTATTAGAGGACAATCTTCCATTGTTATGCGGATGATACACAATTATATCTATCGATCAAGCCTGAAGAAACCAATCAGCTAGTTAAACTCCAAGCATGTGTTGATGACATAAAGTCCTGGATGACCTGCAATTTCCTGATGTTAAACTCCGATAAAACGGAAGTTATTGTACTTGGGCCTAAACTCCTCCGAAGCCCGCTGTCTTAAGATATAGCGATATTGATGGGATTGCCATTGCCTCAAATACTACTGTAAGAAACCTTGGAGTTATCTTTGATCAGGACCTGTCCTTTGACTCGCATATTGAACAAACGAAAAGGACAGCCTATTTTCACCTGCGTAACATTACTAAAATTAGGCCAATGCTGTCTCAAAAAGATGCAGAAAAACTCGTCCATGCATTTGTTACCTCAAGGCTGGAATATTGTAATTCCTTATTATCAGGCTGTTCTAATAAATCTCTTAAATCTCTCCAGCTGGTCCAGACTGCTGCAGCTCGTGTTCTGACTAAAACCAGAAGAAGGGATCACATTTCTCCTGTATTAGCTTCTCTGCACTGGCTCCCAGTAAAATCCAGAATAGAATTTAAAATCCTTCTCCTCACTTACAAGGCTCTTAATGGACAGGCACCATCATATCTTAAAGAGCTCATTAAACCCTACTGTCCTGCTAGAGCACTACGCTCTCAGAATAAAGGGTTACTTGTTGTTCCTAAAGTCTCCAAAATTAGAACAGGGGCCAGAGCTTTCAGCCATCAAGCTCCTCTTCTGTGGAACCGTCTTCTGGTTCTGGTTCGGGAGGCAGACACTGTTCCCACATCTAAGAGTAGGCTTATAACCTTTCTCTTTGACACCGCTTATAGTTAGGGCTGGCTCAGGTTTGCCCTGAGCCAGTTCTTAGTTAAGCTGCTATAGGCCTAGACTGCTGGGGGATTATAGTGACACACTGAGCACCCCCCCCCCCCCCCCCCCTCTCTCTCTCTCTCTCTCCCTCCATCTCTCTCTGTGTATGTTCCCCCGGAGTCCCTGTGCTTTCTCGCCTAGCAGGTCTCCCTGGACCATGGTGGAACCTGATCCGGACTACACCGATGCTGTGGTCTTGTTTGACTCTTACAGCCAGAATTTTTAATTAAAGTAATTGACTAAAATCGGCATCTCTACTGTTACGAACTTGACTACCAGATTACTCCCGGGAGTCTGGCTATGCTTTCTGGTCCAGCAGAGTCCACTGAGGTCCTGACCGATGCAGACTGTTAACTGGCCTGACGCTGGAAACACCACATTGTAGCTCCACCTGCCCGCTGTGTCACTGCTCTGTACGGCGTTGTGGTTTGGATAGATCCAGCTCGGCTTGGCTGTGCCTGCTGCCATGGACTACTACTGTCGATACTATTGCTTCTGTTAATGCCACCACTAATGTTAATGCTACTACTACCAACACCAAATGCAGTTGGAACCCAAGGGCCTGGGCTGCACGAGATTTCTGCCTAAAGCATTAAGGCAGTTTTTTCTCGCCACTGTCGCTGTAACGCTTGCCCCTGGGTGATGTTGGGACCTTGAAATTGTGTTGACAGACAGGTCCCCATCCTGCATGTCTTTGGACTGTGGGAGGAAACCGGAGAACCTGGAGAGAACCCACACTCACATGGGGAGAACATGCAAACTCCACACAGAAGGTACCCGATTAATTGTGATTAATTATGAGTTAACTATGACATATATATCATCACCATATCATTTTACATTTAATATCCATTATAACATACTTTATTCTTAAGAAGAAAGAAAGCGATTAATTGTGATTAATTACGGCAAATTGTGTGATTGATTAGTTAATTTCTTTTAATCGATTGACAGCACTAACTATTATTATTAGTGCTGTCAAAAATAACACGTTAATCTTTGCGTTAATTATGAAATATTTTTATTTATACAGTACATAGTACCTTGTAGTTCTCAGTACTTGAGCCTCAGTAGTACTCGGTAGTACAGAGTACTTGAGTGACAGCTGAGCTCTCAACTGTTTGACAGTACATAGTACCTAGTAGTTCTCAGTACTTGAGCCTCAGTAGTACTCGGTAGTACAGAGTACTTGAGTGACAGCTGAGCTTGGTGACAGTACATAGTACCTAGTAGTTCTCAGTACTTGAGTCTCAGTAGTACTTGGTAGTACTCAGTACTTGAGTCTCAGTAGTACTGAGTACTTGAGTGACAGCTGAGCTCGGTAACATGTATCAAACCTATCAAACTCATCCAATACACAATCCAACAACTCCAAAACGCTTTTGTGGACAAGTTGTGACCTGCACATTCACCACGCTATGTGATAATAATGTAACGTTACGAGACGGAGCCATTTTAGAGGTAAATTCATGCAAAACTGCTGATGCGCGTTCCTTTCAGGGACAGTTTTTCAGCAAGCACTCTCTGTATTTGCCTCTAAAACAACTCCGTCTCGTTTGAAATCTCGAAGAATCTCATCGTAATGTATACATTCCGGCAGTAGCCCCCGTGGCCCTTTCAAAATTTCCCACGGGGGAATTTTCGAGTTATTATATTCTAATTATGATTAGTACATTGATGGAATGTTCTGTTGACATGATTAAATGCGTTGTGTGACGGACTGGAACAGAATCCAGACTGGAACAAAAACCCAGACTGGACCAGAAACCCAGACTGGACCAGCAACATCGGTCCCAAATCACGGCATAAATCTACCAATATCTGTTTGGGGAAGCGTTTCCTACCCAGAAGCCTCTCTGTTCTCTCACCAAACAGATCAGCTCTCTGAAAACGCGCTGCGGAGCGCATCGTTTACTAAATCTCAGTAATGCAAGATGAGCATGTTACATTAATACCTGTCACTGTGTCTTTATAGATGTTGACTATGCTACACGTCTGTTCATAACTACACAAACATACTGAGGGGAAGATTTACTAAGAGTGGCGCAGTTTGTGCTGCGTTTGTTATTGCGAGTAGTATAAATTGTTGTAGCATTGTTTCCTGTTGCGCGGCCCAAGCACCCGCAACATTAGGCGTTGTTTTGGTTTGGTGGTAGACAGTAGCTGTGGACATGACAGGAGTTTTTAATGGAACAATGGCGGGACGACAGGGGCTCGTGGGATCGGCTTAAACTGTTGTGAAGGATCCTGTCTGTGGAAAGAGATGAAAACGAGCAATTGTGTGGCTCACGTTAACATAGCTAGCATTAATGTATCCTAACTCACGCCGATAAGTTAGCACTAGCTAACAACATGTGGCAAATCTGCACTTTTAACTTGAGCTAAAAGCTTAGCAAACCTAACGTAAACATGTGAGCTTGCACACCTGTGTCTTTCTGTGTCTAGTAGTGAATGTAAAGAGGCTTCATATGATGATATGATGACTGTGTGGGAATTAAAAAAGCACTGATGTTTCAGCTAGGTTTATTGGAAATCATAGCCATCATCACACTAAATCGAGTCGAAACAAAAAAGACTAAAGACTAAAATAAGACTAAAATGCTCAGACCTGTAGTTGGCTGAAACTTGAAAAAAAGGTGAAGGTGAAAATGTGATAAAAACTAAAAAGCACATTTGACATGTATGAGTAAGACTAAAACTAAAATTAAAAATAGCTGCCAAAATTAACACTAATCGCGAGTTCGCAAACTGGCAGAGGTTCCTCATTTTGCGTCGTATTCATCAAACCTGACAGCCACCAGGCAAACAGCGCATACTCCGCCCAGCGTAATTAGTGCGCCTCTAAAAGCAATAAATGGGCCTGCTTGTAACATGGATCTTGAAACGACAAAAAGAAAGTACTAAAAAGCACATAACGAACCAAGGAAACAGTAGCGTACAACAAGGCCCAGGCGAGGAGAACCGGCCAGAGCGGAAACCAAATGATGTCGCCACCAGCAAGAGACGAATGATCGCTCTGCAGCGATGCAGAGGACCTAAGACGTTCCATCCAGACCTGAGGCATCCAGACCTGAGAAGCCCAGACCTGAGACATGCAGACCTGAGACGTCCAGACCTGAGACATGCAGACCTGAGACATCCAGACTGAGACATTCAGACCTGAGACGTCCAGACCTGAGACATCCAGACCTGAGACGTCCAGACCTGAGACGTCCAGACCTGAGGCATCCAGACCTGAGACGTCCAGACCTGAGACGTCCAGACCTGAGACATGCAGACCTGAGACATGCAGACCTGAGGCATCCAGACCTGAGACATCCCGACCTGAGACATCCAGACCTGAGACATCCAGACTTGAGACGTCCAGACCTGAGACATGCAGACCTGAGACGTCCAGACCTGAGGCATCAGACCTGAGACATCCAGACCTGAGACATCCAGACCTGAGACGCCAGAACCGAGACATCCAGATCTGAGGCATCCAGACATGAGGCATCCGCACCTGCACCATCCAGACCTGCGACATCCAGACCCGAGACGTCCAGACCTGAGACATCCAGACCTAAGACGTCCAGACCTGAGGCATCAGACCTGAGACATCCAGACCTGAGACATCCAGACCTGAGACGTCCAGAACCGAGACATCCAGATCTGAGGCATCCAGACATGAGGCATCCGCACCTGCACCATCCAGACCTGCGACATCCAGACCCGAGACGTCCAGACCTGAGACGTCCAGACCTGAGACATCCAGACCTAAGACGTCCAGACCTGAGACATCCACGTCCGCGGTCACTCTTGTCCTCAGGAAATTAAAACTACCTGAGCAAACAGTCTCAGATAAACATTTCACTAAAAAATAAGAAAGAACACAAAAACGGAATTGTCGCAGTCTGCAATGATTATTTATATTTTCACTTTTATTTACAATAAATATGAACATAACAATGGGCCTCATTCACCAATATCTTCTTAAGAATTTTCTTAGATTCTTTCTTTAGCTGTTCTTTAGAAGGTTCTACGTGGCATTCATCAACGTGTTCTTAAACTGCAGAATTGTTCGCAGCTGTGTTCGTAAATTGATGAATGCCATCTCCTCTTAAGTTGAGAGCGTGTGCCAGGTGAGTCTAATTTACATAGGATTTGCATAGGTAACCACCCATCAATGCCCATAAAAGAGACTGCAGGACCGTGAGCAGACACGTGTCATACAGTGGAAACAGCATCGATACAATGCCAAAAGCAAAACGCAAAGCAAGTGCAGCGCCTCAGGTAAAGAGGAAAAAAAACTTCAGCAGTTCAGAAGTGGAGGTACTGCTGCAGGAAATAACCCGCAGGAAAAAAGCTATATTTAGTAGCCTCAGTGCAGGCTACACGAACACAAATAAAAAAAGAATCATGGGAGGCGGTCACACAAGCAGTGGACACCGTATCTGGCGAAGGGCGAACAACAAAGGAGGTCAAAAAGAAGTCGTTTGACTTAAAATCAAAAACAAAAACTAAAAATTGCAAAATGCCGACGGGAGATGCAACGGACAGGAGGGGGAACAGCCACCCAAAACCTATCTGAGATGGACCAGCGCATCGGGCCATCATCGGGGAGACGACACTCTCGGGTATGCTATATGGGAAAAATGTAAATCACTGTTTTTTTTACATTTTTGTTTAATTGTTTAATCCCCCCCCCCCCTTACTTTTTAGGAGTACCATTGACTGAGTGTCTGGATACAGACCTGGGCCCCGACGCAACGGTTTCATCCCCTCCCTGTGCAGCGGCTACTCCAGAAGAATCGGAAGGTTATTTATTTTCTGAAATAATACCTTTTATTTAAAGTCCTACGTCCTAAAGGCAGGAGTTTACCATAATGTGTGTAAGATCAGAATATGTCTTAGTATTGGACTGAGGGTCGCAACAATGGCTTGATTTGTTATTTATTCACAGATGAAGTCCCGCAGAGCCAAGAAACGGAACCAGAACCCTCCTGCAGCAGTACCTACATGCGGTCCCCTGCCTCCCCATGCCTGATCTCGGCTGTGGTGCTGGGGCCTGTACTACGAAGCAGGATTTGTGCTTAGCGAGGTAACTTAAGCGTTAACTCTGGGTTTTCCGTCCTACGACGCTAGTTCACTTCTTACCGGGGTAGATCGGCGTGGTAACTTACGCTGTGGAGCTAACCTGCTCCGGAGCAGGTTATGTTCCTGATAAGAGATCAACGTGGAGAAACACACCGCCGACTGACCAATCAGCTGTCTTGGTGCGCGTATATAAAAAAAAGAAGCTCGGTGGATCGTGAGAGGGTCTCGTAGGAGAACTATAGAGTGTACAGAGACCGGCAAAACCCTTTTTCTGTCCCTGACGATGTTTTATATGAGAGATACAGATTTTCATCGGAGGGAAAGACTTTTCTTTGTCAGCGTACAGCCTACTTACCACTTTGAATTATGTTTTTATATTTATTTGATTTGCTCCCAAGTCCGTTTTACACTGCCGGGATTGCAGCTGAAAGAATGAGGCTGATATTGTCATAAACCACGTTATAAGAATACATCCAAGCAACAAATTCATTATTTTAAAGTTATATGTTTGGCCTTTTATTGCGGAAGGACATCATAAGAGTTAAAGGGACGAGAGAGAGCGACGACATGATTTAAAAGACGGCCGAAGGGTGGATTCGAACCGGGGCCGCTGCAAGGAGCCTCGTAATATGGGGCGGTAACTCTACCACTAAGCTATCAACGAAGTTACAGCGATCATGTAATCAGTCAGATCTAGTCGTGTCCTTATGATGGGGTAGTCATATTATACTACTAATACTATTAATACGACTTCCGCATTCACACAGTCGGCGAGTTTTTGCCAGCTGTCCTTTCTGCATTTGGCAGATGAAACTGTTGCTTTTTGTCTGTATCATATGTTTAACTTAACTTCGTATTTCTGTAAGATTATGGTCTGTCCTCGTACATGAAATATGCCGCTCCGCTGCCGTAGACTGATCCATGTATGTGATTGGTCAAATGCTGCAAACGCCGCCTCTTTCATGTGCACGCGCTGATAGCTGGACAGGTAAACCCTGGGTTGAGTTAACGAGTTGATAACCAGCTTCGTGTGACCGCTTATCTCCGATGGCCTTTGTTAGGGTTACTTAAGCTGGATCTCTGAAAGATACCCTGGGTATGTTGAACTCGCTTCGTAGTACAGGCCCCTGGACAATCAAAAAAGGATCGCAAACACACTCGAGAAGATTGCATCAACACTTGTAACTATCTCAGGAACACTAAAAGAAATGAATGAGAACTTAAAAAATAAAGATGTGCTCTGAAACCGGTCTGTCCTCATTTTTGAAGTGAATCAGACCGTTGGATTCAAGTTGTTTTAATGCAACTTTATTTACAAATGAGAAATTAATTGTTTCCGCAGGCCTTGGATGGAGAAATGACACGTATAAATAGGGTGGGATCACTAATTAATGGCATGGTTCCAATCGACTTGATTCATGTTAATTTACATTTCATTTATTTTAAAATAAAAAAATGTTCTGTAAATTGCCCGAAAATAAAATGAATAAATTAACTAATAAATAAATGTGACAGAAAGATCACTGTAATATCATATTTTAATGAACTGGACAAAAGACAACACAACCATGCGAACCATGCATGTCAGCACATTTGTGCGTAAGAGTACTCCTGAGTGTTCGTAGGATTTGTTCGTACCTAAGAACAAATCCTGGATAAGAAAACACTGATGAATGCCACAATCTTCGTAAAAACTTCGTAAGTAGGACTTAAGAACAAATTTGTTCTTAAGAACGGTTCGTGAATGAGGCCCATTGTAGATAAAGTCTAGTAACTTTATTATTGCACGCGTGATTGATAACGTCTGATTTGTGTGGCGCTTCCTGGTTCAGATCTGCTCTTAAGAGGTGGAATAGAGGCGCACTCTCACTCACAGTTTTTGTAAATACCGGGGAATATATAATTAGGTGCACTTTACGCTTATCCTCCCATCTTTTTGCGCGGAACACCCACTTTCCCCATGACCCTCCCACGAGCGCAGATTGAAAGCGCTTCTTGCCTCTTTCCGCTCATGTGGCACGCAATCTGCGCTGTTACCCAAGTGCCCCTGTTTGTAAACACCGTTCCATGTTTTTACGCGCTAGTTGCGAAAGGATTGCACCTCAAGTGTGCTAATTATTAATCTAGCCCTAAGTGAGTAATAATGGATATAAGTGGACGTCGCCATGGTGACTTCATTTGTTGCTTTGTGGACTATGACTTGGAAGCCTCCAGTTCATCATTTTGGTCGTCACTATTTTGGAATTTTTGCAATTGGTGAATGGAAGTGGCCAGCGTCGGCCTGTCAATCAGCAGGTAGCCCCGCCCCTAAAGCATCCCCTGCTTTCTGGTCTGTTGGACTCTAAATGGACCATAATGTACTAAATGAACATCATGCTGGATTGAAGAAGACTTGAAACTAGAGATTGAGACCATAAACTCATGTTTACAATGTTTACTGAGGTAATACATCAAGAAGTAGGACCATTTTCTCATAGACTTCTATACAATCAAAGAGGAGTTGCCCCCTGGTGGCCAGCAGCTTTAAGGACCTTCAGCTTGGGCTTCACTGTTAGAGCTGGAGTCACGAAACATAACAGCTACCTCGCTAACGGTCGAACCAGCACAGACATGACACAACCGACATTATAAACACGAACAACACATTACAAACATTGACAAAAGTAACATTTGTATTTTGGAACCTAAAACAGAAACATAAACGTAGTGGTACAGGGCTCAGCTCCAGGCAGACCTGCGTCCTTGTTAACCGTTGACGTCCCTCGCTTACAGTCACATGATTGTATTGTACTGGCAGTCAGCCACCATCTGCTCCGTTCAGCCACTGATGTGTCGGGACGGTCGGTACCCGCCGTGTGTGGTAGAGAGACAGACGGAGTGAATATTAAATAATCAGTATTTATTATCAATTATTGGACCACCATTGTCTTCCTGCTGTTCCATCGTGTCCCAGACTACACAGACTTCACGCATCACAGTCTTGTGATGCGTGAAGGATCTGCTGAACCTCCTCCCTCTCTCACTCTGTCCCTCTCTCTCTCTGTCTCTCTCTCTCTCTCCCTATCTCTCTCATTCTCCCTCTGTCCCCCCACTCTCTCTCTCTTTCTCTCTCTCTCTCCCTCCCTATCTCTCTCATTCTCCCTCTGTCCCTCTCTCTCTCTCTTTCTGTCACCCTGTCCCTCTTTGTCTCTCACTCTCTCTCCCTCTGTACCTCACTCCCTCTCCCTCTGTCCCTCTCTCTCCCTCTGTCTCTCCCTTTCTCTCTCTCACTCTGTTCCTCTCTCCCTCCCTCTTTCCCTGTGTCCCTCTCTCTATCCCTCCCTCTCCCCCTGTTCCTCTCTTGCCCTGTCCCTCTCTCTCTTAATGCCGCGTTCACACTGAAAGCGAAGTGAGGGAAATAATGTGAGACATATCTGACATCGGCAGCATGTATCCACATCACTTCATTTTGCTGGGAATTTGTCAACTGTGTCTCTGCTGACAACTGCTAGTACTGAAATAGTACTTGCAGTTGGTCTGAAATAAAGTGGTATCGGTGCATCCCTCGTGTTTGCTCCGGTGCACTGGTGGGTCATTTATAACAACAGCAGCGTTACACTGATGTAGTGCAGTGCAGCTCCCTAAAAACCTTTAACGAGGACAAAAATATAGACACCACTGATTCTAGATGCAATGGTCATTTTCTTCAATCATCAAATTATTTTGCCTGAGCCAGTTATAAGAACGCCGCCACACTCCACTCATGTGTTTAGATGATCAGGGTGGTATCTCCTCCGACTCCTTCTGAGGATGGGAACCTGATAGACTTAATAACAGCAAACCTCCAAAGTAACAGAAAGTCCACACCACACCATCCCCAGGACACAAGGACAGGCCCTAAGGAGAGGACACAAGGACAGGCCCTAAGGAGAGGACACAAGGACAGGCCCTAAAGACACACAAGGACAGGCCCTAAGTAGAGGATACAAGGACAGGCCCTAAAGACAGGACACAAGGACAGGCCCTAAGGAGAGGATGCAAGGACAGGCCCTAAAGACAGGACACAAGGACAGGCCCTAAGGAGAGGACACAAGGACAGGCCCTAAAGACAGGACACAAGGACAGGCCCTAAAGACAGGGCACAAGGACAGGCCCTAAAGACAGGACATGTTAATGACGGGGCTCGACGTTCCATCGAAACAAGTTTCCTCCCGACACTATTTTGCTGCCGCACCACAGCACCAAAGCCAGACTAACTAAAACCAGTCCACTACAACCAGTCCACCACATGCAGTCCACTACAACCAGTCCACTACAACCAGTCCACCACATGCAGTCCACTACAACCAGTCCACTACAACCAGTCCACCACAACCAGTCCACCACATGCAGTCCACTACAACCAGTCCACCCCGATGGACAACTTCTGACACAGAAGACATGGTATGTAAATATGACCAAGAAACATGACCTTCCACTTCCTGTTCTAAGGTGATAAATGGCATGTTCGGGCTTCACCGGTCAAACAGCAGAGAACGTTAGGGCTGCAGCTATCGAATCTTTTTGTAATCAAGTAATCTACCGATTATTCCATCGATTAATCAAGTAATCTTAGGCCCGCCCTTACTCGTCTCTGATTGGCTCAGACCGTGGTGACTCATCTCTGTATGCTGTGTTCTTTGTGAAAAAAAAAACATTACCAGGTGTGGGCGGACCAGGGGGGCAGACCAGGGGGGGGGCAGGTGGCGGACCAGGTGGCAGACCAGGGAGGCGGACCCGGGTCAGAAAGAAGAAGAGGGGCGGAGCAGGTGTTCTGGCCTAGGTTAGACAGAAGAAGGGGGGCGGACCAGGTGTTCTGGCCCGGGTCAGACAGGAGAAGGGGTCAGACCAGGTGTTCTGGCCCGGGTCAGACAGAAGAAGAGGGGCGGAGCAGGTGTTCTGGCCCAGGTCAGACAGGAGAAGGGGAGCGGATCAGGTGTTCTGGCCCGGGTCAGACAGAAGAAGACGGGCGGAGCAGGTGTTCTGACCCAGGTCAGAAGCATGCATCTGTTTGGAACAAAGACTGATATTCAGGTAGAACATGTGCTTCTTCCCCGGCCGTGCAGTGAGACACATACTAGGTTTTATTTAGTATTTAGGCAGGCAGGGTACACCCTGGACAGGACGCCAGTCCATCGCAGGGCTAACATATAGAGACAGACAACCATTCACGCTCACATTCACACCTACGGGCAATTTAGAGTCATCAATGAACCTATCCCCATCCTGCATGTCTTTGGACTGTGGGAGGAAGCCAGAGAACCTGGAGAGAACCCACACTTACACGGGGAGAACATGCAAACTCCACACAGAAGGAACCCAAACCCAACCCCAACCTGGGAATCGAACACAGAACCCTCTCGCTGTGAGGCGACAGTGCTACCCACTACACCACCGTGCAGCCCCGTAATAATATAAATATATGACATATATGACAAGGGGAGCGTGTGCTGAGCTAGAGGTTCCAAAAAAACGTAGAACACAAACAAGTGGGTGACATCACACCATTTCACCCAGCTCCCCAGTAGCACCCCAACTGGGCCTCCAGTACCACCCAAACCCCCAGGACCACCCCAGCTCCCCAGCACCACCCACCAGAACCAACACAGCTCCCCAGGACCTTCACTAAGGCTGAGTCTGGGAACAGAACCACACTTCTACAACAAAGGGTTATGGGTAATTAGAAAGTTGGGTTGAAAACAAAATTCAAATCTTATTTCAGAAAACAGTGTGTGCAGAACATTTTTATCTGTATGAAAAAAGGGGTGTGATTCCAGATACAAGGATTTTTGTGTGTATCCTTGAGAATTCAACTCAGTGATTAATAAGGTTAGAATCTTTTGTCGGCATTCCAGATTTTCCAAAGTTGGCTAATTGCTACATTTAGGCCCTTTACGTTTAAAACCCAATTAATCTGATATAAATGATTGTGTCTGTTGCATGGGGACCAACTTTAGCATATCACTCCATATCCGCCATCGCCACCAAGGCCATGCTAACTCAGCTAGGACCTAAGACTACTCCACGACCCAGCATGCTGCTGGCTGTCTGATGTCAGGATGAAATACAATTTTGGCTGCTGACTTTAGGTCCCACATGTTTCGAGACCTGCTCCATCCTGGATTCATCCGGGGTCAGGCTGAGACCAGGTGGACTCTGACACGTTGGGGCTGATTGGCGATGTTTCCCTGATGTAGGACGTTTAATGTCATGATGTCGGCCATGTAGACTGACCTGAGAACTGTTTTTGTTGCTGCTGTTACCATTCATCCAGATACAGATTCACAAAACCAACTACAGGAATGGAATTCTGTTTGGTTCTGTTTTTCTAGTGCAGCATTAATGAGCTACAACTGACAATAAATGATCCTTGAATGAGAAGTCTGCTGGGCCACATGGAGTCTGCTGGTCTCCAGTTCACCAGGCTGACTGGAGCTCCATCACGCAGCCCAGAAGAAACTGCATCTGACACGCAGTGATACACTTCAGCTAACACGAGGGAGAGGATGCATCATTATGGACCGGAGGCCGAGCTGTTCAACCCAGTATTATTATCCATAGTGGGCTATTAATAGGTCCAGGTCCACTCAGCAAAACGTACACACAAGAAATGTCTTTAAACCAGCCACACACACACAGGCTGATAAACAGTTGGGAAAAGCAAAGGGATCAATACACAGGATGACTCAGATAGCACAGAGCCCCCCCCGGCTCAGAACAGCCCCGAGGCCCCAGGCCACATCTAGATGTAATCCTCCAGCTCACCTGCCAGCTGCAAAGAGCAAGCCAATGACGGAGAGGCTGAGTGTCCAACCGTATCACTTCACCCCTTCAAAGTAAAAGCCTCCGGCCAAGCAACACTCAGGGCCCTAGTTTCGTGGCGCAGCGCAGGGTGGCGGGGCCGGCGTAATGCAAGTTTCGACCAGCGCAGCCTTGCGCACGGTCAGTTTGGCAGTTTGGTTGATCGCCTGCGCCAAGATGGGTGTGGTGGCGCAGCAGGGGGAGGCGTCACAGATTCAGCTTGGCGCAGTGGAAGTTTTGTGGCAAAAAGCCTCGCCGGGACTGCGCCGAAAGCTCGCCAGATCCAACCTGGTCTACTCTTGGCGTAAGGCGAATTACAGCTGGCTGAGTGGCAGTTTGGCTGACCGGCGTGCAGTGGCACAGGCAGGTTTCCACAGTTCCAGGCACATTTAAATGCAATAAATAATCACAACAAACACTATTTAATGCAACTAATTGAATCAACACGTGAATTTATATCTATATAGATTGTCCCGTCACATCTGATGTCAGATCAAAGGCGGATGGCACGCGTAACGGAAACTCAGCCTGACTGAATTAACACAGCTGAAACTTGGACCTCTTGGACCAAAACATCTCCCTCTCTCTCTCCTGTTTTTCATATCTATCCACTGCTAATAAAATGCGTCTATGCCTGAAAAAATCTTTAGAAAAAAATACAGCAGCTCGTGCCTGGTCTCGCGCCTCGGCAGCCTGTTGTCCGTGTCCGTGGAAACGCGCAACTTTGCCGCGAGCTGGAACCGGAGTTGGGGCTGCAGCTGGTCTGAGCGGCACGCGAGGTCCCGGTGTCCCGCCGTTCTGATGTTGGACGGGGAATCCGGTGCAGCTGTGGAGCGCAGATGATGAAGACGGTGATGATGATGATGAATGGTCCGGCCGGCTTGTAAAGGCACCGGGTTCTCCACTATTATGTCTACTGCTGTGCGCCCTGACCCTGTTTTGTGATAGACATGCCTAAAATGTGCCTACAATTTCTATAGTGATATTATATCGGCATTATAATTATTATGACTATACGCACGCACAGCGCGTGATGAGCATGGTGGGAGCGGCGGCACTGCTTCTGTCATTGGGTTGTCAAGTGACAAAACTTGCACTGAACCTCCCCTAACGCATTAAAGGTGAGGAGAGGAGCTCATTTGATTGGTGAAGATCTGAATCGGCTGTATTAATCCCAGTCCACGCCTCGTCTCCCACTCACGCCTTCTTCTCCTCCCTCTTTCCCACTTGCGCGGGTGGGCGAGACGAGAGGTGTGCCTGCGCGGTGCACGAAACTTGCAAAGTCCAGGCGGACACACCCCGTCACGCACTGACTACGCCTGGTCTACGAAACCAGGGCCCTCAGCATCACCTGCACAAAGAATCATGGGGGCCCTGAAGGCCCTCGCCCTGGTGGGGTCATTATCTGCAGTACAACACTGGACATGATTTCGGCAGGATTGATACACTTTGCTATTGATCAGTTCCAGCAGTGTGAATGCTGGATGTTGATGCTTGCTTTTAAAATTGATGGTGTGAAAGATGTTGAATATTATGAAGGTTGTTGTTCCATGAACATTAATGTTGTGTTCAAAGTGTGAGAACCGGAGGTTAAAAACGGTCTCCTGAACTTTCTGGTCTCAGTTTCCATGGAAGTCAACAGTTTGTTGGTGCAACGTGTTACATACCATAGCTACAGAATGGAAGAACTCAACCTTCCTCCGGGTTGAAGATTCAATGACACATGAAAAGTGGATATTTTCAGAATGAGAGCAAGTTTATGATTTTGGAAAGTATCAACCCTATGAACATGTATGGGTCAATCTCCCACAACACTGAAGCCTACATTTCCCATAATGCCACTCCATTTTGTACTGATAAACAACAAGGCCTTTCACACTTTGTGCCCACAGTTTGTAAAAGAAGCTGTTAGAAATTTGTTGTTGAAATGCGTGTATAGAACCTGTGTGTATATATATATATATATATATATATATATACACTATATTGCCAAAAGTATTCCCTCCCCCATCCAAATAATATAAATCAGGTGTTCCAATCACTTCCATGGCCGAGGTGTATAAAGACTGTTTCTACAAACATGTGTAGCTCAGAGAATTCCAGCGTGGTACTGTGATAGGATGCCACCTGTGCAACAAGTCCAGTCGTGAAATGTCCTCACTCCTAAATATTCCACAGTCAACTGTCAGTGGGATTATAACAAAGTGGAAGAGATTGGGAACGACAGCATTTCAGCCAAGAAGTGGTAGACCACGTAAAATGACGGAGCGGGGTCAGCAGATGCTGAGTGCACAGAGGTCACCAACTTTCTGCAGAGTCAATCACTACAGACCTCCAAACTTCATGTGGCCATTAGCTCAAGGGGGGGGGGGGGGGGGGGGGGGTCGGGGATCGTGGCGAGCGATCGCCGAGCAGTTTTTTTAATTATCCCGGTAATTTGTCTGCATGAGAAACACTACATGTGGTGTGTGCTGCTTTGTCCTCTGACAATGTAAACAGACTGGTCTGTCTCAGTAACTGGCTGAATGTAAAGGAGGACTAAGCTGAATTGTTGTTCTATGGAGTGAAAAGGATTTATCATTCTGACTTCACAGCAGAATATTTCCTTGTTCTTTTTTCCATATTTGCATGTTCTATTGTGGACCTTTTTGAAATGTTCTGTTAGTGCATATAAGAAATATGCCTTTTTCAAGCTGACAGTTAATTTTGATGGCCTTGATGGTTTCTTTGGAAATCTGTAGTTCACATGAGAGAATCTGTGCTTAAAGTTAAAAAAAAAAGCTGCTATTTAACAATAGTATTTGAATTTAAATACTTCCTTTGTGTTAATTCTACATAAATTCCATCATTTTACATTTAAATATCCATTATAACATACTTTATTCTCAAGAAGAAAGAAAGCGATTAATTGCGATTAATTACGGCAAATTGTGCGATTAATTATTAAAAAAAAAAATTATATATATATACACAGTATGCATGTATGTATATATGTATTAACATTGTCATTTTTGGATTTAAACTGCCGCTACGAATATTTTGTTAGAATTTTCAATGGTTACATAATTCTCATATCAGAAATCCAGATATGACAGAAATGCATTCTGGTCAGGATGCATAAGCTTCTGAAACAACAATTAGCCCATAAGAGCCCGTTTAGGTTGAAGGATTCCAATAAAAACAGTGTAACAGTGTTTTAATGTGCATCACAGCCATTATATCAGAGGAGGAAGTCCCTGAACACAACACAGCACCCTTTCACAGGCCTGATACAGGGCTCAAATCACACACTGCCCTAACAACGGAAGCTTTCCACACAGATATGCTCAGCAGCAGCACCAGCAGGTGCAGCCTGAGTGGAGGCAGCCGGCCAGTACAGGGCTAGCCTCGCTAGCACAGCTAGCAGCTAGCATGCACACAATACCTGCCTGCAATGCGCGACACAACATGAATCCATCACACAGTCTCATCATGACGGCAAATAGATCTCCCACGCACAAACCAGCATCCAGGCAAGGACACGCGGTCCACTTCCATTGTCTCTGGTGTGGCGTGAAGACGCCGACAGATGGATGAAAAAAACAGAGGGATGCAGAGGTAGATAACTCACCGGTTTGTCTTCCTCCTTTTCTTCCTTTCACTCCCCCTCTTTCAGCACATTATCCAGGTTAAGTGTGCGTGTTTGTATGTGCGTGTGTGTGTGTGTGGTGAGCCGGCAAGGATACACACTGCTACATCCCCTCCACCTCCTCTCACTGACGATCCCTCCCTCTTTCTCTCTCCTCACTGGGATTTATTTAATTATCTCCCCCTCCCTCTCTCTCTCTCCTCAGCTGATGGAGTCGCCTCTCTTTTCTGTTTGATTCTCTCCGTCTCTCTCGTCTTCTTCTCTTCCAGTTATCCTCGTTGTGTTTCCTGGCATGGCCGGCAGAATGATGCAGAGGATGCCTGTATGTTCGGAGCTGATATCTGCCCAGTACAGCTCCCCCTCTCCCCCCCTCTCTCTCGTGCTCGTTCCCTCTCTCTCTCCCTGTCTTTCACTTTCACACTGTGTCCCTCGCCCGCCTCGGTGTTCTGTGTGATGCAGCAGCACTGGAGGCTCCTCCCCTGAGAGACAGTGGTGCCACACAGCTGACAGAGAGGGGGGGGGGGATGCTGGGAAAGAGAGGAGGCAGTGGGAGGGCGAGAGGAGGGTGGGGCTGGGGCTGGGTGGGCGGTGCTTGGTGGTGGTTGTGGTGGTGGGATCTGGAGAATCCGGTGCAAGGAAGGACAGCCTGCACTGAGCGCATCATCCAGGATTTCAAAACCTCCTCCCTTGTGTGGCTTTTTCTCCACACAGAGGGGGGTCTGTTCAGTCCACACACACACACACACACACTTCAAGGCTGGATTAAAAGAGACACATGCAGCAGCCAGCTGCTTTCAGACCTGTGTATATTGCTGTCAGCTCGACCTGATGATCAGACATTTAGGGCATCTGTTAGTTTAAAGCATAGATATTACACCAATTTGAACATTCCTGTATTTTATTTTGGTAACATAAATGTACATTAGATATGAGGGACCATCAGCCCTGGCACCAGGTCATCTGAAGTTGTTTTCTTAATGAAAAGAGCATTCCAACAGAAAGTCGGCCATTTTCTCACCACATTAAAAGGTCTCAGGAAACTACCGAAAATACAGATAGCAATAAATAAATAAAATGCTCTGAAATAAAAATGCATAGAAATAGTAATCTGTGGCTGTGACAGGGCTGTAAAAGCCCTGTCTAATCAAAAACCTCGGTCCGGATGAGATGATCGGACGGCCTACCTGTCTGTTGACCGACCAACCTGCCTACTTCCTGTGAATGACTCGTCAGGGCGTGTGAACGTCTTCACAAGGCAAAGTAGGCAAAGATTAGCAGCTCTGCGATTTGCAGAACCAACAAACCACAGAAGAAGAGTTGCAAAATGGTAGAGAAAGTGGCTACAACAGCGAAAAAAAGACATTTGAGACGGCTACGACCAAAAGACACAGGCTAAGACCAGAGTATCAGTGTGGCTTTTCAACGTCGGCGACGCCATGGTGACAGGTTATTGTTCTGCTTTGTTTTGGGTGAAAATAATTAATTGTATTGAACTGCGTTTTACAAACGTGGTAATGTGTTGTTGTAGTTATGAGAGAACTGATCCAGTTCCACACCGGTGAAACTCGGATCGACGGATTGTTCCTACCATTTAGTTGAGTCTCACATGGACTCAACTAAATGGCGTGTACAACTGGCTTCTGGTTCTGGTTTAGACCTCTGTTATCACGATACAGAGACAAGTTCATCACGGCTTGTAGCTTTGATTTGGGTTTGTTCCTTATCATGATGTTTTATTTCCACTTTCACTAATGCTGAATATAAATAACAGTGAAATATTCAGCTTCCTTCTCCATAAACACTGTCCTGTTGGTGCAGGATGTTACGGTTAATCCTGAAGACCGGGTAAGGACTGTAGGGACTGTAAAGATCCCCCAGGCAAATGCAGACTCCACCCAAACTCCAGTGTCAGATCTACACGAGTCATGATGAAACGCTGGCGGGTTTAGAGTGTAGGTTATTGAGCAGGGCCCGGTTTCCCGAAGCCTTCTTAACGCTACGTCATTCGTAACCCCTACTTAGAGTTCCTACTTAACATTTTGCGTGTTTCCCGAAACGTTCTTTGCTACGAATCTCTTTCGTATGTCATACCAAGACCAAGGGTGGTCTGGAGCAGAGCCTTCTTAGCTCTACCGTAGCGAAGTTTCAGCTCCTGACGCTAGTCGCCGCCACTGTACAGTAATCCAGAAATCCCCGCTGCGTATGGAACTGCACTTTGCCAGTGTTGCGTTTCGCCAATGGTTTTAAGTCATTCATGAAGAAAATAAAAATAAAATGCGCATGCATTTCATCACAAGGCTAAGCTTTACCTCAACCTCAGAAGTAGCCTAGGTATATTACAGTGTCATTTAATTAGCCCATTAAGCCTAGTCAATGTCAAGGCATGCACAATCCTGCAAGCAATTTGGGAAATTGGCACATCGTCAAACAATTAAAAAATGTCATAAATGGACGCCGGTGATGCTTGTGAACGGTGGCAAAACTGTGGCAGCGATACAACATATCCTCGTGCTGAACCAAAGACGTCGCCGTCCTCAGAGCCGTTGGAATACATAATTTCATAAGGATCAACTTCAATCCCATGGATATGTTGACCGACGCTGCGGCTATATTGCATAAGTTTCGACTACAACGGCAACAAATACGCATGTAATTAAGGATGTACAGTAATTGGCTCAATCTCCTCCGCTGTTTCTATATTTATTATCTTTTTTTAAATCAGTATAGGCTATGGTAGTATGTTCGACCATGGTTAAATAAATGTTTAGGCCTAGAAGGATTTCTAGCAATGTTTTATTCGCAAACACTGCAATACATTTTATAATATAGTGCTGTCATGCACCTGCGCATGAAATGGAAAATCGAACTCTGAGCAATCGATGTCAGCACTTTCTTTCTGGACAGCGGCGTGTACGTACGACGTAAGGAGTGTTTCTTAAGAAGACTCCTAAGAGACCGTTCGGGAACCACGACTATAGAGGTAAACAACTTTGGTAAGTCATAACGTAGGAGTCTTCGCAGCGCGCTAAGAGTGGACGTTATCGGGAAACCGGGCCCAGACTGTTGGACAAAATCACAACAGCAAGAAGCCAAATGAGCTTGAGGGTCAGATCCAACAAAGGGAAATCATGTTCGTCTATTGTTGATTTTGTAATTTTGGTGAACTGAGCGTTTCAAATTTTAACATGTTTCCAAAGCATTTATTTTATCTAGTTTATCAAAGGATATCAGTGCAGTCAGCCTTGAAACATACAGACACCGTGTTCCTCGCTCCTCCACTCTTCTCATTGTCACTTCTCCATCCTTCCCTCCTCCTCTCTGAGAATAGCTTCATCCTTCCCCCCTCCACTCTGAGAACAGATAATATATATATATATATATATATATATATATATATATATATATATATATATATATATATATATATAATAATTCATGATATAAAGAGGAAAAAGTTCAGGATAAATACAGTTCAAGGTATTAAAAATGGTTAAAATAAGTGCTGTATAAAAAGTATAGATATAATCTACAGTTTAATAAAATAGATTATTTACAGTTAAAAAGATAAATAAAATATTAAGGTCTTTAAGTTCATTTAAGTTGATAAAATAACTGATCTGAGATGAGAAAGCAGTGTTTACGTGCGTAACTTAACCTGTTACCTGTCATGTGTCAATCGTTTAATTTCTGTTTTGTCTTTGGTTGTTATCGAGCTCAAGAGCCAATCAGAATGTATTCGCTGTGTAAGGGGCGGGGCTATTGGTGCAGGTTAGTGCGATGTGTAGGAGCATGCGAGAGGAGAGAGCATGCGGCAGGAGAGACACAGAAGCTATCGAACAGAAAGCTATCGTCCGGAGTTCAGAGTGGGAAACATTAACCCTCAGGGCTACCTGGGGACTTGTCGTGTATTCTTGGTAATACATTGTCAAATTATTTTGGCTGTGTTCAATGAATATAGCTTGTACTTTCTAAAGGGTAGTCAATTTTTGTGCAATTCAATATTCTGGTATTGTTTTTCAATTTAACCTTAAAGTGGCTATGCTACATGAATACTCCCTCCTGTGTACCTGGATACACAAAACGTCCTCTCACTAAAACAGCTGTAAAATTGTCAAATCTTAATATTTTGTTCTACTTTCAACGCTCAATCTATTTTTCAACTTGACACAATGAAACATTGTGTCATCTTCTGAGAGG
Source organism: Eutrigla gurnardus (assembly GCF_963514095.1). NCBI lineage: Eukaryota > Metazoa > Chordata > Actinopteri > Perciformes > Triglidae > Eutrigla > Eutrigla gurnardus. Next base: position 2,535,506 of record NC_139922.1, read on the forward strand.
GAAAATGTTTGAAGTTAGACATGAAAAAAGCATCAAAGTGACCTCACACAGACACCCAGACAGAACAGAGGTCACACTATCACCCATTTCATTTCACATTTCACTGTACAAAGCAATGGTGACCAACATCCAGCTCGTCATTGCTGCTGACAGAGGACATCCTGCAAGAAATTACTTCATGGACAAATTTGGAAGGGAGACGCTCAACTGAAGACTGGTGAGATCTGGACATAGAGGAACTGCAGGCTTATGTGGGGCTACTTATTTTGGCTGGTGTGTATAGATCAAAGCATGAATCAACCAAGGGCCTGTGGAGCGAGAAATCAGGGCGGGCAATATCCCGGGCGGCAATGTCTATCAAACGGCTTCCCCAGATCTGCCGTACTCTGCGGTTTGATGGTTGGCTGGCCCGCCACAGCGCCTGCCGCAATGATAAGATGGCTGCCTTCCGCTCTATCTGGGATAAGTGGACACATCCAAAATTTGATATGTATGTTTCAGGCTGAAGTTGACTAATAGATTGAGCGTTGCAAGTAGAAAAAAATATTAAGATTTGACACTTTTACAGCTGTTTTAGTGAGAGGACGTTTTGTGTATCCAGGTACAACGGAGGGAGTTTTTTGAAAAATGTGCCACTACAGAAAAAAATAATCATGCATCAAAATCACTATTGCTGCTGATTATTGACCCATCCCATGCCCTGGTGAGGATAACAATCAAACTTTTCTTGAATTGTTTTTCATGGAAATTCTTGAGCTGTCAGATTTGTAAACTGTGGCATCAGTTACATAAACTGGCATTTAGAGGGTTAAATATAAAAAAAGTAATGAATATTTGATATGTGTGCTTTAGGCTGAAGTTGAAAAATAGATTTGAGCGTTGAAAGTAGAAAAAAATATTAAGATTTGACACTTTTACAGCTGTTTTAGTGAGAGGAGGTTTTGTGTATCCAGGTACAACGGAGGGAGTTTTTTAAAAAATGTGCCACTACAGAAAAAAATAATCATGCATCAAAATCACTATTGCTGCTGATTATTGACCCATCCCATGCCCTGGTGAGGATAACAATCAAACTTTTCTTGAATTGTTTTTCATGGAAATTCTTGAGCTGTCAGATTTGTAAACTGTGGCATCAGTTACATAAACTGGCATTTAGAGGGTTAAATATAAAAAAAGTAATGAATATTTGATATGTGTGCTTTAGGCTGAAGTTGAAAAATAGATTTGAGCGTTGAAAGTAGAAAAAAATATTAAGATTTGACACTTTTACAGCTGTTTTAGTGAGAGGACGTTTTGTGTATCCAGGTACAACGGAGGGAGTTTTTTTAAGGTAGCTCCAAGGGTTAAGGAGTTATCAAGGTCGACTACCCGTGGTCCTGTTATTGCTCTTCTATGTGACTCGCAGAAGGTGAATATAATGTATATGCCATGATGTTTTGTGCTGTAACTTAATGTTGTAGTGGAAAAGACCGGAGTGTAATGCATTTAGCCACCCGCTAACTAGCGTAGCATCCTGTGTTTTGCTAGCATAAACTTTAGCATGTTGCTGACTAAATGCTAAAATGGATAAGTCAATATGATATAGTGTGATGATATTATGGCTCAACTGAGTTCATGTAATTAAAGGAGACGGACGCTGTGAAGAGAGAGAGAGAGAGAGAGAGAGAGAGAGAGAGATTGAGACAGTTGCTGGTGGATGGACCCTGCTGTTTTATTCTTCCCGGGATTTTCGTTGTGAGCTGCTGTGTTTGGACTTGTGACTGCCATCATCCCCATTTGTGACTGCCTTGCCCTTATTCCCCCCTGCTATCCTCTTTGCCCCTCACTTGGATCCGTGAGTATCGAACTAACATGACAATGCACGTGCTTTTATTTTCTGCTCTTGACTGAGTGAAGCGGCCATAACAGTTTTAATGTTGGACGGAGGTCCAACCTGCAGAATACTAAACATCAAACACTCTGATCTATTGATCACACACTGTTCTACACTTTAAAAAATGTTGTGATTTTAGTATTTTGTGTATTTTATTGTTATTGTATTATTTGCCAAAATAAACACTTTTTCTGAAGAGACATGTCTGCTATGCTTGAAATTAGCGCTGCGGGAAAACCTCAGACGTATACAGTGACGTAATGACGTGGCTCTCTGGGCTCTCTTGCCGGTGGAAACGCAAAAAGGTTCTCAGACCTGAACCAACTGCGAACCAGCACGGGCACAGCCCGGTTCTAGAACTAGGTTTGCGTTGGTGGAAAAGGGGTATGATTGATGCACCCTCTGCCCAGTTACTCCCCGCTGGTGTGCTACTACAGCCTGGTGTGCTCTCAGATGCCGATGTAGACAACAACAGCTTCACTGTTCTAATTCAGAATGAATCCAAGAAGACAACCTCCCTCCCAATGGGGACCGTCATTGCTGAGATGTATGCTGTAGACACAGTTACCCCAATCCAGCCATCTGACATTGCAGCTGAAACCCTAGACCCAAGTCTCTTTAGTTTTGGAGACTCCCCCATCCCCGAAGAGTGGAAGAGTCGGCTTCAGCAGAAGTTAGCCGAGAGGCGGAATGTCTTCTCACTGCACTGCATGGCTTGGCCAAGGGGGTTGAACACCACATACGCCTGCATGACCCCAGACCCTTGAGGGAAAGGTCAAGGAGACTAGCCCCTGCAGACATAGACGACGTGAGGCGGCATATACAACAACTTCTGGCAGCTGGAATTATCACTGAGTCCCGAAGCCCATACGCCCTACCAGACCAGTACACAATGCCACGCATCTACAACGACAAAGTGGAAGTAGTAAAGCATTGGAAAGAGCCCACTCACCTGAAGCCGCTCAAGTCCTTCCTCGCATTCTGCAGTTATTAGTGAAGGTTCATTGCAAATTACTCTGCCATTGTCTGTCCCCTCTCTGAGCTCACCAAGGGTTATGCCCCCACTTGGCAAGACTCCAAGTCCAAAAAGAGTGTCGACCCAAGCAAAGTCTATTTCAAGCCATCAGAGCCCTTCGGAGAACGGTGGACTCAGGCCTGCTAGGAAGCTTTTGAGCGGATCCGCGACTGTTTGATAAATGCCCCAGTGTTAGCATTCGCTGAACCCACTAAGACACACATTTTGCATGTGGACGCGAGTATGAATGGGTTAGGAATACCAGGAATATTCTGAGGGCCTCAGGCCAGTAGCTTTTGCCAGTCGGAAGCCTCAGAGCACAACTATCCAGTCCACCAATTGGAATTTCTGGCATTAAAATGGGCTGTCGTGGACTAGTTTCACGATTACTTGTATGGAGCTAAATTTATCGTTAGAACTGACAACAAGTTGGCCGCCCTTGCCACCTATGATTTCACCATCCAATATCGTCCTGGGAGGCATAATATCGATGCTGATCTGCTGTCTCTGCAGTACACTCCAGATGAGGTGAAAGAGTGGACTAGTGTCCCACCTGCTGGCATCAAAGCCCTCTGCAAGCGAGCCTGCATCAGTGGAGAGACAGATGCGCCTGATAGATTGGTGGATCAGTTGGGAGCGCCTGCCACAGCGGTACCTGAAGCTTATGTGTTCCCAGTGAACCTTAGCGTGAACACCCTTGACCAGTTGAGCTCAAAAGATATCCAAGCATCACAAGACATGGACCCAGCAATTGGGCCTGTAAAGAAAGCAATGGAGAACAATAAAGTGCTGACTTGCTCCAACACTGATTGTCCAGAGACTGTGTTGTTGCTACGTGAGAGCCGCAAATTGGAATTAAAGGACGGCATGCTATACAGAGTAAAAGAAAAAACATGTGGAAAACAGATCAAACAACTGGTCTTACCAGCAAGATATCGCCCAATGGTCCTAAGGTCTCTGCATGATGAGTGCTGATTAAGGACAGATTTTATTGGCCGCGGATGACAGCTGAGGTTGAGCAGTACATTCGAACCTGTGGAAGATGCATCTCCAGGAAGACACTCCCTCAGCATGCCTCACCCTTGAACCAAATAACAAGTAATGGCCCCTTAGATTTAGTTTGTATTGACTTTTTGCAGATAGAGCCTGACTCTAAAGGTGTAACTAACGTGTTAGTAGTGACAGACCATTACACACGTTATGCACAAGCATTTACTACAAAAGATCAAAAGGCTGTCACTGTTGCAAGAGTGTTATGGGACAAGTATTTTGTGCACTACGGCCTACCTGCACGGATACACTCAGATCAGGGCCGAGATTTTGAAAGTCGCCTGATAAAAGAGCTCTTGTCCATGCTTGGGGTTCGGAAGTCAAGAAAATCCCCCTACCACCCTCAAGGGGACGCACAACCAGAAAGGTTCAATCGAACACTCTTAGCAATGCTTGGTACCTTGGACACTGTAAAGAAACAATGCTGGAGTCAACATATCACCTACCTGGTACATGAGTACAACTGCACAAAAAATGATTCCACAGGATACTCACCGTATCATCTCATGTTTGGAAGGGAAGCCAGGTTACCCATTGACATCTGTTTTGGAATCTCGCCAAATGGTGAAAGTGAAACCTCCTACCAACAGTACGTTGCCAGGATGAGGAAAGAGCTACAAAAAGCCTACTAAATGGCATCTGAAGCTGCTACAAAGAGTCACTTGAAAAACAAAGCACGCTATGACCACCGTGTGAGAGACTTACCTTTGGAGAAAGGAGACAGAATTCTCATTCCGAATGTTGGTTTAAAAGGCAAGCATAAACTCCAAGATCGATGGAAATCAACACCATTTGTTGTTTTGGAAAAGTTGCCTAAACTGCCCGTTTACAAGGTCAAACCAGAGCATGGCACAGGTGTGGTAAAAACTCTCCATCGAGACCATCTGTTGCCCATCGGTTATATGGTCAGGATGTCAAACTCCTTGGATGATACAAACCCTAAAGTCTCGGTTATGCTTCGGTGTAGTGATCACGCAATGGCCACGCAACGGCCACGCAGTTGCTGGGAGACCGTGATGGTTCTGCGTTGGGTTTACGTGTCGAAATGCAATTCAATGCCACACTGGTAAAGGGCGCTATGTTTTTTGTAAAGACTGACCGACCGACCGAGACTCTTGACGTATATCGTCGTTAGCCTCGTTATAGCCTATTTGTTTACCTTCCGGCTTTAAACATCCACAATTTTTCAGAACGTGGTGTTTTATTTCTTTGTGCAAAAGCGACAAGGTGCAAACAATAAAACAAGGTGCAAACAATAAAAGTAGCCTAATAAAAGTTTAAATGGCGGTGTTTATGAGTGGAAACCGGAAAAACGGTCTCCAGCGGATATAGTTAGCGGACCAATCACAGCCAATGCCGCTGCGTTGGTGTTGCGTTGGTGTTGCGTCGCCTCGACGCGCGTCTAGGATTTTTGGGAGGTGCACGTCAGGCCCTTGCGTTGGACGTAAGGGGGGTCCGCAAGGACGTAAGGGGTCCGCAAGCACCCTTGTGTTGTGTCAACGCAGAAGCATAACTTGGGCTTAGGGCCTCACCGCACCCGATTGTCATCACAGGCCTGCAACAGAGTTTTTGAGTTGATCCTTTTTGGTGTGGGCCCACAGGTGATACATGTGAATGTATGTAATGAGATTTTATTCCTAAAGTAAATTGAAGGGAACATTGAGAGTACATATGGTACAGGTTTAAAACAATTTAAAGGGACCCTGTATTTTATTTTTGCATTAAAAAAATTCTCATTTACATACATGTTGTGCATTTATTTTATTTTTATATTTCACTTCCTGAGAGAAGAGCTAATACCAATTTTATTTATTTTACTTTGTAAATAAACACCTGTGAAGGTTTTGTCTCTAAAACACAGTCGTGGTGGTCCTTGAAATTTAATTAGAAAACCTTGAGAAAATGTTGATTCATTTAAGATATTTTCCTGAGATCCTAGTAATCATTTTTCCCTGTTTTGGTACGAACTCAAGCCCAGTCTCATTTTAGTAAATAGTTTATTATCCTCAAACTAGAGATCTGGGTTACACACCTATAATAGGGATGCAGACAATGAATCTATTATCGATTAATTGTCGATAAGAAATTACTCAATTAAAATAAATTAATTGCAATTAATTGCGTTTTGAACCCGTAATTCCCCGCCAGTCCACGTTAGGGAACACCGCCATAGTCTAATAGTCTCGATGTGCCCAAATGTATTTTATCAAGGCAAATGGACTTAACTAGCGGCTCTAATGATAGGCCTACACAGGAGGGCAGCAGCACTTATTATAAGGGGAAGTCCTCGCGGCTGGTTTGGCTCATCAACGTTCTGTTTTCCCCTGTCGCCATGGCAAGGCGTCCCCCGCGCCAACAGCTGGCGAGTTTGACAGTGCGTGCGCATATAGCCCCGTTCACATACGTCGCTACTCGCCCGTCACTCGCTTTCTCGCTGAATTCTACTCGCTGGCAAAACAAATTCACTGCCGCCAGCGGCTAGTTCAAGTGGCAACTCTCTGTGGAACTCTCTGTATACGTCATCTATCAATCATCTCTATTCTACATTCCGATTGGTACTCACTTCATTCGCGTCGCAGAAAGTTAAACTTATTTTATCTCAGTCCCCGCCCACATCGCATCGCCTGTCCTGGCCACATTCCGCTAGAACACATTCACATCCATTGACAGTTGTCGCTCAGAGATGGGCGAGTGGCGACGTATATGTGAACGGGGTCAAAACCAAGGAAGGCTGAGGAATAGTCACCCACTTATATTATTAATAATAGTTATAATAAACTAATAGTTTAAAGGCTCAGAACTGTGTTTTAGTCATTTTTGTTTTCATCTTTTCTTGAATGCTTAAACTCCTCAACACCATTTAATATGTCAACATTTGGATCAGAACCAGCAGTTTGTAAGAAATTGGTCAGGAAACGATATGTCATATTTTGGTTCTCCAAATTCACCAAATGAATGCATTAAAATTAAATTATTCAAAATATGATTTGCATTTTTCTTTATATCATAAGGAAGATAGCATTTTATGTTACATATACTGTAGATAGAACCTATTCAGAGGGAAATTCAGCTTCTCGGAAGAATTGCCGCTTATCAATTAATCGATCGATAAGATGAAACAACTATCGATTAATGAATTACTCGATAATTTGCATCCCTAACCTATAATAATAGAATATAGCCTACTCCACCCAGAGAGCACAACCACAACAACACACACTTCTAACTCACTGTGTGTTTAACAGAGAGCGAGACAGAGAAAGAGAGTGAGAGAGAGAGAGCCACAGAGAGCCAGAGAGAGAGAGAGAGAGAGAGAGTGAGAGAGCACAACCAGAACAACACACTTCTAACTCACTGTGTGTTTAACAGAGAGAGACAGAGAGAGAGAGAGAGAGAGAGAGAGACACAGAGAGAGAGAGAGCACAACCAGAACAACACACACTTCTAACTCACTGTGTGTTTAACAGAGAGACAGAGAGAGAGAGAGAGAGAGAGAGAGAGAGAGAGAGAGAGAGAGAGAGGTGACCAACGATGGCAGCAAAAGATGATGCACTTGATTTTTACCTTTTAATATGTGGATTTTTTTCATAATGAAGTAGATGATATATGATATAACCTATGACAACAATGAGAATTAACAGTCAAGAATACTTTTGAGAAAAGAACCGTGGATTATCATTAACTACAAGCCAAAAAAGAAAATCAAAATACAACTTCAACTACCAGCTAGCTAGCAAGCTAACTGCCAACTGCTGCCACGGAACACTGACTGATCAACAACAAAGGGCTAACTAATCCAAGTAAACTAAGCTGGCATACTGAAGTTAACTAAATTAAAACTATATATATATATATATATATATATATGGTAGTATGTATATATATATACATACTACTACTATGTACTAGAAAGAAAACTACACCAGGGAAGAGCTTTTTTCTTTTCTTTTTTTCTTTCTTTTTCTGGACTGAATAATCATCGTTCAGTTGATTACAAAACTAACAGTTTTGAAAAGGAAAAAAAAAACAATTTCAACAGTCTCTGGGAAGAATACACTCATCTACCTGTTCAAGTTCCACAATAATACAAGGATGTGAGATATACTCATACAGGAGTCACCTGAGACAATCATTGCAGACTTTACAACAACAGAAGATGGAAAAGTAAAGACAAATCTACTGTTCTTCACACACAAACCAAATACATGGCACACAAGCCTTTGTGCACACAAAGAATAATGGAATCAGCAAAGAAAGACAAATCTCCATCTATGAAGATAATTGGAGGAGGATACCCAATCCCCCGCGCACCCTAAGCACCGGACAATAACAGAGGAAATCACCAGCATCAACCAGCAGAACCAGGCAAGCACTGCAGGAAGAGGATCATCACCAACCCATAATCCCCCCCCTTCCCCTCTACTCCTACTGACCCTCATACTCCCTATCCCTCAGATGTCATCTCCCCTCCCTCTGAAGTAAACCTTCCGCTCCCTCCCAACCCCCCAACCTCCTCAATATCCTCGACCCCACTGCCTCCTGGTCCATTCTCCCCTTCAAAGCCATCAGAAACAGACACAGACATATCTGCTGGCAACCAACCTGACAACTCAGCTTTAAACAGACAACCTCAACAGCAGCAACGCTACCCCCGCTTTTCCCAGGAGCACCAGAAGTACCCCCACCCTCCCCAGAAGCACCATAGGTACCCTCCCCAGGAGCAACATAGGTACCCTCACAATTTCCAGTACAAAAGAGACCTCCACCCTCCCCAGGAGCACAAGAGGTACACCCATCCCCCTCAGGTGCACCAAAGGTACTCTTGTCTTGTCAGGAGCACCACAGAGACCCCTACCCTCCACAGGAGCACCACAGAGACCCCCACCCTCCGCAGGAGCATCACAGAGACAGCGACAGTATTACCACCAAGAAGAACATCCTCATAAACAGCCAACAGTCAGTCATACACTCCCCAAACAGAACTCCCTATACAGAGAGACACTTAGACTGCAGTTGCTTCCAGAACAAAAATAAACGTAAGTAGCAAAGCAGTTGCTGATAATTTTAGTATAGTTTTAGTATTTTGTGTGTGTGAAAAGAACACCCCAATTTAAGCTGGCTAGTTAGCTTTGGTGGTGGCTAGCTAGCATTTACCGCTATGACCATAAATAATAATACATTTATTTGTGACACGCTTTTACAAGTATCAGGACCGTGAAAGAAAGGAAATATAGTCCGAGTGAAGCGCTGGAGACGTGAGCCGGTAACAATGGGAGCCTCCAGCGTTTTGTTAAACTGAGCAGGAGAGCCAGTGTGGTGACCTGGGAAGCGGGTGTCAGTGGCGTATGCTAACCGCTACCCGAAGTTAGCATCGAGCTAGCTCACTACAACGGCTCTCATACTTGTTACCACTTGGTAAGAAGTGGTGGAGGCTTTAGTTATATACAGTCCATCCGCGGCTCCAGCGCTACACTCGTACTGTATTTTTTTTTTTTTTTTTTTTTAGTGGTGCTGCTGTTGCGAGAGACGTGCTAGCACTTATAGCACTCTAATATCCGGGACAGCTAGTTGGGCTAGTAGCCCTCCTACTCTGCGGCTGAGCTGTCGTTTGCTGGAGAGAAAACACCGGCTATCTCGCTCTCCACCCAGAAAGGTTTACTTCTTGGTTCTGTATTATGTGGTCTTCACAGAGTAGTAATTGTTTATTTTATTTTATTTTTATTTTGCATGCTTTCAGATCCACAAGGCCACTCTCTTCAGTTCCCTGGCTGCAGCCTGTATCTTCATCCAACCTGCAGGTAACATATTGCATCTACACTGCACATCACCTTTTTAATGATTTCACAAATCACCCTGAATATTAGACCCTCACTCATCTATACATATTGTTACCAGCAAATGGACTACTGTATTTTTCTCTGTTGATTGAGCCAACACAGATCAGTATCACCTGTAAGGGAATTCATTATTTCTTCTTTTTGTTTTCTCAGTTATCGGATGTGGAAATGCAAAGACTGCCATCCTTATCCATGCATCCATGCAAATTGTCCCTGTTCGTCCAAGACATGGAATGGTCGACAAAAACATCTTCTCCCCTGTCCACCTCTGTGTTTATATGTTGCATATGGTTTATATGTTTATATTAATAAATACATTTAATGTAATCTGTTGGCCAAGTGTCTTTGTTATAGAGTTTATAAGGTGGGAAACAAATGATTTTTGAAGTCAAATAAAATGTGAAAATGGATATATGTAAATTAATTAGTTAATTCAGTTAAAAGTGAATATATTAGGTTGGTTCAATTTCAATTTATTAGTTTGGTTCAATTACTAAAATGTTAAGAAAAGAATTTGGATCAAGGTAAAGAATTAAGGTTGAGTCAAGTGCAGTATTATTGTTTACATCAAACTAAAATAATCAGTTCATAAGAAGTTACTCAATTTAGATTCTGTGAAGTCAAATACAGTATATTAGATGCGATACTTGGATCTTTTTTTTAGTTTGAGCAAGGTTATAATTTTTTCAGTGTTGAGTGTGCTGTAAAAATTGGACAAAAAAAGAATATTTTTTCAAACAATGTCACGGGTTCCATCAAGGTTGCAACATATCCCCAACACTTTTCAACATATAGATTGAGAACTATCAAAAACTATTGAAAACTCTCCAACCCCAGGACCTGACTTAGATGGAAAGGAAGTTAAGTGTCTTTTTTATGCAGATGACCCATTACTGCTATCACAAACAGCACAAGGAATGCAAGACCATTTGAACATACTCCACGATTACTGGGGAAAATGGGCAATCAGAGTAAATCTAAATAAAACAAAAATTATGATATTTAAAAAAAAAAGCAAGATCACAAACTAAAAACTGTAATGCCAGCATTGGCTTGCTCGGCAGCGGGACAGCCGCACTTTACACACCGGCCACCTCAGACACTTGCAACAACACAATAAACACAATATTATGTTAATCACTTGTCATTATTGCTGCTTATAACTAATGAAATACAAGTTGGATTTAGTGCCGTGACGCTGTCGGAACAGGTCGCTGATGTTTTAAATTTTCCAGAATGTGTCATTAGGACAAATGCCGGTTCAACCAGCTTGCATAGCACCATAGACCGAACCGGACCGGTGAAACCGAATCAGCCCAACTCGAAAACTTGGTTGTTCTTTAGTGGAGATACTGCTTTCTTCTTTAGTGGAGATACTGGGTTGTTCTTTAGTTGAGCTACTGCGTTCTTCTTTATTGGAGATATTGGGATGTTCTTTAGTACATATGCTGGGTTTTTCTTTAGTGGAGATACTGGGTTGTTCTTCTTTAGTGGAGATATTGGGTTGTTCTTTAGTATAGATTGTAGTGGAATAGCTTCGAATGACGACCAAAAAAAACACTTGTCTTTAGTTTTACAAGAAATAAAGTAGCATGACGGATATTTTAGCATCTTGCACATGTAGGCTACTTCAAAATAAAAGCACTTCCTGTGACATCTGTAGTAATACTGAATTACTGGTATTAAGTAACGTGTACATTCCTCACATATTAACGATAAATTATATACTGTAAATAATGTAAATAGGCGAGTTTTAACCACAATATAACATTTCCTTGACTGTAAGACTGTATTCAAACTTAACAACATGAATTGAATGCTTATTTAAGTGTCTAAACAAACATTTCACAACATAGATACTGGGTTGTTCTTTAGTCGAGATACTGGGTTTTTCCACCAGATATAGATGATGTTTTTCTACTGTAACTGAGTCCATGCAGTTGGATCCATACAGCGAGTACAGCTCAGGAAACTCACTACATTGATCATTGTTAGCTTATTAATGTCAGACAGTCGTCTTCTGGTGGAAAACCAGTCACATAATCAGAGAAGGATCCAGATGATCCAGATTCTTTGTGATGTTGATGCTCACATGAGACATCGCTGCTACAGAACTGACACTTTCTAACATAAGTTTGGCTCCACCCATAAAATACAGTATCCTTCCATACAGATTGAGCCTCTACTCTTCACACAGTAACCCAGTAGTCGGCAAGAAAGCACAAGGCCCTTGTCCAATCAAACACACACCAGCCACCAGCTGCTGTCACAGCAGATAGACAGGGAGGGCGTCAGACAGGGAGGACATGAGAGAGACGCAGGGCAGCAGTGACTAACTGACCTGATCTTCCAGTCAGGGTGCCACTCTGCCGCTTGCATTCATCCGATCCACCCGCAATCCTCTACAGTCCCAATATGGTCACTTCCTTAACTGGTTCCAACAATTCAAAAATGGCGACTGCCAAAATGTCGAACCATAGTCCAAAAACCAACGGGTGAGGTTACGATGACTACGTCTACCTGGAACTTTGCGAGCAGTGTAAACTCTGAATAGGAGGACAGAAGGGACAATTCTAGAGGTACTGAGGGTCTAACATCTAGTCCAGATGAGTCCAAAGAGAGTTTTGTCCTGCAGCCAGGACAATTGGGGGTCAAAGCAGGGTAGAGAGTGAAAGCAGAAGTGGCTTACTCACGGTCTTCTCCAGGACAGGGCATGCCGGGACGCTCCGGGATACTGGGGAAGACTACAAAACACAGAGAATTCAGGGAAACTATTGGTGTGAGAGAGATACGCACAGGCCGTGGAAGTTGAAACAATAACCCTCATATGCAATCCATAGGATGAGCACCTTATATTTATATTCATTGGAAACACAAATGTATACATTTATAGAAAATAATTACGTGTCATTTTTATGGATGTTAACTTAAGTCATGTTCCTTCCTGTGTTGTATTAAGTTGCCCATTGTGGCAAATAGATAAATAACTATGAAGTATATAATCAGAAAATCGAATTGTTAACTCACCATGCAGCAGTAGTCCAGACCTCTTTGTTCGATTGTAAATACGAAACGCCTCCTCAAGCTCCATCTGGGACGAGATGGTACAAGGATCCCCTACACACACACATACACACACACACACACACACACACACACACACAGACACGCATGCACGCATTATACATAACTGTACATGTAATCATCTGATTTTATCCTTTGTTTGTGGACTACGGTTTTGAAGCCTCAAGTTCAGCATTTTGGCCATTGCCATCTTGGATTTTTGCAACCAGTGAAGGAAGTGACCATATTTGGACTGTGGAGGAGCGACAGGTGGATCTGATGAACACAAGCAGCAGCGCAGCACCCCGAAGCAGCACCCTTAGTAAATCTGGATAGATCTGGATTCTGGTGTGAAGCTGCTAACAAAGTTAGCTTCATAATTGAAAGTCAACTTTACAGCTAAGTGTTAGCTAAGGTCGTGGTAAGGCTAGTTTATTTATATAGCACCATAGTGCTTTACAGAGGCAGCATCATTCTTCATGGAGCTGTCTATCAACTGGTTTAAAGCTCAATAAAGACAGATGGTATTTGAAGTCTTCCAGAACACCATGGCCTGGACCACTGCTGGGAGGCACACCCACCTTCATCATCGATCCACTTCAGTGTGATAGGCTGCTGCTCGGCAACGCTGCACATCGTTCTCACCTCCTTGCACAACTGTACAAAGGTTACCGTGGCGGCCAGGTCTGTAATCAGCATGTCCCTGAGTACCCACACACACACACACACGCACACACACAGAAAATGGTGAGATTGAGTGTGTAAGTGGACCAGAGATTAAGAAGACCCCTGAGGGCTTGGAGGAAAACGTTGCAGGCTGGGCTTGTTAATGACTTACTGACTGCACAACAATGTGATTCACTGGCAATGTGTGTGTGCATGTGTAGTGTGTTTGTACGTGTGTAGTGTGTGTGTGCATGTAGTGTGTGTGTGTGTGTGTGTGTGTAGTGTGTGTTATGTGTGTATATAGGTGTGTTGTGTGTTATGTGTGTATAGGTGTGTGTTATGTGTGTAGGTGTATTTCTGCAGGTGATACATGTTGACACCCAGACAAAAATAAAAACAACACAAGGTATAATGTCCCATACAACAGAAAGCCTGGATGTGTTCCCAGGCTGAATCAAGATGTTATCAAGTGGCATTATGGGTAGTGTCACCTCAAGACCCATCTCTATAGTAGTAGTAGTAGTAGTAGTAGTAGTAGTAGTAGTAGTAGTAGTATCTGCTAACGTGAAGCCCACCACCAGAAAATTAGACAGACTTAATAGTAATCCCACATATCAAAAGAGTAATCCAGTAATCCTGTTTCCTCCACATCAGAACCATCTCTAAAATCCAAAACATATTATCAAAATAATGCATGCCCTCATATTCTCCTGTCTAGACTGTGACTCCATCCTATCTGGCATCAACCCAAGGACAAAATTTTGATTTCAGAGGTGGGGGGACACAAGTATTTTTAATAAAACTCTAACTCTTTCAGTTTACTGTTTTTTAGTAGTTTTTCTAGTTTTCTATTGCTACTTTTAAGTTTATTGTTCCCTTTTTTGGTTTGACTTGTTGTAAAGCATGTAGCAAAACATGATCACCCAATTCTAATCCAATAGTTATAACAACAACAACAACAACAACAACAACAACAACAACAACAACAATAATAATAATAATAATACTTGTTATTTATCAGATTACTGAGAGCTTTGTAAATGATGAGGAGGATCTTGAATTGGATATGCTGCTTTATTGGGAGCCAGTGAAGGTGTTGCAGGATGGGTGTAACGCATTTCTTTGAGTAACTTGGACTTTGACTTTTAAAGAAGTCTCTTATGTCCATATGTCCATCTCTTTTTTAGACATCCTGACTGCGTGTAATTACCAAACACACATACACACGCACGCACATACCCACACGGACACCGATTCAAAAGTTAATGTAAATGAAACCTCTGATATTACAATCCTTCTAACAAACTCTCAACTTACATTAGCGGACTCCTGACCGCAGACTAGCGGACCGGTGTGCAAGCAAGATGGAGTGACAGCGGGGACGGCCAATCACACAAGAAACGAGGAGCTTGTGGGCGGTCTAAACTGAAGGTACGTGTCCTCAGGGGCGATTTGAAACGCGAGTGGACGCGCTCTCCTTGCTACAACCACTTCATGGCTGCACCTGATTGGATGAACGCTTTCACCGGTTGCCTGTCTGCTCCCGGATTTCAAATCCCAACATGGCGGCTCGTTTGGAAACTTTCTCTTATTTTACGAAAATAGTTCACCGAAAAGTGTTTCTGAAAACATTTTAAGCGAGAAATAAGCTATGCAGTTGCTGAATCTGTCTTTATTTCAGATCGACAACATTCAGTTTAGAAGATTTTCGCGAGCGTTCCCGAGGCGGCGAGTCGAGCCTGGCGCCTCTGATTAGCATATTGTAGATTCAACTTCAACTTTATGCAAATGAGGAGCGGCCAACTCGCGCGCCGTCTCTCGACATTCGCCGCGACGCTACCAGAATGCATTGCACAGCTTTTCACATAGACAATGAATGGGACGCGGGGAAACACCGCTGCCTGTGGACACGTTCCTTAAGGGAAACAGGCTTCAGCTTGAGCGGCCGTTTTCAGCTTGGTCCTAGTGCTTGACACGTCTCTGTTTACTATAGCGTAACATTGTTTTTGGACGGTAAAAAGTGCAGGGGACCAAAACGGCCTTTTGAAAAAGTGTCCCCTTGGGTCCTAGTGGTCCCAACGGTGCTCCTACAGGCTGTTCAGATTCAGCTCCCGTTACGTATCATTTGCATAGACCGAACTCCTCTGATGATAGGAGATATCCGAGAGGGGGCGTTCATCACCGAGGTGAAGTTCGGTGTGTCCTGATAGGCCGAACTCCTCTGTGTAGGGCTGAACGATTTTAGGAAAAGATCTAATTGCGATTTTTCTGGCAGATATTGCGATTTGATTCACGATTTCCTTCAAATCAAGCTTCAGTGCAATATTCACAATGTACAGTAACATTAAAACATTGAATGCTATTACTCTAATGTAGTGTTGTCACGATACCAACATTTTGGTACCGGTACCGGTACCAACATGTGTTTCGGTACTTTTCTGTACTTTTCGGTACTTTTTCAAATAAAAAGATAATGCAAAAAATGTCATTACTGACTTTATTTTAATAGAAAATCTTAGAACAATAACATATTAATCAGCAAATAAAATAAAATACCACAAAGACAAGCTTTTCTAATGCACACAATTTAAAAAAATTTAAAATATAAATACAATAATATAATATAAAATATAATAATATAAATAAACCAGCTCTTTTTTTTTTTCTTCCAGAGCTACTTTTGTTAAGAGTGAAGGGCGATGGCGCTTGCTTTTAGCACTGAATGTGGCTTTTCTTCCTGAGTAAATGACCTGTCGTTCCCTGAGCTCAGTGTGCAGGTCTGGGTGCTTGTCCTTTAAGTGTTTGGCTAAGTCGGAGGTGTTTCCGCCGTTAGCCATGCACGTTTTAAACACCGTTTACACAGTGGTGCATCGGCGTTAACTGCCTCGCTTTGCGCATTTGTTTTAAGCTAAAGTACGGCCATATCGCACTTCGCGGCGCTGGTTTGTCCGCAAGTTGCGGCGTGGTGACGGTTGCAGCAGCCGTTCTCCTCTCCGTGCTTCTCTCGCTCGTGCTCTCTCTCTCTCCAAGCTTTCCTCCTGCTCCGTTTGTTGCTCCAGTCCACGCTGCTCGCTAACTTGCTAGCGGTTTCCTCCGGCTTGCTTGTTTTTTCCTTTTATCTCCCCAAGCTGCCGGTCGCTCCTCGTCCTCTCAGCTGTAGTTACGGTGACGTCACGTGGCGAGTTCGCCGCGCTGTTGCGGGCGCTGCCGGCGGCGCTGCAAGTACCGGTCCCGTCCAAATGCAATATAGTACCGTTTTAAATGCCTCAGTACCCCGGTACCAAATTAGTACCGGTATACCGTGCAACCCTACTCTAATGCAAGGATGAAAACTAAAGTTAAAAATTGCTTCCAAATGGATTTATTAACAAGAAACATGCATGTTCATTCTTTAAAGTCCTTGACCAATGGCAGTTATTACAAATGAACTAAAACAGCCATCTTTGACTGTCTTAACTTAAAAAAAATGTAACTGTAATAAAAATCCTGAACTGTAATAATTTAATTGTAAATCAAATACAAAAACTGTAATTGAAATAAAATGACCCTTATGTCAGACATTAAAATAGGTGGGTCATTCATTTATGGCTTACCACTTTTTCTTTACACTCCACGTATAGCTGTGGGATGGCAACCTGTTTAGAGGTCGGTGCGGGAGGGAATCGTATCTTCTGTCCAGCGTGCGGAGGAGGTTTTTAAATCCGTCTTTCCGGTGTCTTCCGCTGCTCTTATCATACGGAGTTACACTGGCAAAAGATGCTGTAATTGTAGTCTGTTTGCTACAGTGGGCCTGATCATCATAGTCACCGGACTTTTTCGTCATGCACGCGTCATGCAAATGTCTGTGGTGATTTTTCAAGTGCCGGTGTTGTGCCGTAATCAGCACCCCTGCCGTGAAATGCCCCCTCCCGCGGGAGATTATATCACCGGTATATATTGGTTGTTTTTCCGCTGGATGTTGCAACTTTAGCGCGACAGGTTTTGCACAGTACCCGTTTCTGGTGCAGGTCTGCAGCCTCAAACCCGAAATACTCCCAAATGACGGACGTGCTGTTTTTCTTGGCGATTAAATCCCCTAACTCCGCTTCTGGTCCAGATGAAGTAATTTCTGACTAATTAGCCTACAAATACGGAGCAGGTTAATACTGATTGGTTAGCGTGACCTGTTCACGAGTAGTATGCCACTTCTGATTGGTGAGCTTGGCAGGATGGTCGGGAGACGGCATGTATGTGTAAAATAGTTGACAACAGATCCTGGGTGATCAGGAGCGCTGCAAAAACCGCAGCTTTGGCAATCACATGATCGCTGAAATCGCAATTTCGGTCAGAAAACGATAAATCGTTAAGCCCTACCTCTGTGTCTGCGTTTTTTTCATTTTTAATGACAATGTGCCGGCTACGGTCCATGTTAGCTTGTATATGTGTGCTAACCACTTCACATCGGACTGCTTCAGTAACGAGGGTCAGTACTAAGCTGGCTTTTCCTCGACACTGACCCTCGTAAAAGGATCTGTCCGAACCATACGGAACCCAGCAACCTCACCTGAGCCACATAGGCGAGCCATAGCCATACATCCACCGTAAACATAGTGCAAGCTACCGCTAGCGTAAGCTCCATCTCTCCAAGTAGGCGATGACAGACGGAGCTCATTAGCATTTAAAGATGCAGACACAGAAACAGCCTGTTCTCAGCAGAGCTCATTTGAGCAACTTTTAGACAGCTGAAATTCAGGACTATGGATGGGTTTGGGGCAAAGCATATCGAATCCAGTGTTGTTGGACCTCTGACAGCTGTGTGGAATTGATGAAAAACAGTATAATATACGTCGTTTTACTGTGCTTTAAAGGTGTCCTAACTTTTATTTGATTTCACTATCATAAACATGTGTATACTGTGCTTCTGCTTGGTCTGTCAAAGCACTTTGTAAAGTTTTATTTTTAAAGGTGCTCGACAAATAAAGTTTATTACTTTCATTATTATATAATGGCTGGTGAATTTTTTTTCTGGGGAGGAGCACTTTTTTGGGTAACCAAAAATGTAGTAATTATAATGCAGGACAACAAGAAAATGTGCTTAATGCTCTAATACTTATTATCACCAGTAGGGTATGCTTGAAGCACACGTGAAGAAATTGTACATCTTTTATTTTTTATATGAAAACTTTATCCTTCAGTCCTTGAGATCAATGCCTCTATGGTTAAAGTCGAGGATCTCCCTGACACGTTTCTTTTCCATAGAGGGCATGGCCGGTGTATTCAGACCATCTGACATTGTGTTCCTGAGGAAGGTCTTGATTCAGCTGTCGTCATTGGATCTTCAGCAGAGCCACACACTTATTATTATTTATTTTTTTTCAAAGATTTTTTTGAGGCATAGACGCCTTTTATTAGCAGTGGATAGATCGGAAACATGAGGAGAGAGAGGGGATGTGACATGCAGCAAAGGACCTCCGGCCGGGATTCGAACCGGGGTCGGCTGCGTATGTACGTTCGTACATGGCATGCGCTCTAACCACTCCGCCAACTGCGCGCCCCAGAGCCACACACACTTATGTAATATGTCACACTCCCATCGCCGATGACATCGCGGCCTCTCTGGTTCCACAAAATCGTGATGCTTTTGTAAAAGGAGACACCGTTGCGATGCTATGTTGCAAGACAAAGTTCTAAGTGCGATCGCGGCGTATCGAGGGCTCTTCTCTCCGTGAGAAGAGCTCTCTCTGTGAGAAAGAGCCCTGAAAACGTTCCCTGTGAAGAACACAGCATAACTCCTTATTGCTGTAGATCAGTGACCAATTTCATTTTCTTTCTCAACTTCCGTGACTAGCCTGTTACTTACTCCGACTCGCTGCCTTCAACGTCAGTCACTTCACGGTTTCTATGCAGGTCAATGAACGAAGCATTTGCTCTCTGCTGCCACAATGCGGGTTGAGGTGTAAACGCCCAAGGGTCTCCCTTCACTTGTATTGAAGGGGAGTAAACTACGCATATCCAACTTAAAACGAGAGTAAACAGATCTTTGCGCTCCAATCCGGAAATACAGCCACGACCAGTAACTGTAGACAATGTAGAACATATTTAATCTGCATTTTTATTGCAAATTATACATTTTAGTTACTGTCTATAGGCTACATTATTCACTTTACTTGTTTAAAAATATATGTGTAAAAGTTATTTTCAAAAAACGTTTTATTCCTTGAAGGGCTATTGATTTTTCTTCATGTGGGACGGGGGGGGGGGGGGGCACTATTGACCATTGTATGTGTGTTTGTGTGAGTGTGTGTGAGAGTGTGTGAGTGTTTGTGTGTGTGTGTGTGTGTGTGTGAGTGTGTGTGTGTCTGTTTATGGCGAGTTTATGTTAGTTGGACTCAAGCTGGAGCAGAGTCAGCTTGCTTCCCAGCAGGCATTGCTCCACACAGTCAAAGTGGAACGATGATGTCACACACACACACACACACACACACACACAGACACACACACACACACACACACACACACACACACACACACACACACACAGTAGGGTTTTGCCTAAAATGCCAACATGCAAATCCTGTTGATTTAGTGTTTGTTGTGATGAAACCAGATCTGGTGTTGTATCAGTTACTCAGTTTACATCTACCTAACCTGAAGCAGCATGTTGTGAGAATAAAAGTGTGTGTGTCTGTGTGTGTGTGTGTGTGTGTTGAGAGAATAAAAGTATCCTCCATGTTTCCTCTTTGTGGACAGAATAAGAAGAATTCCTAACACAACCCTATTGAAGCCATGGGGATACATGTGAGTCTGTGAGGCAACACTATGGCCGACCTTTGAACCCCAGCTCAGTCTGTACATCAACTTATTAACACATTGACCTTTGATCGCTCCAATAAAACCTTTTGTAGTCTGTATATTATTATTATTACAATGTATCTTAAATTTGGCCAATGATCAGCAGCATAACAAACTATATATATTCGGAAATTAGATGTGAAGTGTGAAAATCAGTTTAAACCAATAAGCTAGATGCATATGGAACATGTAATATAAGTGGGTCTGTTAAGTTAATATATATAACAACATGAAAGTTTTCAACTGATGTTGATGGCATACACTCCTCTTTTATTTCATTCCTGTTTGTGTCTGCATCACACGGTATCAAACATGCAGCAACAAACATCTCAAGCTTGTTTTTCAGATCAGTTACTTTGATGTAAATCTAAATGTACTGATCTGAAGGGTAGTTATGAAGTTCTTCAAAGGCTCCTTGTGTTAAGACAGTTGAGAGGTTTGGCTTCTCTTGTTAAACAAGAAACATCCCAGGGCTCCAAAGCGACCATTTTGATCACACATGCGACCAAACATCAGTGACGTGCGACTAAAAATGTTCCTTGGTTTCACCTTGGTCGTAACGTCTGTTTATGTGTGTAGCGTCGCATTTCCCCACCAGCAGACAGCCCAGAAGAATCACCGCGGGCTCTGATCTCTGACCCTGGCTTCTTCTTCGATGAATGTTGGTGGTAAAAAGAAATCAAGCAGAGTGTAGAAGCCTTAATATACTACTTATGAACCTGTTGTTTTCCTGCTCCTCCTCGAGGGACACAAATGGACAACTATAGATCATTTTTTAATGAAAGGTGCTGTTTAGGGCTGAGCGATTTTATCGATTCTGCGATATAAATCAATATTTTGTTTCCACAGAAAGTATCGATTTTTTAGCCACGAGTATCGATACATTAAGTCCCATTCAAATCCCCCTTGCACTCTGCTCGCTGCGCCGAGAGACGGCCGCGCAGGATTGCGGCGCTTCGCGTCTGGTCTGAACTACACTATCGGTTAACAAAGGCGCCGAAAGGAAGCGTGCTTCGTTCGCGGTGCTTCAGCGGCCGCCCGGTTCACGCCGGCATGACGCCAGGTTCACACCAGCTGCTGCAAAGCGTCACGGCCACGAAAATCACACATGATCCGCTGCCCCCCAGTTCAGACCAGACGCGTATTTCTCCACGATGGTCGACAAGTGCTTCTGCTCAGCTGTTATTCATTCAGAGCTATTTTTTTCATCGTGGGTAAGTAAATAACCTCATGAAATTAATAAGCCATATTACTGTAGACACCCAAAACCCCACCCCGTAGCCAGCCCACTCCGTTGCTCTGTGTGTGTGTGTGTGTGTGTGTGTGTGTGTGTGCTTTGTAAGTTACAGTTTGCACTTCAATAAATGTAACTTATTTTCTCACCACATATTTGATTTATTTTGTCCAGCATTTGCAAGCTGGAGACTCTCTGTCCAGTCAGAGCCATATATTGTGTAATTGATTCTTTCAGTTTATATTAATTCAATCCAAGTAAATGGAACACTCACAAGATGTCACCAAAATCACACTGTCCCTTTAAAATCTTTCAGAAAATGATGTAAGTGTATCGAATCATATAAAATTGAATCGTATAAAATCAAATCATATTGTTGGCTGAATATTGTGATTTATATCGTATTGTGAGCTGAATATCGTGTATCGTATGGTATCGTGAGATTAGTGTATCGCTACAGCCCTAGTGCTGTTCCCGGAGTTAACTATTTCACCACCCTCCCCTCGTATTTATGGGTTTATTTTTAACAATTTAAAAGCCTTTCTATAGAAAGGAAAGGCTACAGTGAGGTCGTTTTTATTTTGTAACTACAATGTAGTTGTCCATTTACTCTTCTCCGTCCTGACGCCGCAATGTGATCTCCCTGCTGATGTGAGGGCCGCAGAGTCCCTCCCCATCTTCTGTAGGAGACTCAAGACCCTGTTGTTAAATGGTTGTATAGCGCTTTTGTCCAAAGCGCTTTACAGTAATAACTGACATTCACCCATTCACACACACATTCACACACCGACGGCAGAGTCAACCACGCAGGGCGACAGGGACACCAGGCACTCAGCTAGGAGGAGCCGGGGATCGAACCGGCAATCTTGCGGTTACCAGCCAACCCGCTCTACCTCCTAAACCCCCCGGTTGTTCACCTGGACTCTGCTTAGCATGTAAATGTAATGTAAATGTAATGTAAATGTTACTGTGATGTAAATATACATGCAATGTACATGTAATGTAAATGTACATGTAAATGTAATGTAATTGTATTGTAAATACTATGTAAATGTTTGTGTTCTGTAACACTTGAAACTTCTGACTGGTCAGAATTCAGATTTTAGTTTATTATATGTAGCCATTTTATGTATATGAAATTGAGTTTTATAATGATCTACAGTGTTTGTGTGATGTTCAGGGAGAAAATAAATTATATTTGAACCAAAACTAACCTTATCATATCTTCACATCTCACTATAAAGGAACATTTAAGCCTGACAGCGATTAAGAAACATTTGAAAAAAGATATAAATCCTGTTATATATAGCGATATCGACTGATATGAAAGAAATGATTGTGATAATATTTTTTCCATATCACCCAGCCCTAGTCTGAACGTGCTGCTAAAAGTTTCAGATTGATTGATGGATGTGGTGATACTATTGGTTATAAGTGGTTCATACTAGCTGATGTAAACATGCCTCATATTTTGTTTTCTGGTGAAGATCGAGATATTGGACTTTGGATCTATAAAATACATAGAAACCTATTTTAGTTTTTGTGCTGTATATATTGTTAAACCGGTGTTCTGTGGAGCTAAAGGGGTTAAGGGGTTAAATAATAATTTAAATTATGAAGGAAAAAAAACAAACATATTTAACAATAAATAGGCTACAAAGTGTTGTTATCAGAGTTGACTGGAGCGCTAGTCCTTAACTAGACAGGTGAACAGGTGACTTTCACGGGGATGCAGGGTCACTCGGACCGACCCCGACCCGGTCTCCTTCAGTCACACAGGAAGCTACTTACCCGCAGAAGTGCGCTTTCATTTTCACCAACTCTGGGTCCAAGTCCATTATGGATCCGTTTGGCGCGAGCACGTGCATGGCTCCGGTCCCGCCCAGGCCCCGGTACGTGGACCGACCCGGACCAGCTGGAACACGTCGGACGTTACACAACAACCCGGGACGGACGTCTCGTCCGGTTCTCTCCGGAGGAAACTTTCTGCAGTCGACTCAGCGGCTCTCTGGAGGGGAGTAGTCTAGGTAACGCGACTGCTTCCGGTTTACCGTTTCACAATAAAAGGCATTCTAACAGAAGTAGTCTGTGATGGAAGACCTGATGGATCAGTGCTTTTATTTTGTAAGTGGAACCTCGTTACCTTTTGTGGCTTACTATGGTTACCGGGATCCAGATCCACCTGTCCCCTTGGTTAGGACCGGGATGCGGGTCGTCCAGACACACGGGTGGTCTGTGGTGGCCTGCCCATGTCATATTCCAGTCTCTTTTCATTCCCTGAAATAATTAACGTCAACCTGAATGTTTTCAACATCGTGTTTTCATTTGAATGTTTGAGTAAAGTTGAATCGGACAAGACAATAAACACGCGGTGTTTCCGAGGGGAGAGATGGCTGAGATCCGCCGCAGTAATGCAGTCGTCAAGCGCCCCTTGCTGGTCGAATAACAAACTACTTCAGGCGTTTATGTGAATATGGCTTTACATATAAAGAATAATGTAAAATTCAGATTGTTTGAGTTATACACACAGCTCACAAAAATAAGGGAACTTCATCCCCGTCTGAATCCAGGTCAACTAAAGGTCATATTGATAACATTTTTACGTAAACAAATATATTTAATAAATAATACATCCACGGAGCTTTTAGAAAGGTGCAGAATCAAAAGTATCACTTCTCGTGAAAACATTTTTTGATTGTCAATTAATCATTTTAAAAAGTTGTCGGTCCGTAATGAATGTTTTGTTTACCTCTGTGTGTGACGTGTGGCTGGGGCTTCAAGCAAGGCTTGTGAGCCAATAGAATAACGACGTTGGTATCACATGGTATCTCTTTGAAGTCATGGGGTTGTTATAAGAATTTTGTATAACCTCATGTCTTAAAGTTTTCTTTGTTCAGGTTACAGCTTTATGTGTTGAACTGTTTATTACTTTAGTATCCCCATTGCTGACCTAAATGTTATCAGAGGCCTGGCAGTCAGGAGGTCTGGTTCTACACATTGGTTGACTGCCAGTGACGTGTTATCTCCTTTGCCTTTAAAAAGACTCAAGTCATAACACTGATTTGAGCACTTTCTCTGTAGCATCCTCACACGTTGTTGCATTGTAACTGCTCCTCTTGATCAAGATTAAAGTCAGACGTCGACTTTACTTCTGTATCTGATCTCCTCCTTGGGTGAATTTATTCGTTTACGGACAAATTCTTTTAACATTTTGGCAAACAGGGAACCAATATCTGTTTCTCCTCTCCAACCACCGGACCTGAATACCTTGCAAGGGGGAGTCCAGGACTCCTACAGAAAGACCTCAGCTGCGGGCCCCTAAAGGGTCCGTTTGGCACACAGAGGCCAGGCTCGGCTGGAGAGGAGAGCAGTGACGGGGTCTGAACGAAGGAGGAATCTGAGACATCAAAAAGAAATTAAGGTAGGAAGAGTATTTACTGAATCAGAAAAAGGTTTTACTCAACATATAAAAAATAATAATAATATCCTGAGTGGGGGTTGTTTGCACCATTTGGTAAAACACCGAGATGGGCTAGGGTTAAAGTCCCGAAAAGCGCAGCTAGGTTAAAGTCCGTGGGTTAAAGTCCCGAAAAGCGCAGCTAGGTTAAAGTCCGTGGGTTAAAGTCCCGAAAAGCGCAGCTAGGTTAAAGTCCGTGGGTTAAAGTCCCGAAAAGCGCAGCTAGGTTAAAGTCCGTGGGTTAAAGTCCCGAAAAGCGCAGCTAGGTTAAAGTCCGTGGGTTAAAGTCCCGAAAAGCGCAGCTAGGTTAAAGTCCGTGGGTTAAAGTCCCGTGAAGCGCAGCTAGGTTAAAGTCCGTGGGTTAAAGTCCCGAAAAGCTAGGGTTAAAGTCCGTGGGTTAAAGTCCCAAAAAGCGCCGTGCTGTCTAGGAAAGGGGTTTTACCAAATCGGGAGGATATGTTTTCTACTCATTTAGCAAGACACAGAGAACTGCGTTGACGACAGTCGACCAGATACAAAAAAAAAGGAGAGGAGGGATTCTCCTATCGGGACGTTTTTTGATTCGGAGGGAGTTTTGCTAAGTCAGTAAAAAACAAAAAAAAGAGGTCAAAAGCGCTGGAACTCAGGTAAGACAAATAAAATTAAAACAGTATATACGAAAAAGACATAAAAAATAAAACATAAAATCAACTGAATTTTTTAATATATATATATATATATATATATATAGCCTATATAGAATAAAATAGAATAAAGTGAACTAGACATAAATTAAATAAGATGGGTAACAGTTATTCGTGTTGCGGCCGGAACACTAAAGCTGAGGTAGAACAGTATACAGGAGATGCAAAACGCATGCAGACAAAGGATAATGACAACATAAAACATCTTAA
The DNA here is from genome assembly GCF_963514095.1 of Eutrigla gurnardus. Taxonomy (NCBI): domain Eukaryota; kingdom Metazoa; phylum Chordata; class Actinopteri; order Perciformes; family Triglidae; genus Eutrigla; species Eutrigla gurnardus. Next base: position 2,561,425 of record NC_139922.1, read on the forward strand.
ACTATGGAAAACCAAATATGGGTTTCGGGAAAAACTTGATGTTGGGGAAACTAAGCGATTGGAAGAGGAAGATAAAAAGAAAAAATTAGAACAGGAAGAGGAAGATAAAATAGAAAAATTAGAGCAGGGGAGAAAAGAAGAAGAAACACACCAACAGACAAATTCTAATCTTTATCCTGTTCTTTATTCTCGCCGAGAACAACGGAGAAATGATGACAGAGTCCCTCTGGGTCCGACGCCTGTCCCTCCCCCTACCCGGATCGGCCTCATCTGCGGCCACCTCCACTCCACCCCAGGCCAGCACATGTTCCGGCCTCCTCCGAACCGCCAGAAGCCTCCGCTCCGCAAATACCAGGGCACCCATGGGACGCAGAACAAGGGGGTAAAACTCGTAGTGGTAAGACATTCAATCCTCTTACTTCATCACATACACAGAAACAAGAAAAAGGAGAAGATAAGTGATTCCTTTGTGTTAGATGATGATGATGATGATTGGAGGAGTGACTGCAATGTGCTTTTCCGAGAGGGTGCACCGAGAAAGCGGGGTGGATGGCGGAGAGGAGAAGGAGAGAGGGGAGGGGGCGCGGAGGGGAGCAAATCGAGAGACAGGAACGATACTTGCTATAACTGTGGTAAAACTGGACATTGGATGAGAAACTGCAGGTCCGGAGGAGGACGAGGAGGAGGGGCAAGAGGCAGAGGCAGAGGACTCAGACGGCATTGAGACTCATCTCCCCGGAACCGAGAATCATCACCTGCATGACTATCTCAACGGACAGGTCATGCTGAGACACACACACACACACATACACAGCACACGGGCGATGTCATCAAATTTAGCTAAATTTAACCCACCAAAATTCTATTGTATGATATTCTGATAGCTTCAAAAGCTCAAGCTGACTGTAAAACAGACACTCTGGCACTGCTAAAGTTTTTAGCTGAACAAGGTCACAGAGCAAGTAGAGACAAACTCCAGTTGTAGAAACAAACAGTGAAGTATTTGGGTTTTAATATATCTCAGGAAGGAAAACATCTCGATGACAAACGCAAAGAAGCTATTCTGCAAGCTCCAAAACAAAACAAAACAAAAAAAAGCAAATTATGTCATTCTTAGGCATGACAGGCTTTTGCAGGCAATGGATTGCTAATTATGCTGAATTAGCACAACCACTGCAGAGTGTAATCTATGATCAACCTATGGCAGCCAGAGATACATTATTTGGACACAAGAGGCAGAACAATCCTTTAAACAACTAAAACAGGTTTTAGTGAGCACATCAGTATTAGCACTCCCAGACTACAAAAAACCTTTCATCCAAACATGTGACGTGAGACAAGGATTCATGACTAGCGTTCTAACACAGCGTTTTGGACAAAAACTAAGACCGGTAGCTTATTACTCTTCTAAACTTGATCCCATAGAGCTATGCCTCCATGCTTACAGGCAGTGCAGGCAGCAGCTATTGCTGTCCAGAGTTCAGCTTCACTCGTGTTATTTCATCCATTGACACTGAAGGTTTCACATGCGGTTTCTGTACTTCTGATGCAAAACAAAGTAGCTTTCATGTCACCAGCACGGCATCTCAATTGTATGACAATACTAATGGCACAGCCACATTTGACAATTGAACGTTGCAACACATTGAATCCATTCACACTTTTGCCACACGAACAGGACGGTGATAAACATGACTGCTTAGCTAAAACTGAGGAGACTGTTTTGCCGAGAGCAGACCTGACTGATACACCACTCACACCTGCAGGAAAAATCCAGATGGCACGAACGCCAGTGGCTACGCGGTGGTGACACAGGGGAGGGTGCTGAAATCCTCACCTTTGCCATCACATTTCTCAGCACAGGCAGCAGAGATAGTAGCTTTGACGGAGGCATGTAGATTGGGGGAAGGGAAAGCTATCACAGTCTACACAGATAGCCAGTATGCATTCTCCACACTGCATGTTTTCGCACAACAGTGGAAAAACAGAGGCATGGTAACATCTACAGGCAAAGCTATTCAACACAAAGATTTGATACTAACTTTATTGCAGTCTGTAAATGCGCAGCACACACTACCGGGACTGATCCAGTTTCACGAGGAAATCGCAAAGCAGACGAAGAAGCTAAACGCGCAGCAACAGAGGGACAGGGTTCAGATTACATTTGTGTAGCTGATAGCCCATCCTTCCTAAAACCCTCTATAGATTTGCAGCTATTTTGAGCCATGGAATTACCCATGTCTCAACAGGAGGGATGGTGGCAATGATAAGTAAATGTTTTACAACATATAGATTCCAAAAGTACTCTAAAAATATGTTTTACAACATTTAGATTCCAAAAGTACTCTAAAAATATTTTTTACAACATATAGATTCCAAAAGTACTCTAAACATTATTGTGCATCCTGTTTGATTTGCTCCCAGCACAACTCACAAGGAAGAATGAGACCTAAAAGAGGAGCGTTCCCGAAAGCTGAATATCCTTTCCAAACAATAAGCATGGACTTCATCGAACTAAACAAATCAGAGGGGAAGAAATACTGTCTGGTAATAGTAGATATGTTTTCAAAATGGGTTGAAATCACACCAACAGCAACAAACAACGCTATAGTGGTAGCAAAAATCCTTGCTACTATTATTGCACCAAGATTCGGATTCCCAGAAACAATTTACTGTGATAACGGTTCACATTTCGGAAACCAAGTCATGGCTAAATTATCAGAAATGTTTAACATCCAACAAAAATTTCATTGCAGTTATCATTGGTATCACTGGTCATCTCCTCGCTGGGAAGGTCCATATCAGGTTCTGCTATCTACACCGACAGCAGTCCGCATCGCTGAGAGAGGAACGTGAGTTCATCTGACACACTGTAAGAGAGCATACAGCACTCCAGGGGAGACAGATAAGTAAAAGCACCACACCATGGCAGATAGACCGTGGCATCCGTTTCGAAGGACGGGATGCGGCATGAGAGGAACATTGTGTCTAATGAGTTTGATAGCAGTGATAGTGGTAGTTCCGATACTCTGGGTACACGAACGTCAGTCTCAACAATCGAATGGCAACAACAATCGCACCGCAGCTGAATCACTGATTGTAAATACGACACAAGCCAATACAATGCTAGCCAATACAACGCTAGCCAAATTAAGAGCGAGAAGAGAGATAGGACCGCAAACCAATGGAGACACCAGACCAGTGAAGGTCAGCATAACGTGTACTGTATAACTCTATGTCTCTACCCGCTGACAGGAACTGCACCACTGTACACCACTTGTTTCCCCCTGTGCCAACTCACACGCGGCCACCCTGGTTTGAGCCATATGACGGCAACTACACCTGTCTGTCTAGAGAAGAAGGTACGGTTAGTGTAGGAACTTTGGCTCCCTGTAATCTAACCCTGAAGTTATCAGCAGGAGAAGGGGGTGTGCAGGATGTGTGGGTGAGAAGACAACTTGTGACCAGGGCAGACATCTGGTGGTTCTGCGGTGGTAAGACACTTAGAACAACATTACCAACTGACTGGATGGGTCTCTGTGCAACTTGTAATGCCATTCTATGTCCTGCCTTTGAATAATACAAAATCCCTACAGCATACAGAGGCCTCAGAGACGCTGCACCTTTTAAGAGAGATGCCCCGGACGGCTCCTTTGATCCTCATGTTTATGTGGACGCTATTGGGGTGCCTCGGGGAGTCCCTAACAGAGTGAAAGCGAGAGATCAGATTGCAGCAGGTTTCGAATCAATGTTCATGTGGTGGGCAACCACAAATACAAATTTTGATTGGATTAACTATTTGTACTATAACCAACAGAGATTCATCAATCACACCAGAGACGGCATCAGGGGATTATCTTTATAATTAGATAGGACTAGTCTCATGGCATGGCAGAAACGGCTGGCGCTGGACATGCTGCTGGCCGAGAAGGGAGGCGTGTGTAAGATGTTTGGGGATATGTGTTGCACCTTCATTCCCAATAACACCGCCCCTGATGGCAGTGTGACTAGGGCGCTGGCAGGTTTGACATCGCTATCCGAGGAGTTCGCAGAAAACTCAGGTATTGACGATCACCCTTACTTTTCATGGATGGAGAACATGTTCAGGAGGTGGTCAGGGCTCATACAATCAGTTCTGGTAACCATAATCATAATAACCACAATTGTGACTACATTGTGTTGTTGTTGTGTTCCATTCCTGAGAGACTTAGTTCAGAGGCTGATTGACGTTGCCATGAACAAGATGTTATTGTACACCAGAGTGCCGGATGATGAGGATAAAGGTGATGCAACATCATATCTATCAGATTACGGTGACGATGAAATAACCCCTGTGAAGTGTGCTTCCCGATTCCTAGGTGACCAGAAAGTTCCAGGTGATCTGCAAGCCGAGGACATGTGCGGGGACTTGGAGGATTTCTATGGTGACACTGGAGTTGAAATAAAAACATAAATTCCACAGCACAATGATGTATTTGCAGAAAATCCCAAAAGGAAGATGTAAAATACGTACTCTGCAGTGGGGTTGTACCTCATCAGACGCATGGGTGCTGTGGAGATGAGTTGTTTCACCTGGTTGAAAGCGTCTACTTGTGATGCGTCCCAGGTCAATACCGCCTCAGTTTTCTGCAGGTCATTGAGGGGTTTTATCACTTCTGACAGGTTGGGCAGGTTCACAGGTAGTCCAGCTCCACCAGGATCCACATCCGTATGTGGTCACAAGAAGGTTTGCTGTGTCTCCCAGCAGTCTTAAGAGTCTGGAGGAGGACCTAGAGTCTGGCTGTAAGATCAGGAGAGCTGGACAGGGCCGAGCTGAGCTGTCAATCTCAAGAGAGCCGTAGAATGCTATTACGCCTGGAAAGAAGAACTGAGTTTGAGCTAAAAGGAGGATGAGGCGAGGTGATTTTAAAGGTCACATACTGTTTTCATCAATTTCACACAGCTGTCAGAGGTACAACAACACTGTATTCAATATGCATTGCCCCAAACCCATCTGTGGTCCTGAATTTCAGCTGTCTAAAGGTTGCTCAAATGAGCTTTACTGAGAACATGCTGTTTCTGTGTCTGCACCTTTAAATGCTAATGAGCTCCATCTGTCATCCTACTCGGAGAGAAGGAGACTATGCAACGCCGCAGCATGCGGCAATGTTTACGTGGATGTATCGCTATGGCTCGCCTATGTGGCTCAGGTGAAGTTGCTGGGGCCCGTATTGTGGGGACAGATACTTTTACTAGGGTCAGTGTCGAGGCAGTCAGCTTTGTACTGACCCTTGTTACTGAAGCAGCCCGATATGAAGTGGTTAGCACACACATAGAAGCTAACACGGACCGAAGCCGTAAAAATGAAACGCAAGAGACCAGACCCGGACCGCCGTGCACGGTGCTCTGTCGGACACACGCCACTGGGTTCAGTCCGACCGGAGGCAGCAGTGAAGACGCTATGGGTCTGTCGGTCGCGCGCTCCCGCGCTGTCTGTCCGTGATGTTGGTCCACACTCTCCGTGCGTGCTGTGGGTCTGTGCGCGCTGTCGGTCCGTGCCAGTCCGTGCTGCTGTCGGCCCGGGCTGTCAGTCCTGCTGTCGGTCTGTCCATGCTCTCGTCAGTGCTCTCCGTGGGTCTCTCTGGTTGGCGCTGTCTGTCCGCTTTCTCCGTCCGCGCTGTCGGCTCTCAGCGCTGTGTTGCAAAATGCCCCCCCTTTCGGATCTCCTATCATCGTGCAGAGGAGTTCGGGCTTATGCAAATGACTCCTTTCGTTACGTAACGAAAGGAGCTGAATCTGAACAGCCTGTAGGAGCACCGTTTTACCAGAGGGTGGGCTGCAGAGACCATCCAGGAACTGCTTGTTTTCCTCATCCTGGGAGTTGGCAGGCTCAGGGAGGACCAGTTTATAGGTGTAGAGACCAGAGAAAACCTGTTTTTCATAATATGGCCCCTTTGCAGTTCTGGTAGATAGTCCTATCCATAAATCAAATTTTGGTTTGGTGCCATTTAACAGAATAAAATACAGCAGATACATTAAAATAGAAAAAAAAAAAGAGGAAATTAATTAAAATAGAATAAATTACAGGAAATAATTTAAAATAGTATAAAATACAGGAAAAGAATAATAAAATACAGGAAATAAATTAAGATACAATAAAATACAGGAAATAAATTAAGATACAATAAAATACAGGAAATGTGGCAAAGTGTTGATGGGAGTGGTAGCAAACATTGGGAATGTAGAGGAGAAAAGGAGTGGACTGAGGACGGCACCCTGTGGAACACCGGCTTCAGGAGTAAAAGGGGTGGAGATGGAAGGGGAAAAATGTTAATCCGTTGCGCCACATTTTATCAAAAGCATTTTCCATGTCAGGAACATTCTGAAATGTTTATTGAATATAGACAAAATGTAAACAATAATCCAAAAATAAAGCAGTTTTGGTAACCAGGTTAGAGGTTTATGTAAACTAGGCAGGGGCTTTCAGAGGATCTATGATCAGGAATTGTTGATTTACATGAAGCTAGCAAGGGTTACAAAGTTATTTCAAAGACTTTAGAAATTCTGCAGTTTGGCAAACAATCTACAAATGGAGACACTTTGGGACTGTTGCTACTCTACCAAAAAGTGGGCGCCCAGTCAAAATGACACGAAGAGCACAATGAATACTCATCAATGAGGTTAAGAAACAACCCCGAATGACAGCCAAGGATTTGTAGGCATCACTGGAACTGGCTAACATCTCTGTTGAAGAACATTGAACAAGCAGGGTATCTACGGCAGGACACCACGAAGGAAGCCACTGTTTACTAAAAAGAAGATTGCTGCACGCCAGAAGTTTGCAAAAGAGCACATTGACCCTCCACAGCCGTATTGGCAAAATGTGTTGTGGACTGATGAAACTAAGATTGAACTTTTTGGAAAAAAGACAGCACTAAATGTGGCGTAGAAAGGTCACGGCATATCATCATGAAAACATCATCCAAACTGTAAAGTATAGTGGAGGAAACATGATTTGGCCTGCTTTGCTGCATCAGGGTCTGGCCAGCTTGGACTCATTGAGGGGAAGATGAATTCCCAAGTATATCAGACAATCAGGATCAGGGTAGTATATCAGACAATCAGGATCAGGGTAATGTGAGAATGTCTGTATGTCAGTTGAAACTGTGTAGAAGCAACAGGACAACGACACCAGAGCAAATCCACGACAGAATGGCTTCAGAAAAACAAAATGGGCCTTTTGGAGTGGCCAAGTCAGAGCTCAGACCTCAGCCCAATAGAGATGCTAGGATTGACTTGAAGAGGGCCAAACACATGAGACGCCCAAAGAATATGACAGAGCTGAAGCAGTTCTGCCAGGAAGAATGGGCTAAAATTCCTCCAACGATGTGCAGGTCTGATCCACAGCTATTGCTGCCAAGGGGGGGGTCAACCAGTTATTAATTCTAAGGGTTCACTTACTTTTTTCACTGCTATTTTGAACATTGAATGTGTGTGTTCAATAAAGACATGAAAGATCAGATTTATTTTGTGTGTGTGTGTGTGTGTGTGTGTTGTCAAGTCATGGGCAGACTAATGCAGAAAGGCCAGCTGGTAATAAATCACTGACAGATATGCCTGCTCATACTGTATATTCAGATCTGCATTCACCTGTTTCCTCATTCTTTTGCACTTTTATGTTACCGTTGTGATATGAGAATTATACTCTGAATAATGATTTTATATTCATACAGTTTTATTTGCTCCAAGTCTGTTTCTCACCAGTCTGACAGAACCAGTCTAAAATTGTCCTACATGCAATCATAATGAATAAAGTCTCTTTATAAGAACATATCTAAGCCCTACATTACTTTTTTATGAATGTAATCCTTGTCAGATCTATGAGCTCTAGATGGTCAGTGATCTTATGAACCTGTTCATTTACACACAGTGAGTTATTTCCAGCTCTCCTTCTTTTCTGTTAATCTGTTCTGAAACACTCCTTAACAGAACATTACAATAGTATATTATATATAATTACAGCAGAGTTGAGTATAAAGTGCACAGTACACAAAGTGTTGCTGCCTTCAAAGAGTCGTTCAAAAGGTTTACATGTGCAGCACTTTGGTGCAGAAAAGTCATTGTGAGACAGAAGTGAAGAGTGTGTGTAAGTGTGTGATTAAACTAGCATGTTGACATCTGGAAGAGCAGCTGGCTGAAGACGAGCAGCGAGAGCAACTGGAAGGTTCCACTCTGGGAGATTCGGTTTGCAACGGCCTTCAGCAGGACCTCCACCGGGTAGTGGTCACTGACTTCTAGAGCCTGGACCAGGACCAGGAGACAGAGTTCAACATTTACATGGTCACACACACATGCACACACACACGCACACACACAGTCACACACACACTCACCTCGTCCTCTGTGAGTCGGTATTCCGTCTGGAAGTTAAATGAGTCGGCTGAAGAAGGAACGATGGCTCTGGCAAACCTTTCTCCGTGTACCACAATCCTGTTGTATCACACAGAATAAAGTCAGGTCTCCAGGTAAAGTCAGAGGGGTCTCCCTGGTAACATCAGGGGGGGTGTCCCAGGTAAAGTCAGAGGGGTGTCCCAGGTAAAGTCAGAGGGGTCGCCCAGGTAACGTCAGAGGGGTCGCCCAGGTAACGTCAGAGGGGTCTTCCAGGTAAAGTCAGAGGGGTCTCCCAGGTAACGTCAGAGGAGTCTCCCAGGTAAAGTCAGAGGGGTTTCCCAGGTAAAGTCAGAGGGGTCTCCCAGGTAACGTCAGAGGGATCTCCAGGTAAAGTCAGAGGGGTCTCCCAGGTAAAGTCAGAGGAGTCTTCCAGGTAAAATCAGAGGGGTCTTCCAGGTCACGTCAGAGGAGTCTCCTAGGTAACGTCAGAGGGGTCTCCAGGTAAAGTCAGAGGGGTCTCCCAGGTAAAGTCAGAGGGGTCTCCCACGTCACGTCAGAGGAGTCTTCCAGGTCACGTCAGAGGGGTCTCCAGGTAACGTCAGAGAGGTCTCCAGGTAATGTCACAGGGGTCTCCCAGGTCACGTCAGAGGGGTCTCCCAGGTAAAGTCAGAGAAGTCTCCCAGGTAAAGTCAGAGGGGTCTCCCAGGTAAAGTCAGAGGAGTCTCCCAGGTAACGTCAGAGGGGTCTCCCAGGTAAAGTCAGAGGGGTGTCCCAGGTAAAGTCAGAGGGGTTGCCCAAGTAACGTCAGAGGGGTCGCCCAGGTAACGTCAGAGGGGTCTGCCAGGTAAAGTCAGAGGGGTCTCCCACGTCACGTCAGAGGAGTCTTCCAGGTCACGTCAGAGGGGTCTCCAGGTAACGTCAGAGAGGTCTCCAGGTAATGTCACAGGGGTCTCCCAGGTCACGTCAGAGGGGTCTCCCAGGTAAAGTCAGAGAAGTCTCCCAGGTAAAGTCAGAGGAGTCTTCCAGGTAAAGTCAGAGGGGTCTCCCTGGTAACATCAGGGGGGGTGTCCCAGGTAAAGTCAGAGGGGTGTCCCAGGTAAAGTCAGAGGGGTCTCCCAGGTAAAGTCAGAGGAGTCTTCCAGGTAAAGTCAGAGGGGTCTTCCAGGTCACGTCAGAGGAGTCTCCTAGGTAACGTCAGAGGGGTCTCCAGGTAAAGTCAGAGGGGTCTCCCAGGTAAAGTCAGAGGGGTCTCCCAGGTAAAGTCAGAGGGGTCTCCCACGTCACGTCAGAGGAATCTTCCAGGTAACGTCAGAGGGGTCTCCAGGTAAAGTCAGAGGGGTCTCCAGGTAAAGTCAGAAGGGTCTCCCACGTCACGTCAGAGGAGTCTTCCAGGTCACGTCAGAGGGGTCTCCAGGTAACGTCAGAGAGGTCTCCAGGTAATGTCACAGGGGTCTCCCAGGTCACGTCAGAGGGGTCTCCCAGGTAAAGTCAGAGAAGTCTCCCAGGTAAAGTCAGAGGGGTCTCCCAGGTAAAGTCAGAGGAGTCTCCCAGGTAACGTCAGAGGGGTCTCCAGGTAACGTCAGAGGGGTCTCCCAGGTAAAGTCAGAGGGGTCTCCCAGGTAACGTCAGAGGGGTCTCCCAGGTAAAGTCAGAGGGGTCTTCCAGGTCACGTCAGAGGAGTCTCCTAGGTAACGTCAGAGGGGTCTCCAGGTAAAGTCAGAGGGGTCTCCCAGGTAAAGTCAGAGGGGTCTCCCAGGTAAAGTCAGAGGGGTCTCCCACGTCACGTCAGAGGAGTCTTCCAGGTAACGTCAGAGGGGTCTCCAGGTAATATTATCGGACAGCCGATATTATCGGACATCCCTATCCAAAACAAAAAACAAAAAAAAAGCAAATTATGTCATTCTTAGGCATGACAGGCTTTTGCAGACAATGGATTGCTAATTATGCTGAATTAGCACAACCACTGCAGAGTGTAATCTATGATCAACCTATGGCAGCTAGAGATAATATTATTTGGACACAAGAGGCAGAACAATCCTTTAAACAACTAAAACAGGTTTTAGTGAGCACATCAGTATTAACACCCCCAGACTACAAAAAACCTTTCATCCAAACATGTGACGTGAGACAAGGATTCATGACTAGCGTTCTAACACAGCGTTTTGGACAAAAACTAAGACCGGTAGCTTACTACTCTTCTAAACTTGATCCCATAGAGCTATGCCTCCATGCTTACAGGCAGTGCAGGCAGCAGCTATTGCTGTCCAGAGTTCAGCTTCGCTCGTGTTATTCCATCCATTGACATTGAAGGTTTCACATGCGGTTTCTGTACTTCTGATGCAAAACAAAGTAGCTTTCATGTCACCAGCACGGCATCTCAATTGTATGACAATACTAATGGCGCAGCCACATTTGACGATCGAACGTTGCAACACATTGAATCCATCCACACTTTTGCCACACGAACAGGACGGTGGTAAACATGACTGCTTAGCTGAAACTGAGGAGACTGTTTTGCAGAGAGCAGACCTGACTGATACACCACTCACACATCCAGACATAACAATGTTTGTTGATGGTTCCTGCAAGAAAAATCCAGATGGCACGAACGCCAGTGGCTACGCGGTGGTGACACAGGGGAGGGTGCTGAAATCCTCACCTTTGCCTTCACATTTCTCAGCACAGGCAGCAGAGATAGTAGCTTTGACGGAGGCATGTAGATTGGGGGAAGGCAAAGCTATCACAGTCTACACAGATAGCCAGTATGCATTCTCCACACTGCATGTTTTCGCACAACAGTGGAAAAACAGAGGCATGGTAACATCTACAGGCAAAGCTATTCAACATAAGGATTTGATACTAACTTTATTGGATGTGTAGAAGAAAATATATTACCTTACATTTCTTATTTGTATCTCATACTAATATTCCTTTCTCTCAGAACATCAAATGTCCTGCTGAGCTGTATTCATTGTATTTAACCCTTGCCATCTTGATGAAAAGACCCTTTGATCTGTCCCCCTTCCTGGACCGTCTCCGAAACACCTTCATCTCACATACTTGATCAAGGCCTTCATGACCCCTGTTGTGACACTATGTAGAAAGAACCCAGCTGTTCCGAGGGAAGTCACACCTTTCTGTTGTCTCGGGACGTCTCTTCCTCTTGGGAGAGACGCATATTGAATCTATGTAAATCCACTGGTTCTGTGTATAAAGCTATCCCTCACCTCACATTATTTAGAATGGACTGTGTGGCAACGCGACATTGCCCTTTCTCCACTGTCAGTGATTAAACCTCATTTGAACCAGCCACAGAATTGGACCTGAAGAGTTTTTCTTCCACAATATGGCGTTGTCAGCAACTCGCTAACCCTGGGCTAGAGGACGTCTGGACTGGAGGGAGTGATTTTGAATATTAGCAATCGGCGCAAATTCAAAGGGTAAAGGAAGCCTCTTGTAAAATTCCTAACTTTTGCTGATATTCACAATGCCCTGTCTCAGGTCCGGATCTTCCATAGACCCAGGTAACGTGATTTAAATTTCAAATAGCAGTGGTTGACTGCAGGCGGTTCTGGTGAGTTTTAAGCAAAAAGGCCTTTTGTAGTATAATAACGGATTACATGGTGCGATTCTCTATAAAGTGACCTTATGGGTTTGAGTTTTTCTCTGTGTAACGGATTATTATATGAGGTGGATGATATTGTTATGGAGTAACCCTGCTTCCATACATATTGTCTTGAATCCTATTGGTAGCATAATGACAGTTTGCATGGTGGAATTCTCTGTGACCTTATGGGTCTGAGTGTTTCTGTATGTGAGGGATTGTTATGTGAGGTAGACAATTTTAGTGGAGTGAATCAGTCTGACACTATATTGTCATAATTCCTAAACTTGGTAGTATAATGAAGGTTTGCATAGTAGAATTCTCTGTGATTGAGGATTTTTCTATGTGAGGGATTGTTATGCGAGGTCGACGACATTTAAGTGGGGTAGCCAGTCCGCCACTCATATTGTCCTAAATCCTATTGGTAGTATAATGACCGTTTGCATAGTAGAATTCTCTGTGATTGAGGATTTTTCTATGTGAGGGATTGTTATGCGAGGTCGATGATATTGGAGTAGGGGTAACCAGACCGCCGCTCATATTGTCCTAAATCCTATTGGTAGTATAATGACCGTTTATATAGTGGAATTCTTTGTGATTGAGGATTTTCTATATGAGGGATTGTTATGCGAGGTGGATGACATTGTAGTAGGGGTAGCCAGACCGCCGCTCATGTCATCGTAATTCCTACTTGGAAATATAATGACGATTTGAATGGTGAAACGCTCTGTGATCTTATGGATTTCAGTGGTTCTCTTTGTAAAAGATTGTTATATTGAATGAATAAGGTGTGTATAACCGGTTTGACAGTTGTATGAGCTCATTGTAACGTCTTGTTTGTCAATCTTGTATATTTGTGTTTTGCTGTGATTTAAGGCCCGCTGCGGCCATAAATATGTTGTTTTCTTACTGTGAGAAATTATTGCTGGAATTGAGTAGTTGTTCGGGAGGTTACAATTGAACACAACGTTCCAGCTCTAATTCCTTATCCGTTAGTTAATAACCTTTTGTTCACCGTGATTCACGACTGCTGGTTTACCATGTGGCTAAGAGTACTTTCTTTTCATGTAAATTCAAAATTTTTCTCCACTGTTCCTTTGTTATTTAGTAGTATCGCTTCTTTACCTAGTTGGGTTGTTTGTCTGTTTTAATTAATTTTCCCCAACCTACTTTAGTTTTCTTTTTAAATACGTTTTAGTCTTTTATTTCTTGTTACTCAAGACTGTTAGTAACTTGCCTTTTATCCCTTCTCTAACTAGTTGGTTTGTCTCTCTGTTTTAATTAGTTTCCCCCACCTGCCCTTTGTTATTTACTCTTTTGTTCTTTACTGTAGTTACATTTTTGGTTCTTTTAGTATTTTGGCTTCTCTTTAGCCTGTTGGTTTGTTTATTTTTTAAATCACTTCACCCTACCCACTTTCTATTATTTTAATCCATCCATTTTCTACCGCTTATCCTGTATTTAGGGTCACGGGGGGGCTGGAGCCGATCCCAGCTGTCATTGGGCGAAGGCAGGGTACACCCTGGACAGGACGCCAGTCTATCACAGGGCCAACATGTAGAGACAAACAACCATTCACACTCACATTCACACCTACGGGCAATTTAGAGTCACCAATTAACCTCTATTATTTTAATATTTTTTGTAAATATTTCATTTTTTTTATTTTTTATGATTTCTTGTTTCTCATAACTAATACCGTACCTTTTCCTTCTAGTATTATCATTTCTTTTGAGCCGGTTGTTTCTGTATCAATTAATTTGCCCCGTTTTATTTTTTATGTAAAAAATATTGTTCTCAATTTTTAGTACTATTATTATTGTCTCGTTAATCATTTTATGATATTTTTTTGTTTCAATTGTATTTTTATTTTTTTTATTTTCACTGTATTTCATTTTTATCTTTATTTTTTTTAGCCTGGTTTTTGCCTGGAATGCTCTATACAAATCTGGCACCCTATTGAACGGAGTTAGCGTTCACAGACACCAGGATGAATGCATTCACAGTAGCGTTCATCAGACAGTAATACAGTACGTTCAGTTCACGTTCTTCCCAAAATATGAACGAGTTCAAGAACTATCGTTCAATGAACAGGTTCAGGCACAACACTGTTTAGTATCGCTTCTCTAACTAGTTGGTTCTCTGTCTATTTTAATGCATTTTCCGCAACCTACCTGTTGCTATTTTAGTCTTTTTGTAAATACATTATTTTTCTATTTTATTACTTCAGGTTTCACATACTATTAGTACTTTGTCCTTTAAGTGTTATTGTTTATGTTAACTAGTTTGTTTTTTGTCTATATTAATTAATTTTTAATCCGACACCTTACCGTGGTGGAGGGGTTTGAGCACCTGAATGATCCTAGGAGCTATGTTGTCCGGGGCTTAATGCCCCTGGTAGGGTCTCCCAAGGCAAACAGGTCCTAGGTGACAGGTCAGACTAAGAGCGGTTCCGAAACCCCTGTTGGGGTTGTAGCAGGAGCAGATTTGGTTATCAACAGTTAATTATTAATATCAATATGATTATCGGTATTAATAACTATATTTAATATATTATCATGATATAATCATGAATAAACGGGGCACCACCCTGGGATCAGGGAAAAGATAACCTAAAACTGTATTCAGTCTCAATATAAAGGTTTTATACTCACATGCCAATCATCGTGATCATTGGCATGGAAGCATAAAAACAATCTAACAATTAAAAAGGCGTGAAATTCAAGCGCTAGCCTTCACAACCTGCTGTTATCCAGTGACATATACACAACAAGCACAAGAGACCGCTAGTTATAATATAACAAGATTTATTAAAATCAGTAATAATGATCACAATCAATAACACTGCAATTAACAAAGCCTTATTACCTAACTACCTAACACACAAAGCTAAGCTAAACAAAGGGAGAGACACACGTGGAGTGTGTGTGTGTGCGTATGTGTGTGCGTGTGCATGTGCGTGTGTGTGCTGCGTGCGTGTCGAGAGAGAGAGAGCGAGAGAGAGAGAGGGAGAGATGGCTATGTGCGGCCACCAGATGGAGCTATTCCTCGCAGCGTTCAGGGGCGGAGCCACTGATGTCCGATGGGGTAGCGAGAGAGAGAGAGAGAGGTGGAGCTATTCCTCACAGCGTTCAGGGGCGGAGCCACTGACGTCCGATGGAGTAGCGCGAGAGAGAGAGAGAGAGAGAGAGAGAGAGAGATAGCCGTATTAGGCCCCCAGATGTAGCTATGTCCCTAGCGGGAAATGAGGGACAATCGCGGGGCTCGGCGATTTAGTCAGCTGATTTCAGACAAAGACGGGTCGAGTTATCCGTTCTGCTGGCAGCTGGGACGAAGAAAGTTTTTCTTCTTACCGCGGGAACGGGAGAGTCGCGCTGTCGCGGTGGTCTCCTCGGGATCCAAAATGATAAACAAAAGAAAAATAAAACGAGTAGAGAAAAAGAGGGGTAAAACAGTCTGTTGCTTGTCCAGCGAGTTTGGGGGAAAGACTGCGGCCTAGGACAAAGGAAAACGCTGCAGACGTTATGTTCACCTCCTGGCGTAACGCAAGTTACTTTGGAGAGAGAACGTTTTTCTGGTGGCCGCGGGATTTATAGCTCACGGCTGGTCCGGGGGACCCCCTGGAGTCCCATGCAGTTGTCAGCCAATAGGGCCCCAGTTGTGTGACGTCAGATCTCGCGACCAGGTGGAGGTGACACTAAAATGGTGGTTGTAGTTTTTTATCTCCTTTGTCTCTTTGTCTGGCCGCATTGTGTAGGCTTTGTAGGCCGCATTGTGTAGTCCTAACGGTTAGGTCCCAACACCCCTTATGAAGAAAAAACATACTAGGAAGTTTACGTCGCCCGGATTGGCGTCACCGGGGCTCCACCCTGGAGCCAGGCCCGGGGTTGGGGCTCTGGCGTTTGGTGGCAGGGTCTGTGCCCACAGGACCCGGCCGGGCGCAGCCCGAAGGAGCGACGTGGGCCCGCCCTCCTGTAGGCCCACCACCCGCAGGAGGGTTCAGAAGGGGCCGGTGCGGTGTGATTTGGGTGGCTGTCCTGGGCGGGTGCCCCGGCGACCCAATCCCCAGACGGTGACTCTAGCCATGGGGACATGGAATGTCACCTCACTGGGGGGGAAAGAGCCTGAGCTAGTGCGGGAGGTAGAGCGCTACCGGCTACAGGTAGTCGGGCTCACCTCCACGCACAGTCTGGGCTCTGGAACCCAACTCCTTGAGAGAGGCTGGACTCTCTTCTACTCTGGAGTTGCCCGCGGAGAAAGGTGCCGAGCTGGTGTGGGCTTGCTTATAGCCCCCCAGCTCAGCCGCCATGTGTTGGAGTTTTCCCCAGTGAACGAGAGGGTCGTTTCCCTGCGCCTTCGGGTCGGGGATCGGTCTCTCACTGTTGTTTCGGCCTACGGGCCAAACGGCAGTGCAGAGTACCCGGCCTTCTTGGAGTCCTTGGGAGGGGTACTTGAGAGTGCTCCAACCGGGGACTCCATTGTTTTACTGGGTGACTTCAACGCTCACGTGGGCAATGACAGTGTTACCTGGAGGGGCGTGATTGGGAGGAACGGCCTCCCCGATCAGAACCCGAGTGGGGTTCTGTTATTGGACTTCTGTGCTAGTCACGGTTTGTCCATAACGAACACCATGTTCAAGCATAAGGGTGTCCATCAGTGCACGTGGCACCAGGACACCCTAGGCCGGAGGTCAATGATCGACTTCGTGGTTGTGTGATCTGACCTCCGGCCGTATGTCTTGGACACTCGGGTGAAGAGAGGGGCTGAGCTGTCAACTGATCACCACCTGGTGGTGAGTTGGATCCGCTGGCAGGGGAGGAAGCTGGACAGACTTGGCAGACCTAAATGTGTTGTGAGGGTCTGCTGGGAACGTCTGGTGGAACCCTCTGTCAGGGAGGTCTTCAACTCCCACCTCCGGGAGAGCTTTGACCAGATCCCGTGGGGGGCTGGGGACATTGAGTCCGAATGGACCTTGTTCTCTGCTTCCATTGTGGACGCGGCTGTTCGAAGCTGTGGCCGTAAGGTCTCCGGTGCCTGTCGTGGTGGCAATCCCCGAACCCGGTGGTGGACACCGGAAGTAAGGGATGCTGTCAAGCTGAAGAAGGAGTCCTACCGAACCTGGTTGGCTCGGGGGACTCCCGAGGCAGCTGACAGGTACCGGCAGGCCAAGCGTGCTGCAGAGCGGGCGGTCGCTGAAGCAAAGGTTCGGGTCTGGGAAGAGTTCGGGGAGGCCATGGAGGAGGACTATCGGTCGGCCTCGAGGAAATTCTGGAAAACCATCCGGCGCCTCAGGAAGGGGAAGCAGCCCTCCACCAACACTGTTTACGGTGGAGGTGGGGAGCTGCTGACTTCGACTGGGGATATCGTCGGGCGGTGGAAGGAATACTTCGAGGATCTCCTCACTCCCACTGACACGTCTTCCATTGAGGAAGCGGAGGCTGGAGACTCGGAGGTTCATCCACCCATTACCCGGGCTGAAGTCACCGAGGTAGTTAAGAAGCTCTCCGGTGGCAAGGCACCGGGGGTGGATGAGATCCGCCCTGAGTACCTCAAGTCTCTGGATGTTGTGGGGCTGTCGTGGCTGACACGTCTCTGCAACATCGCGTGGCAGTCGGGGACAGTGCCTCTGGACTGGCAGACCGGGGTGGTGGTCCCTCTATTCAAAAAGGGGGACCGGAGGGTGTGTTCCAACTATCGGGGGATCACACTTCTCAGCCTCCCCGGGAAAGTCTATTCCAGGGTACTGGAGAGGAGAATTCAGCCGATAGTCGAACCTCGGATTCAGGAGGAACAATGCGGTTTTCGTCCTGGCCGTGGAACACTGGACCAGCTCTATACCCTCTGCAGGGTGCTCGAGGGTTCATGGGAGTTTGCCCAACCAGTCCACATGTGTTTTGTGGACTTGGAGAAGGCATTCGACCGTGTCCCTCGTGGCATTCTGTGGGAGGTACTTCAGGAGTACGGGGTCGGGGGCCCTCTGCTAAGGGCTGTTCGGTCCCTGTATGACCGGAGCAGGCGCTTGGTTCGCATTGCCGGCACTAAGTCAGACCTGGTCCAGGTGCATGTTGGACTCCGGCAGGGCTGCCCTTTGTCACCGGTTCTGTTCATTATTTTTATGGACAGGATTTCTAGGTGCAGCCGTGGGCCGGAGGGGATCTGGTTTGGGAGCCACTGGATTTCATCCCTGCTTTTTGCGGACGATGTGGTCTTGTTGGCTCCTTCGAGCCAGGACCTCCAGCATGCCCTGGGGCGGTTTGCAGCCGAGTGTGAAGCAGCCGGGATGAGGATTAGCACCTCCAAATCTGAGGCCATGGTTCTCGACCGGAAAAAGGTGGCTTGCTCCCTCCAGGTAGGGGGGGAGTTCCTGCCTCAAGTGGAGGAGTTTAAGTATCTTGGGGTCTTGTTCACGAGTGAGGGAAGGATGGAATGTGAGATTGACAGGCGGATCGGTGCAGCGGCTGCAGTAATGCGGTCGTTGTATCGGTCCGTCGTGGTGAAGAGAGAGCTGAGCCGAAAGGCGAAGCTCTCAATTTACCGGTCAATCTACGTTCCTACCCTCACCTATGGTCATGAACTTTGGGTCATGACCGAAAGAATAAGATCCTGGATACAAGCGGCTGAAATTAGCTTCCTCCGCAGGGTGGCGGGGCGCTCCCTTAGAGATAGGGTGAGGAGCTCCGTCACACGGGAGGAGCTCGGAGTAGAGGCGCTGCTCCTCCACATCGAGAGGAGCCAGTTGAGGTGGCTCGGGCATCTGTATCAGATGCCCCCTGGACGCCTCCCTTGGGAGGTGTTCCAGGCATGCCCCACCGGGAGGAGACCCCGAGGAAGACCCAGGACACGCTGGAGTGACTATGTCACCCGGCTGGCCTAGGAACGCCTTGGGGTCCTCCCGGAGGAGCTGGGGGAAGTGTCCTGGGAGAGGGAAGTCTGAGCGTCCCTGCTCAGGCAGCTGCCCCCGCGACCCGGTCCCGGATAAGCGGAAGAAAATGGATGGATGGATGGAATTAATTTTTACCTTTTGTTAATATTAGTTGTTTTTTTTTAAATGTATTATTTTCATTTTTAAATTTCTCGTTAATAATTATGTTGGTTTTCATTTTTATTTCATCTTATTTTTTATTTATTTCATTATTATTTTCGCTTGTACATTTTTATTTTATTTTTTCTCTCTTCTAAAAAAAAGAGGGATAAATTAACTGAATTATATGACTTGCCATCAATCCTAAAGACTTGTCCTCCGTTGAATTGTCATCTGAGGTTGTAAACACAGTAGGCGTCTCCGGCATCACTAAACAAAACCCAGTAAGTACTCCAATGACAGTGGAATTATGCCCCCTATCTAGAGAACATGCCTTTCTAATGGCTACTGATAGCCCTCTGAACTTACTGGGTCATGATTTATTGTCAATTTGGCTGCACCATTAATGCACCCCTTATGGGGTATATCTTGATGTACCTGATGCTAATGTTAATACTTCCTGATCAGTGACCTATGCTTGGCAGTTGCCCTCTCCTCAACTTTCTTTACAACTTCAAACAATCTATGACGATATAACCAAACAACCCACTTCTCCTTTCCTTTCTTGGCTGATTTCTGAAATATCTGACTCTTTGCTTTCACTCCATTGTCTAGCTCATCACGATGCAGTTCCAAATTCTGAGTATACTCAAAAAGCTGAGCAAGATGAAAGAGCAACCTCCCTCTTGCATGATAATGATATATATTTTGGTCATGCAGGGATTGTACTCAATGTAAAACTATCTCTCACTCAACAACCTAAGTTTCAGAAGGATGAAGGTGTTCCCCATATCGCAGTAGCTACTGCTAACAAATGCGACACCATGGAGCTGGGCAAGATGGTAAAGTTATTCCAATGTTGTACTGACAAAACATTTTGTGATACTGTAGCCAGTTACCCACTGTACAAGGTTGGCTCTTTGGGGTACATCCTGTGTGTCTCTTTTGACCCACAACCTGTTATCTTTTCAGCCCTGTCACAGACAGAACCACACCTAGCCCCCCCAGCCTATTTCTCCATCTACAACCTCCTTCCATCTTCTCTCCCAGATCCCTCCTGCTTTGTGTTCCTCCCACCCTAATGATGTAGGACTGATTCTTTCTGCTTCTAGTGTAAAAACAATTAATGTCAACCCAGATAAACCACTCCCAAAGAAACGGCAGTATCCCCTTAAACCCGACGCAGAACTTGGAATTGCACCTGTGATAGAGTCCCTGTTAGGACAAGGCATAATACTACCTACCTCCAGCCTCTGTAACACGTCCATTTTGCCCATTCCAAAAAAACAAATAAGACAAGTTATAAGTACAGTTAATGACTGTGTTAACCCTATTTTTCCTGTAGTTCCAGATCCAACCACTATCCTCTCCTCCTGTTCTGTTCATCCCAGATCCCTGTATTTTTTTCTATTTCACGCTGTAGAAACTACCTCCTCCATGGTACTGGGATTTCCACTAAACACTATTTGCCCCCCACTCTGTCTCCCATGTTGTCTTCCGCTCTGAAACGCAACATTTTTCCTCCTCTAGACAGACTTGTAATGAGCTCACCCTTCTTTCCAAACCTAACCTTACTATTGAACGCTGACCACCTCTTAACTCTGTTTCCCTCCTTCTTTCCCTAATTGATGGAAAGCCATATAGTTGTGAAAGTTGATCTTAGTTGATCATTATGCTCACCCCGTCCCGATCCACTAGACAAACCACTTGCAAAACCCGAGTTCATTTTGTTTGTAGATGGTGACTAGAACCCTATGAAATCCGTTTAAATTTTTCAAGATTCCATTTATTTTTCCAGAATTTCGTGCTCTTCATTTTCATTTTTCTAAATTCGGATTTCCATTTTAATTTTTCTAAAATTCATTTTCCCATTTTAATTTTTCTAAATTCTGAGTTCCATTTAAATTTTTTTTAAATTTTCCAAATTGTATTTTTCCCAAATTCCGTGCTCTCCGTTTTAATTTTTCTAAATCCCGGCTGCTGTTTAATTTTTCTCAATTCTGTTTTCCAGTTTAATTTTTCTAAATTCTGTGTTTTCCATTTTGTTGTTTTTTCCTAAATTCCATGCTTTCTGTTTTCCATTTTTCGGACTTCTGTGTTTTCCGTTTAAATGTTTCTAAATTTTGTTTTCCGTTCTCCTTTTTCGAAATTCCGTTTTCATTTATAGAAATTCTGTATTTTACAATTTTATAGGATTTTTTTCAACAAATAGTGTCTAATCGTGTAGGTGATAAATCAAAATAAAGAAATTTGTAGCAGCCCCCTGCCCCCGACTTTCGCCGTGTCTAAAATCAGCGTATCTGTCGATCCACACGTCGCTATTTATGTTTCACTTTTCAGACATGCTGGATGAGGCGGTGCTCCAGTTGATTACACTAAAACACAATAGAGACTCTCCGTGGCTACGTTACAAGCTGCCCCCGACACCTCTGAGCGCTCTGCCTGGTTGTGTTGTTTTATGAATTGTGGAGCTCCTGCGACGGCCGCGCATTAGCCACACATTTCCTGCTTCCTCAACTTGTTTGTGTGACACATGGTGTGACTCAGCAGCAAATGGGGAATGGTTGCTGCAATAAGCAGATTTACGTTGCTCCTGTTACGTCCCTAAATTCAAACAATTTTGTCGACACAAACCAAGAAGCGCATTCCCCCCGTGAGGACTCTTTTGTAAATATGCTGATTGACTTTGTACAAAGTCATATGTTCACATGTTATTGTTATTGTTTTTTTTAATCATATGTTTTCAACATAGACTGAAGTTTTTGCAAACAGAAAAGCAGATGCCACAACAGTGACTACCCTGCTCCTCAGAGACATTGTCTGCCTGTTTGGGATCCCGCGCTGCATTAACAGCGACAAAGGCACCAATTTCAACTCCTCTATCACACGAGAACTCTGCAAGGAACTGTGTTCTTCTGTCTAAGCTCTGCACTAACAGGTGATCGCAGCCCACACGCCTCCCACTGACGGGGACTGTCACAACCTTCAGCCTGGTGATTTCAACCCTGAAGCAGTTCAAGCGAAGGAACGCTCTCCAGCCCAGGTGGACCGGTCCATCTCAAATACTGCTGACCAACAACACTGTCATGAAGTGTGAAGGACACCCCACATGGATCCACTCTTCACGATGCAGAAGATCAACAGCTCAGCGGGATGCCAACATGGACCAGTGAAGATCAACAGCCAAGCAGGAAGACAACCCGGAACAGTGCTGTTCTAACCAGATGCTGACGGAGGACACCAACATGGCTGCTGCTTGTGACCGGATTATCACTTCTGTGGCTCCCTTGCAGTACCAGTATTAAGCAATGGGGACAGAAGGTTGCTTTGGAAGATCCCCCTCTTAATACTGAAACCACGTAGCCACCAGAAGAAAAAAAAAGAAGCATATTAGCAACATCTCGTCCCTCCTTGAATGCTCCATCCTTCAACAGAGACGGGAAACTGGACCCGATACATTTCTCACACATGACCAAATTATTTCTACAAACACTTATATCAACCTTCCGAGAATGATAGCTGGCCAAAGCTCCAATTCTAACCCTAACGGTTACACATGTGGATTCATCCCACATAATACCGATGAACTCTTCCCACTGATGACTCTGCCCATTTCCGAATGTGACAGGTGCCATTTACTTCACCGGAATACACACACCTTACACCCATGAACTTTCCCCAGTTTTCACCTGAAATTAGAACTTTATCCTGCAAAATATCCATAAACAAGTGTCAGGCGTGCATGGATGCCCCTGCTACCATCCCTCTTAGTGTAGTTCCAGGACCATTGGAATTGTGTATTAAAGGCACCGGAAGTGGTCATGACATGAATTTCAAATTGTCACTTCGTGCTTTCCTCCATGACCAACAAGGACTTTAATAATTTGGGCTTCAACCTCGTCTTCGCCTCCCGCCTACAGCTTTAGACAATCTTTTTAGCATCCCAGGGTGGCACCTGTGCAGTGATTTGTGTTGAATGTTGTACTTATGTGACAGATTATCATTGCACGCATTCAACACAATACTGATGAGGTGCACACCAGCAATATTAGCAAAACTTTTGAATGATTGGAAACGAATATAGAATAAATGTTTTTTGTTGTTATGTTGGAATAATCTGTTTTTTTATTACCTCTTTACTTATGAAAGAACAATATGCAAAACTACTACAGCTAAGGTGACTGCTAAAATGATGGCTCAGTCAATTACCCACTTACCTGAAGAACCCTTTCATGATGTTTTTGATGAATTGATGTATTGTAATTTTCTTATTTCACTTGACAACATTTTCTTATGTATTTAGTGTTGTCCTATAGGACAAAATGGGGAATTGTAGAAGAAAATATGTTACCTTACATTTCTTATTTGTATCTCATACTAATATTCCTTTCTCTCGGAACATCAAATGTCCTGCTGAGCTGTATTCATTGTATTTAACCCTTGCCATCTTGATGAAAAGACCCTTTGATCTTTCCCCCTTCCTGGACCGTCTCCGAAACACCTTCATCTCACATACTTGATCAAGGCCTTCATAAATGACCCCTGTTGTGACACTATGTAGAAAGAACCCAGCTGTTCCGAGGGAAGTCACACCTTTATGTTGTCTCAGGACGTCTCTTCCTCTTGGGAGAGACGCATATTGAATCTATGTAAATCCACTGTTTAGACCTGCCCCTTTGGTTCTGTGTATAAAGCTATCCCTCCCCTCACGCAACATTACCCTTTCTCCACTGTCAGTGATTAAACCTCATTTGAACCAGCCACAGAATTGGACCTGAAGAGTTTTTCTTCCACAGATGCTATTCTCCTACCAAAAGCAGTTGCAGTCTGTAAATGCGCAGCACACACTACCGGGACTGATCCAGTTTCACGAGGAAACCGCAAAACAGACGAAGAAGCTAAACGCGCAGCGACAGAGGGACGGGGCTCAGATTACATTTTTGTAGCTGATACTGACACAGAACACATTGACCATGACATCTTGAAAGACATGCAAAGCCACAACACCAGACACTGAAAAGACACTGTGGCGCGGCAAAGGAGCAAAACAAACAGACGATGACATCTGGAGGTGACCTGAGGGTAAGCCCATCCTTCCAAAAAACTCTTTATAGGTTTGCGGCTATTTTGAGCCATGGAATTACCCATGTCTCAACAGGAGGGATGGTGACAATGATAAGTAAATGTTTTACAACATATGGATACCAAAATTACTCTAAAAACTTTTGTGCATCCTGTTTGACTTGCTCAAGCACAACTAGCAAGGAAGAATGAGACCTAAAAGAGGAGCGTTCCCGAAAGCTGAATATCCATTCCAAACAATATGCATGGACTTCATCGAACTAAACAAATCAGAGGGGAAGAAATACTGTCTGGTAATAGTAGATATGTTTTCAAAATGGGTTGAAATCACACCAACAGCAACAAACAACGCTATAGTGGTAGCAAAAATCCTTGCTACTATTATTGCACCAAGATTCGGATTCCCAGAAACAATTTACCAATTTATTTTCATGGCTAAATAATCAGAAATGTTTAACATCCAACTAAAGTTTCATTGCAGTTATCATCCACAGTCGACAGGGACAGTAGAGAACAAACGGCACCATCAAAGCAAAGCTAAGGAAGGCTATGGGAGAGACAGGTAAACCAGGACTGTCAGCATTTGAGATCCTATGTGGCAGATCCTATAGGATACCTCTCATCTACACAAAGGGGGATGACACTGAAGCAACTGAAACAATTGTTGATTACATGTCTAACATGATGAAAAACAAAGATATTATGTCCAAAGTATCTCCCCCTACAGATCCAGTGGCGGAAGAAAAAAAAAAAAAAGGAACTGGTCATCTCCTCGCTGGGAAGGTCCATATCAGGTTCTGCTATCTACACCGACAGCAGTCCGCATCGCTGAGAGAGGAACGTGGGTTCATCTGACACACTGTAAGAGAGCATACAGCACTCCAGAGGAGACAGATAAGTAAAAGCACCACACCATGGCAGATAGACCGTGGCATCCGTTTCGAAGGACAGGATGCGGCATGAGAGGAACATTGTGTCTAATGAGTGTGATAGCAGTGATAGTGGTAGTTCCGATACTCTGGGTACACGAACGTCAGTCTCAACAATTGAATGGCAACAACAATCACACCGCAGCTGAATCACTGATTGTAAATTCGACACAAGCCAATACAATGCTAGCCAATACAACGCTAGCCAAATTAAGAGCTAAAAGAGAAATCGGACCACAAATTGTATAACTCTGTGTCTCTACCCGCTGACAGGAACTGCACCACTGTACACCACTTGTTTCCCCCTGTGCCAACTCACACGCGGCCACCCTGGTTTGAGCCATATGACGGCAACTACACCTGTCTGTCTAGAGAAGAAGGTACGGTTAGTGTAGGAACTTTGGCTCACTGTAATCTAACCCTGAAGTTATCAGCATGAGAAGGGGGTGTGCAGGATGCGTGGGTGAGAAGACAACTTGTGACCAGGGCAGACATCTGGTGGTTCTGCGTTGGTAAGACACTTAGAACAACATTACCAACTGACTGGATGGGTGTCTGTGCAACTTGTAATGCCATTCTATGTCCTGCCTTTGAATAATACAAAATCCCTACAGCATACAGAGGCCTCAGAGACGCTGCACCTTTTAAGAGAGATGCCCCGGACGGCTCCTTTGATCCTCATGTTTATGTGGACGCTATTGGGGTGCCTCGGGGAGTCCCTAACAGATTTAAAGCGAGAGATCAGATTGCAGCAGGTTTCGAATCAATGCTCATGTGGTGGGCAACCACAAATAAAAATGTTGATTGGATTAACTATTTGTACTATAACCAACAGAGATTCATCAATTACACCAGAGCTGGCAGGTTTGACATCATTATCCGAGGAGTTCGCGGAAAACTCAGGTATTGATGAACACCCTTACTTTTCATGGATGGAGAACATGTTTGGCAAGTGGTCAGGGTTTATATAATCAGTTTTGATAACCATAATCATAATAACCACAATTATGACTGTGTTGTGTTGTTGTTGTGTTCCATTCCTGAGAGACTTAGTTCAGAGGCTGATTGACGTTGCCATGAACAAGATGTTACTGTACACCAGAGTGCCGGATGAGGAGGATAAAGGTGATGCAACATCATATCTATCAGATTACAGTGACGATGAAATAACCCCTGTGAAGTGTGCTTCCCGATTCCTAGGTGAGCAGAAAGTTCCAGGTGATCTGGAAGCTGAGGACATGTGTGGGGACTTGGAGGATTTCTATGGTGACACTGGAGTTGAAATAAAAACATCAATTCCACAGCACAATGATTAGGGCTGTCAAAGTTAACGCGTTAACGCAACATCCTCTTAACGCTGTTAATTTTTTTAACTCGCGATTAACGCTCGGTATTTAAAAAAAAAAAAACGCTCATTGTATGATTTATGGCCATCGGTGGCACCTGTAGTCTTGATCCAGAGGGAGGCAGAAGAAGAAGAAGCAGGATTGGCGCCACTACGGGACAAAGGAGGAAGCGAAGAAATGGAGAAAGGACTTGTGAACGGCAAATTCACCTTCAAAAGACTGCCGGATGGTTCAGTCGATAGGACCAAAGTCATCTGCGCGTACTGTGGGTATGAAATGAGCTACCATAGAAGTACGTCCAGTCTGAGATATCACTTGCAACCCACTTCACTTTAATTGTTTGTGATATATTCTTATAACCATGTTTTGATCCCATGTTTTGGTAAGGGGATATTTGAAGTGTTAAATAAACATTTTCATAAATCAAGTATATTTGCCCTTATGTTGGTAAAAGTATTAAAAATATGAAAAAAAAAATACATTAAGGTACATTTAGAAGAAAAAAATGTGCCAAAAAAATGCGATTAATTTGCGATTAATCGCGAGTTAACTATGGACAAAATGCAATTAATCGCGATTTAAAAAATCAATCTTTTGACAGCCCTCATATATATATATATATATATATATGTTAATCACATGATGGAAGGAAGTTTTTATTGTTTTCCACGAGTCTAGGGTGAGATTTCCTAGGCAGGGTCAACTTACGGGATCGATGGGTTGACCAGCCTGCGTTGGACAGTTTTGTTTGATTTCTATTCTTCCTTCCTATTAAACTTTAAAGTACTAGTACTAGGTTAGATTTACAAGATGGGCTATGTATAACCTTGTTTGAATCACTGTATCTTCCCAATTGGACTGGAGTACCATAGGGCGGTCGCCTGTAGGCAGAGGGGCCGTGAGAGAATTTCCCTGCCCGAATGTAAAGATAGATACTGAAGTTGCTAAGAAACTGCCTGACAGGGTTTTCGCTCTCACACTCGCCAAAATTTAACTAATGATTATGCTTGAGATAAGCATAAACAGGAGGGAATGTTATAAGAATTTTGTATAACCTCATGTCTTAAAGTTTTCTTTGTTCAGGTTACAGCTTTATGTGTTGAACTGTTTATTACTTTAGTATCCCCATTGCTGACCTAAATGTTATCAGAGGCCTGGTAGTCATGATGTCTTGTTCTGCATGAAGATTAACTGTCAATGACGCATTATCTCCTAACAGTGATTTGAGCACTTCCTCTGTAGCATCCTCACACGTTGTTGCATTGTAACTGCTCCTCTTGATCAAGATTATAGTCAGACGTCGACTTTACTTCTGTCTCTGATCTCCTCCTTGGGTGAATTTATTCGTTTACGGGCAAATTCTTTTAACACACACCTTCAGTGGTAATTGTGACGTCTACTCCTAAATGGTCTATTGGATTCAATCTAACATTGCGGAAACAGGAAAGTTTGGCTCCGCCCACAAATCTAGTTATCCCAGGTTCCAAACACCAAAAGGTTTGATAAACAAAGTGCATGAATGATGGATGGATGACTGCCGAGCCCCCTGGCTCTACCTCCTCGTCCTCTCTGTTGGACTCGAGAGCACTAGCATGTGTGGAAGAAAAACTCTTCAGGTCCAATTCTGTGGCTGGTTCATGTTGAATTTTAATCACCGCAGTGGAGAAAGGAAAATACAGCGTTGCGATACAGTCCATTCTAAATAATGTGGGGCAAAAGAGAGCTTTATAGACAGAACCAGAGGGGGAGGTCTGATGAGTGGATTTGCATAGTCTCAATACGTGTCTCTCCCAAGAGTAAGAGACATCCTAGGTAAACAGAACAGAACAGCTGGGTTCTTTCTAGACAATGTCACAACAGGGGCCATTCATCAGGCCTTGATCAAGTATGTGAGATAAAGATGTTTCGGAGACGGTCCAGGAAGGGGGACAGATCAAAGGTCTTCTAATCAGAATAACAAGTTAACCACAGTCAAATAGGGCAGCAGGACATTTGATGAGTAGAAGAGAAAGGAATATTAGTATGAGATAAAAATAAGAAGTGTAAGATAACGCATTTTCTTCTACACATGCTAGCTGGCTAGTATGCTTGTAACCTCTTGACTTTGTGTTGATAATGTTAGATGATATGCTCAACTCAAATTCTTACAAAGTGAACCTTTAAGGAGTGTGAGCTCACCTGTCGTAGGTGCAGGAGGTGGTTGACCTCACGGTGGTGTCGGTCTTCTCTGGAATGAGCCAGAAGAGGTTCCTCGCTGTAATCAGGCGCACAAACTTCCTGTTCTTCTTAGCAAGGTAGCCGCAGTCAGCGTTGAAGTCCCCGAGAAGCATCACATTCTGCTCACACAACAACACCGACGGTGAGCCCACAAGACCTCGTGGCCGTGTCCAAGTCCACATGACCTAAATGAGCTTTTACCTCAGTTCTCCAAATCTTCCTGACACGCTGCAGAACGTCGTACAGAGCGTCCAGCTCTTTGGTGGTGTTGGTGGGCGTGGTGTGCTGAGGGATGAGGACAAACTCCTTTATATCTGAGTGGAGATGGAGGGAGGAGGTGGTTATATGACTGAACATCAGCGTACCTTTCATTCTTTTAAGGTGTCAGAGGGCTCACCTGTCCTGGGGGCTTTAAAGCGGACTACAAAAGGCTCTCTGGAGAAAGCATCTACATCTCCTGGCTGGTCGTCTGGGTACTGATACTGTCCCGTGACGGCCACGGTGTCAGTCCTGCACACAAACGGACAAACAGCATACCAGTACCTGGTCTGACCACGTTGGCTGCTAAGTGGCCAAGTGTTTCAGCTCACCTGTAGACAAAGACGTACTGCTCCTGGTAGGCGGCCGACCGGCCCAGTCGCTCACTGGACACGCTGCTGTACTCATGTTCACTGCTGTAGCTGAACACGGAGGAAACACAAACCATACAACATACAGCCGTATTAGACCAACTATGTTCCTCTAAATGACTGCAGCTAGTTTCTCTACTAGATGTTAAATAGTTTATCATGTGAACAGTCTCATTGAAAATGATAAGAGTTATTAGTATCTTGTTAACCAACAAAGTATAAATGAAAAACACTCTTTCTACCAGCCACCAAACCCTGTTCTCATATTTAACACTTTACACTTTCATAGATATGAATCTGTTTATTTTCCAGATATGTATGATCCGTCCCCTTTTAGATCCACATGAACTCTTCAGCATCAGTTAGTTCCTCCATACAGCTCTGATTTCAACAGGAAACACCTCACTGTTAAAGCTGCTTGATGACCGTCTGATGACAAGCAATCTAACATAGAAAAGGCTATTTCTTAAAGGAGAAATCCGTTCTTTTTTGACCCCATTTTCGTTGTCCCCAGGGTCATCCCAACTTTTCAGAAGCAAAAAAACAGACAAAAATTGACGTTGCCTAGCCTGAGATCTGTACCTGTCTGGCAGCCTTCCAGAATAGCTCCAATGCTAACCCATTGGGGCAAGTTTTATCTGCTTCTCTGGGCCTCAGAAAATAATTCCAAGACCTATGCAACACGGGTTGGGTCCGTACGAGACACGACAGCGCTCATTTAGCTCAAATAGTGTGGCGAAACAACATAAATATGTGTGTTTTTGCATGGAGTTACTCACCTCAAATCACCCCATAGACATTATCAGTAGATTGCAGAGCGTGCGCTCGTCCCTCCCAGTCCCCAGTTTTCCAAAGAAATTGTAAATAAACATTTTCCCCGTAGTTTTGATTTTGTATCCATAAAGAAACAATTGAGCAGTGCAGTTGTCATGTCCGTAATAAATCCATGAAGCTGTTAAACAGCAACGATATACAGCAGCCTATAGCCAAAACAATGCAAGTCTCGCGCAAGTTCCCTTCTGACGTCCTCACTCTGGAGCTGTTTGTTATTTTTAGGGCCCGAGCGCCGACAACGTCGGGCAGCGAAGCCCTATTGAAACTGTATTGTTTTTTCTTATTAGGGCCCGAGCGCCGACAACGTCGGGCTGCGAAGCCCTCTTGAAATGCGAATGGTTTTTTTTCTTATTTTTTCGCCACTTCGGGTGCCATTTTGGGGGCCTAAACATATTCAGAAGTTGAAAAAAATGGCATGCTAATAGAAAACGGTGAAAATTTAGATATTTTAAAGGTTTCATAGTTGGCCACAAAAAAGTGGCTCGCTAGCGCCACCTAACGCAAAGAAGGATGGCCAGCTCACACCGTAACTCCAATTAACTTGAAATTTTGCACAGATATGCAGATCCGTGTCCTCTACAAAAAATTACATTATGGCACTAAAGTCCGCCTACTGAAATTTTCCGCCATTTTGAATTTTGTGAAAAACACGTTTTTGCTCACTTCTCCTAAACCGTGGATCGGATTCTCACCAAATTTGCTGTGCGTCATCATTAGACCAAGCTGGTCAAGTGCCATTAAAAGCTTTGTAAAATGTCGTTGCGTTCAGAAGTTATTAGCCAATAAACGTCAGAGGGGCGGGGCTCTAGAAATCAATACACATAACTCCATAATCTCTAACCCAATCATCACGAAACGTGCAGGATATGTTGACATAGCTCCCTGGAACATATCCTGAAAGTTTTATTAAAATTGACCACTCGGGGGCGCTACAGTAAATCAGCCATTTTAGGCCATTTTTGGCCATTTTAGCTTATTGTAGGCTTTGTATTTTAACGAACTCCTCCTACACCGTTGATCCGATTCATGCCAAACTCGCTGACACTGTTTTAGAGGCCTCAACGATGCAAAATCATCGAAAGGTCTTGCAAAAGTTAAAGGGCGTGGCCGGGACGGCGTCCTGAACATGGACAAATTTCATGCTTCGACCACAAAAATCTAAACTGTTATAACTTCAATGTACATTGTCTGATATGATCAAAACTTCACATGTTTGTCAAGAGTCCCACCCTAAATACATCTGCACTGCAATATTGACTCATATTCAGAGCGCCACCTACTGGCTATAGAAAGTGTTAAGTTTTATACTTCAGCGAGCTCTTCCTAGCAGCTTTATCAGATTCACCTCAAACTTAGTCATCATGTACTCAAGTCTTCAATGATGAAGAGTCATCAAAAGGTCTTGCATAAGTCAAATGGCGTGGCCAGTGTGTGACGTTTTTGCCAGTGTACAGGAAGTCATTGTAACTTCACCATACAATGTCCAATCTGCTCGAAACTTGCAGGATGTGTTGACATCTCTCCCTGGAACATATCCTGAAAGTTTTATCAACATTGACCACTCGGGGGCGCTACAGTTAATCAGCCATTTTAGGCCAATTTTCCCATTTTACCAATTGTACGGCTTGTATTTTAACGAACTCCTCTTACAGCGTTCATCCGATTGCTGCCAAACTCGCTGAGACTGTTCTAGAGGCCTCAACGATGCAAAATCATCGAAAGGTCTTACATAAGTCAAAGGGCGTGGCCAGGGCTTGCGTTTTGGCCAGTGTAGAGGAAGTTGTTGTAACTTCAGGATACAATGTCCAATCTGCTCAAAACTTGACATGTTTGATTAGAGTCTCACCCTGAACACATATGCACTGTAATATTGACCTTAGGTCAGAGCGCCACCTGATGGTACCTGGAAATATCATGTTTTTACACTTTTACGGCTCCTTTTCGGATATTGAACACCTTTGACTTTGACGTAACTGCATGAAACTTTGTAGGTACATAGAACATGTAAATATGTACACAAAAGCCTCTTGGACCCATGCCCTAAACCCAACAGGAAGTCAGCCATTTTGCATTTAATGTGAAATTTTAAGCGATTTTTCGCCTCTTTCATGCAGTATATTTTAACGAACTCCTCCTAGACCGCTGATCCGATTCCTACCAAACTTTATGAGCCTGTTCTAGAGGCCTCAATGATTAAAAATCATCAAAAGGTCTTACATAAGTCAAAGGGCGTGACCAGGACGACCCCACGAACGCGGACAAATTTCATGCTTCACAACACTCTAAACTGTTATAACTTCAGTGTCCATTGTCCGATCTGGTTCAAACTTCTCTCATTTGATAAGAGTCCCAGCCTGAACGCGTCTGCACTGCAATATTGACTCACAATCAGAGCGCCACCTATTGGCGACATGAAATGTCATGTTTTTACACTGTATAAGGTCCAAGTGTCGTGGAACTTTGCACCCCAGTCGAGCGTGACGACTTCAATCATCTGACACGTGATGGACGGGACGATTCAGGCAAGGGACGACCGCTGACGTGGCGGTGGCCGGGGAAGACGCGTGCCGTGGCGGTGGCTGGGGACGACTCACGCCGTGGAGGTGGCCGGGGACGACCCGCGCCGTGGCGGTGGCCGGTGACGACCCGCGCCGTGGCGGTGGCCGGATACGACCGGGGACGACTGGCAACGTGGCGGTGGCCGGGGACGACCCGCCCCGTGGCGGTGGCCAGGCCAGGCGGTCCGACACGTCAGGCGGTCGTAGCACTAACCGAGTTACGTGCCATGCGAGGGCCCGTTATCACTGCTCGCAGTTTTAATTACACTTGTTTCTCTATAGAGGCCAATAAAGTGGTATTCCTTGTACCTGACTACCGGCTACCTTGCCTCTGTAGCCTTCATCAGAGGTGTCACGTGATGTTGGCGTGATGTCATCTGTAATGTGTTATATGGAGTTTTTCATCCCACCTGATGTGGTGGGATGACCGTGTCCCCTGACCGTGCGGAGCGCCCTCTGCCGTCTGATGGTCCTTTATACGGCCGGGGGCAGCCCTGCAGGACTGTGTCCCAGGTGAGGGATAGTTGGTAGGCTCCTTCATCCCGGTTGACAGTCTTTGGGGCCCGCTTCCTGATTTCAACTGCCTCTTTGATCCACCGATGGAATTTGTTGCTTTCCATTCTGATAACCTTGGCTGCATCCCAGTTCATTAGATGGTTTTCCCTCTTACAGTGATCTGAAATGGCAGATTTCAGATTTCCTGAAAAGGAAACATCTGGAACGCTCACCAGTGCAACAAGAATGAAAGCAACGCAGGAAAATCGGCAAGGTAGCCGAAACTTCTCAGGTACAAGGAATACCACTTTATTGGCCTCTATAGAGAAACAAGTGTAAAAATACACTCACCGGCCACTTTATTAGGTTCACCTGTCCAACTGCTTGTTAACGCAAATTTCTAATCAGCCAATCACATGGCAGCAACTCTATGCATTTAGGCATGTAGACATGGTCAAGACAATCTGCTGCAGTTCAAACCGAGCATCAGAATGAGGAAGAAAGGTGATTTAAGTGACTTTGAACGTGGCATGGTTGTTGGTGCCAGACGGGCTGGTCTGAGTATTTCAGAAACTGCTGATCTACTGGGATTTTCACACACAACCATCTCTAGGGTTTACAGAGAATGGTCCGAAAAAGAGAAAATATCCAGTGAGCGGCAGTTCTGTGGGCGCAAATGCCTTGTTGATGCCAGAGGTCAGAGGAGAATGGCCAGAATTTGGCGTCAACAACATGAAAGCATGGATCCATCCTGCCTTGTATCAACGGTTCAGGCTGGTGGTGGTGGTGTAATGGTGTGGGGGATATTTTCTTGGCACACTTTGGGCCCATTAGTACCAATTGAGCATCGTGTCAACGCCACAGCCTACCTGAGTATTGTTGCTGACCATGTCCATCCCTTTATGACCACAGTGTACCCATCTTCTGATGGCTACTTCCAGCAGGATAACGCACCATGTCATAAAGCGCGAATCATCTCAGACTGGTTTCTTGAACATGACAATGAGTTAATTGTACTCAAATGGCCTCCACAGTCACCAGATCTCAATCCAATAGAGCACCTTTGGGATGTGGTGGAACGGGAGATTCGCATCATGGATGTGCAGCCGACCAATCTGCAGCAACTGTGTGATGCTATCATGTCAATATGGACCAAACTCTATGAGGAATGTTTCCAGTACCTTGTTGAATTTATGCCACGAAGGATTAAGGCAGTTCTGGAGGCAAAAGGGGGTCCAACCCGGTACTCGCAAGCTGTACCTAATAAAATGTCCGGTGAGTGTAAATCAGTAGGCTGAATGAACCTCTTCAATATATCAATACTATTAATACGACTTATGCATTCACACAGTCGGTGAGTTTTTGCCAGCTGTCCTTCCTGCATTTGGCAGATGAAACTGTTGCTTTTTATCTGTATAATACGTTTAACTTCTTTGTATTTCTGTAAGATTAGGGTTAGGAGACCACTGTCTCCTCTGTTTGATTTACAGAAAGTGGGTATAGAGGACTTAAAAAGTCCTCAAGCGAGTCCTCATGCACCTGACAATGTGGCTGTGGGACGGACCTGAACCTTCAGGGACTTAACGGGAACAACATCAAAGTTTGTGAGTCCTTGAGGGGGGACGTTGGGATTTGGCCTCTGTGTAACTTCAAAGGGAGGTAAGTGACCAATCAGATTGAACAATAAGTGGAGCAGTGCAAGTTGGGAGGGGCCGTTCGCATCCCCCCCTCTAATTGACAGTTTTGAACTGTCTGACTGCTGGCCAGTGCTCCACTGTTAACGGCAGAGTTGCAGCTGAGGTCCGTAGCATCACATGTTGTAATACGTCCATGATTGTAACATCTGAAATTAAAATGTGACCGATGGCCAGTCCGCCCCTGTTGATGCCGTTAACTCGTTGACCAAGTAGCTGCATGTGCTGTCATGTGACCACCTGCTGCATTTGATTGGTGAAATGGAGACATGTGAGTCTTAGACAGAAATAAAGAGAGATCACGCATTGAATTAAAGGGGTCATATTATGAAAAACCGGTTTTCTCTGGTCTCTACACCTAGAAACTGGTCCTCCCTGACCCTGCCAACTCCCAGGATGAGGAAAACAAGCAATTCCTGCATGGTCTCTGCAGCCCACCCTCTGGTAAAACGGTGCTCCTATAGGCTGTTCAGATTCAGCTCCTTTCGTTACGTAACGAAAGGAGTCATTTGCATAAGCCCGAACTCCTCTGCCCGATGATAGGAGATCCGAATGGGGGGCGTTTTGCAACACAGCGCTGAGAGCCGACAGCACGGACGGAGAAAGCGGACAGACAGCGCCAACCAGAGAGACCCACGGAGAGCGCTGACGGAGAGCACGGACAGACCGACAGCAAGACTGACAGCCCGGACCGACAGCAGCACGGACTGGCACAGACCGACAGCACGCACGGACCCACAGCACGCACGGACCCACAGCGCGCACGGACCCACAGCGCGCACGGACCCACAGCGCGCACGGACCCACAGCGCGCACGGACCCACAGCGCGCACGGACAATGTGGACCGACATCACAGAGAGACAGCGAGGGAGAGCGCGACAGACCCATAGCGTGCACTGAGAGCACGAACAGAGAGTGTGCACGGAAAACGCGGGCAGACAGCACGCATGGACCCACAGTGTGCACAGAGAGTGCAGCCCAACTTCCAACTGGTCATGGCGCTGGGTGATGCGGCTGGTGCTCCGTGAATAAATCCCTGTGCAGGTGAAGCTGGAGACAATCCTCCCTCTGTCTCACGCGCTCTGGTGCATCTTCACTGCTGCCTCCGGGGGGGGCTGCAGAGACCATGCAGGAGTCGCTTGTTTTCCTCATTCTGGGAGTTGACAGGATCAGAGGACCAGTTTATAGGTGTAGAGACCAGAGAAAACCTGGTTTTCATAATATGGGACCTAAGTAAATGTAATGCTCTATTATCCCAGACCACCAGAGGGCTCCACAAACTCCTTTCAGAAGGGCCTGAAAACCTTTCTGTTTTAAATAGCATTCCTCTAAAACGTTTCTATGCTCTTGTTTTTAAACCTTTGGGATTGCTTTTAACAATGAAAAGTGCTTCAAAAATAAAATGTATGTATGTGTGCAAGTTTGTGTATGTGTGTGTGTGTGTGTGTGTGTGTAAAATCACTCATTAAGGCGAGCCAGCAGCTCCGGTACAGCTTTTCCTTTTGTGTCTCTCACTTCCTGAAGCAAACACACATCGCAGCGAGTGATGATCTGGAACACACAACAGGTATGAACAGGTGAGTTTCACTGTAACACACAGGAGGGAATGTTGCATGGTTGGTATGAGGACACCAGAGAGTAAAAACGCTAAGAAAACATTAGGAAAGTGCTAGAAAAATGCTGGGGAAACACAAAGAACACGCTGGGGAAACAGGTTTTGTATCCATAAAGAAACGATCGAGCAGTGCAGTCGTCATGTCCGTAATAAATCCATGAAGCCGTTATGTCCATATGTATGACTATGTTACAACATAGCAACGACTGCTTACAGCTAAACAGTAGCCGGGAGCCAAAAGTCACGCGCAAGTTCCCGTCTCCCGACGTCCTCACTCTGGAGCTGTTTTCAAGCCAATACAGTGACAAACTTCTTTCCATCGAGCAGTGCCATCATGTCCATATGACAGTGTAACTAGCGCTAGCCTACATAGTAAGATTGCTTAGCCTGTGTGACAGTTGAACCTGCTACAACGACAACAAATCTCGCGCAGTCTCAGTAGGCTAGTTGTGTTGACAGCACGAGTGGGTCTCGCGTGTCGCGTCTCGCGTTCTTTATGGATACAAAATCTACGAGGAAAACGTTTTCGTTTCTGCGGTGACTGGGATGGACGAGCGCCCGGCACGTTACTAGCTGAAGCTATCGTTGCTATGTTGTAACATAGTCATACATATGGACGTAACAGCTTCATGGATTTATTACGGACATGACGACTGCATAGCTCGGTCGTTTCTTTATGGATACAAAATCAAAACTACGAGGAAAACGTTTTCGTTTCTGCGGTGAGTGGGAGGGACGACAGGCGCTCGGCTATCTACTGCTAATGTCTACAGGGTGATTTGAGGTGAGTAACTTCATGTTAAAACACACATATTTATGTCGTTTTGCCACACTATTTGAGCTAAACGAGCGCCGTGGTGTCTCGTACGGACCCAACCTGTGTTGCATAGGTCTTGGAATTGTTTTCTGGGGCCCAGGAAAGCAGATAAAACGTGCCCCAATGGGTTAGCATTGGAGCGAGTCTGGAAGGCTGCCAGGCAGGTACAGATCTCGGGCTAGGCAACGTCAATTTTTGTCGGGTTTTTTGCTTCTAATAAGTCGGGATGACCCTGAGGACAACGGCAATGGGGTAAAAAATGACCGGATTTCTCCTTTAAGTAACCCTAACAAAGGCAATCGGAGATAAGCGGTCACACGAAGCTGGTTATCAACTCGTTAAGTCAACCAGGGTCTCCCTTTCCAGCTATGAGCACGTGCACATGAAAGAGGCGGGGTTTGCAGCATTTGACCAATCACAAACATGGATCAGTCTACGGGCAGCAGAGCAGCATATTTCACATATGAAGAGCAAACCATAATCTTACAGAAGTATGAAGAAGTTAAACATATAATACAGTTAAGAGACAACAGTTTCATCTGCAACATGCAGGAAGGACAGCTGGCAAAAACTCACTGACTGTGTGAATACGTAAGTCATATTAATAGTATTAATAGTCGTATAATATTACTGCCCCATCATAAGGGAACTAGTAGATGACTGATTAGTTCAGTTTGTTAACTGTGCTGTTAGCTCAGTGGTAGAGTTACCGCCCCATGTACTGAGGCTCCCTCCAGCGGTCCCGGGTACGGACATGACGACTGCACTGCTCGATCGTTTCTTTATGGATACAAAATCTACGAGGAAAACGTTTTCGTTTCTGCAGTGACTGGGATGGACGAGCGCCCGGCACGTTACTAGCTGAAGCTATCGTTGCTATGTTGTAACATAGTCATACATATGGACGTAACAGCTTCATGGATTTATTACGGACATGACGACTGCACTGCTCCATCGTTTCTTTATGGATACAATATCAAAACTACGTGGAAAACGTTTTCGTTTCTGCGATGACTGGGAGGGACGACAGGCGCTCGGCTATCTACTGCTAATGTCTACGGGGTGATTTGAGGTGAGTAACTCCATGCAAAAACACACATATTTATGTCGTTTTGCAACACTATTTGAGCTAAACGAGCGCGGTGGTGTCTCGTACGGACCCAACCTGTGTTGCATAGGTCTTGAAATTATTTTCTGAGGCCCAGGAAAGCAGATAAAAGGTGCCCCAATGGGTTAGCATTGGAGCGAGTCTGGAAGGCTGCCAGGCAGGTACAGATCTCGGGCTAGGCAACGTCAATTTTTGTCGGGTTTTTTGCTTCTAATAAGTCGGGATGACCCTGAGGACGACGGAAATGGGGTCAAAAATGACCGGATTTCTCCTTTAAGCTGGATAACTGGAAGATACCTGGGGCCGTATTCCTAAAGATTCTTAGTGCAAAGAGTTGCTCCTAGTGGCCAAATTCTAAGAAAATTCTTAGAATCATGATGTTTTCTTAGAATTTCCCCTAAAAGTGAAGAGTAGATCCTAGTAAAGATAAAAGCTATTCCTAAAGAATCCTAGCTCTTAAGAGAGCTCGTAAGGTGAGATCTGTTAAGAGCAGGGAAGAGGACTTTTAAGCGGCTTAGGAGTTCCCTAAGCAGAGGACAAAATGGCGGACGGAAGAGGCAGGAGAGATATTCTCCAAACACTGGATGACAGTGAATTAATGAAACGCTACAGATTGGATCGTGCAGGAATCATGTTTGTGGTTGATCTCATTAGAGATGCACTTACTTCTCCAACCCAACGCCACAATGCAATACCACCCGAAATGAAGGTCATCACAACACTGAGGTATTTGGCAACAGGGAAAATGCAACAATGCAGCAGTGATGACTTGGGTCTGTCACAACCCTCCATCAGCAGGGTCATCAACCAAACATTGACAGCATTATCACAACCGCATATTGTGACACAATTTGTTTCATTTCCGCTGGATGCCCGCACTTTACAAGCTCACAAAAGGGCATTTATGGACATCGCAGGATTCCCCGGTGTTGTGGGTGTAATCGATGGGACACATGTCCGAATAAGTGCACCGTCAGAAGATGAAGCCGTCTTCGTGAACAGGAAGAGATTTCACAGCATCAATGTTCAACTTGTTTTCAATGCTGACTCTAAGATTTTGGACATTGTTGCTAAATGGCCAGGCTCAACACATGATGCCAGAATGCTCTCTGAGAGTGGCCTCAGACAGCTTTTCGAGGGACATCATGTGCCAGCCAATTGCCACTTGTCAGGGGACAGTGGCTACCCATGCAAACCATGGCTCCTAACGCCTTACCTCCAGCTACGCCAAGGGCCGCAACTAAACTACAACAGGTAACCCAAACAATATAGAATTATGCATGGAAATAAAATGTAAACAGCATGTTGGAGTATCCTAGTAGTTTAAATATGTCCCACAAATAATGTACATTTTGATTATGTCTGTATTAACTTGTAGGGCCCATAAGACAACAAGGGCAATAGTGGAGCGTGGCATTGGCCAACTGAAGAGGCGCTTTCATGTTCTCCATGGAGAGGTGTGGCTGACCCCTGATAAAGTCTGCAAAGTCATCATAGCCTGTGCAATACTACACAACATTTGCAAGGCTAGACAGATTGCAGAACCTCTCGAGGGTGATGGTGATGAAGACAGCGATGATGATGATGGTGGTGATGAAAATATTCACTTTCCACAGGGGAACTTGGCCCAAAGTGGACTGCCTTACAGAGCCCACTTCGCAAATTTACATTTCAGGCAAGTTACAGTATATGTCATTTGAAAACTTGTGAATGCATTGAACTAATGTACCACATAGTTTTACTACACATCACCTACAATAGTTAAATACACGACACATATTACTCACAAAGACACAATATCTATTTGTCATTGGATTTATTTTTTAGGAGCTCAATTTTCAGCCGATAGTACTCCTCCTGTAGGCATAGAACTTTTTTCTGCTGCCTGAAGACATCCATTGTCAACTCCAATCTTCAGCAGGCAGGCTGAACTCTGATGTTTCAGGCTGAGGGTCGTGCGCCTGCAATGTTGAGGGGCCCGGTTCCTCTGATGGCTCCATGCTACAGAAAGGGAAATACATGTAGTTTAATTATTGTTTTGTTTGAATTGATTTAGTAGAATGAGCATGCACAAGAGATATGAGAAATGGCTTATGCAATGAATTAACACTGTTCCTGATATTTTGTTTACCTGCCTGTTGATATATGAAAACTCATTTGTCCTACCTTTGTTGCATTTCAATGGCCTGCATCATTGAAGAGTCAATGCCTTACCTCAGCCCGGTGATACTAACTTCTGACTGCCCCAGTATATCAAACACCGTTTCTGCAACCTGGGAAAGCTGCCTAGCAGGTGGTCCACCCCCTAAAAAGAAATCCAGTCCAATTATGTACACAATAATAAGCCATTTAAAATTAACTTTGCCAGCAGGTGTAAGTAAGTGGTATATCGCTCACCTGTGCGTGAAGATTCATGTTTGTGTGCTGCAATCTCCTCTCTTGCTTTTGACTGCAACACATACCACCGCTTCTCGCAATCCTCACTTGTCCGCACAACCAGCGGAAAGGAGGCATTTATCTGTTGTGCTATAGTTTCCCATGCTTGCTTCTTGGCTTGTACTGTGACACTGGGGCCAAATTTATCTCTCAAAACACTTTTATGCTCATTGACCAATTGAGCCAGGAGCAAACACTGTTCCTCTGTCCAGTTTGGTTTCCTTGTTCTTTTCTTCTCCATTGCTGTTCACTGGTTTGTGGTAGATTTGAAAGCCAACCAACACTGCTTCTTATAGGCCGGTCAGCAATCACAGACATTGATGAAAGCTGAGCCATTTTACCCTTGTTAATACCAAATTGAGTTGAAATGTTGAAAGTTGAAAGTGCAAAAATTACCAGCATGGCAATTAATATAAGCAAATAAATATAACTATCACTATGTGAATACTGTGCAAGTGGGCCTAAGTTTTCACACATTTTGTAGGATGATTTTAAAGTATAGCTTACTATTCATTTAACAGATATTTTCTTTTGTGTGAAATATTATTTACAATTACACAGTCTTCATAAGATTAGATTCTATGATTAAGTTTTATCGATTTGAGGGTCCATCCTTTGCCCATTATCACCAAAAGTATATTTTTTATCTAGCTTTTAGGATCAACCAATCACGGCTTTTGAAATGATGACTCATACCTAGCAACGGGGTCAACCACACCTCCTCACTAAGATAGGAGTTTATGTCCATTCCTTGCTCAGAGTTCTCTGAGAATGTTCTGGAATCACTCCTAAGCTAAGACTTCTTGCTAGGAATTTTTAGGTTAAGTTAGGAGCTCTCTGAGAGGATTCTCAGAATCTTTAGGAATACGGGCCCTGGTATGTTAAACTTACGGAGTAGTACAGGCCCCAGTTGTGTCGTAAAACAGGAAAACAAGGTTTTCAACAAGGCAACATATTTGGAGCGACGTATCTCAGTGTGATCGGCCCTCACTGTGTAGTTATTTAACTAGATAGATACTTGATTGTTGCTGAGTAAGCTAAAAGGGAATACATTTTTTTCACTAACGTTCAAATCCATGTCTATGTACTTACTCTGACAAGAGTATGCATGACTTTGGTCTTCTGGGACTTGGAGTCTCCAAAAGAATGGAGGTTAAAGGCACAAATTCTAAAAGTTGAAGCCCCTTGAACATCACACACATCCAGGAGGAAGAAGAGGAGGAGGAGGGAGGAAGAGGCCCTCATGGCACAGATCTGCAAGTTAAGAACAAAATTTGATTTAAATCTCTGTGTGTGTGTATATATATATATATATATATATATATATATATATATATATATATATATATATATATATATATATATATATATATATACATATATATATATATATATATATATATATATATATATATATATATATATATATATATACACATACACATACACACACAGTGGGGCAAAAAAGTATTTAGTCAGCCACCGATTGTGCAA
Source organism: Eutrigla gurnardus (assembly GCF_963514095.1). Lineage (NCBI taxonomy): Eukaryota > Metazoa > Chordata > Actinopteri > Perciformes > Triglidae > Eutrigla > Eutrigla gurnardus. The sequence goes on from NC_139922.1 coordinate 2,603,675, forward strand.
GTTCTCCCACTTAAAATGATTACAGAGATCTGTAATTTTCATCATAGGTACACTTCAAATGTGAGAGACAGAATGTGAAAAAAAATCCTGGAAATCACATTGTTGGATTTTTAAAGAATGTATTCGTAAATTATGGTGGAAAATAAGTATTTAATATATATATATGCTTGAAGGAGGAAACACAAAACAAAACCGCCAATGGGATGAGTGGGGAATTGTTATATTATCGTAAACTACAAGTGTAACAGATGGTCATTAGGCTATATTCCATTGTGAGTAACTATCCCACTGGGGTACAGTGCTACAATGTTAGCATAGCCTAGCACTCATCAATCCAGACTCCATTCAAAAAACATGCAGATTAAAGGTTGGGACGAATGGAGGGAAGCCCCACCTCCTCTCTTTGTCAAAACACACTTAATCATAATAATAATAACAACACATTTTATTTATAGAGGGATTTTCACGGTCCTCAAAGTCGCAGTTAAAATAGAAACAAAAACGGGGAGCAAGAGACAAAAACAGAAAAAATCTCAATCTTTTTGTGATTTTAAACATTTGCGATAAGCTGAGTATCGCAATAAGATATATTTTATTACCATTTTCTGACTGCAAATCATACAGCTTTTTTATTTTATCAAGTTTCAATCGGCTCATCTCACTTCGAACATCTGTATTCAGGCCCACCGCTCCACATACGCAGAGTACGCAAGTCATGTAGGGCCCCAACTACCTGGCGGGGGCCCCCAAAATTAAGATCGATTAAAAAATGTCATGATAATTACTACATTATTACATTGCAAAAAATATGTGAATTAGTTATGAACAAGCCTGTCGTTTTTTGTTAAAAAATGTACCCCATCACTCAATTCATGCAAATAAACAGTTTTTGCCTAATATATAAAAACAGTCTCCCCCCGCCCTGCTTCCCTGAAATGGTATAGCCCAGTTTGCCTTTGCTGAGTTGAAGCAAACTTTGTTGAGTTTGCAGCGGCCCTGTTTGTATTACATCTTTGTTTTAACCAACTTCCTGCCAATCAGCTGACTTTGCCCATGAGCACACCAGAAAACCTCAGCACCATCTAGTGGACTGAAGAAGGGCCATTCCGTGTCATTTCATCAAATGCCTCACACCTGACCATCGCAGAATGTCCTGAAAAAATTCAAGTACAAAGACACACTTGTTAATAGGACAAATCCAAAATATTAGGTCTCTACTGAACAGTTTTCTCATGAAACATCATTCAATGAAGGGTAGTTTAGATTGTTTTTGGCATCATGCTCTGAAAAGCCATTTTTAAACAGCAATATCTGGAAATCTATCTGGAAGATTTCTACAGTGTATATCTGTTACTAATAGCCTCTAGACATTGATCAGGGGTGTAGCTCAATGATAACCTAGTATGGTAGGTACTTAAAATGTGGCTTTTTGAAATAAAGTAGTACATTTGAAGAGTGGCTGAGCTCCCATTTTTGCAGATAAAAGACTTCTATCACTTCTGCTTCTATCTCTGGTGTTAGCTTAAACATTCTACAAAATATGGTTTCTCTCAGATGACAAGTTTCACATGGAAGTAAACACATCTTTGCCCAACTTCAGAGCCATATTCCAAAAAACTGACAACAAGTATCAGGTCCAAACTTACTTTTTTTGAAATATCATATTCTTGTTAAAATCATATAAAAAAATCGGGATGGTGTTTTGACTAAATGCTACTGATAAATTTAGCCTTACGAAAACATTAAAATGTAGCACAGTTGTAGAGGCAATAGCTGCTTTCAACATGTTTAACTCACATTCAAGGACTTATTGCCTCTGTAACTACAACTGTGCTACATTTTAATGTTTTAGTAAGGCTAAATTTATCAGTAGCATTTAGTCACATGTAAGTCTTTGGTAAATGGTAAAAAACACAATTGAATTGCCCTCCTGAGATGTTTACTAGTAGGCTGTTAGGACATGCAGTACCAAAAACGTCCACAAAAACCCCACCAATATCAGGATTTTAAAAAATCAATGTGACAAAATGAGGCAAAACACCCTCCAGATTTTTTAATATGATTTTAACAAGAATATGATATTTCAAAAAAAGTAAGTTTGGACCTGATCCTTGTTTTTTGGAATATGACTCTGAAGTTGGGCAAAGATGTGTTAACTTCCATTTTTAAGCGTTAATATCTGTGAAACTAATCATCTGAGAGAAACCATATTTTGTAGAATGTTTAAGCTAACACCAGAGATAGAGGCAGAAGTGATAGAAGTCTTTTATCTGCAAAAATGGGAGCTCAGCCACTCTTCAAATGTACTACTTTATTTCAACAAGCCACATTTTAAGTACCTACCATACTAGGTTATCATTGAGCTACACCCCTGATATTCCATGTCTGGAGGCTTTTAGTAACAGATATACACTGTAGAAAATTTGAAGGCCACAGGTGAGATAGTTTTCCAGATATTGCGGTTTAAAATGGCTTTTCAGAGTATGATGCCAAAAACCGTCGACCCTTCATTCAATGATGTTTCATGAGAAAACTATTGACAGTAGAGACCTAATATTTTGGATTTGTCCTATTAACAAGTGTGTCTTTGTACTTGAATTTTTTCAGGACATTCTAAGATGGTCAGGTGGGAAGATTTTCAGAAATTTAATGAAATGACACAGAATGACCCGGAAGCAACTTTTGCCTAAAGGTTTAACTTGTATTTGCAATATTAATGGTTTATATAATAATAGATCCATGTTTGTTGTCCAAGTATCAGTGCGATATTGCCACGCAGAATATCGCACAGTATCGTTTTATTAATCGCGCTGTATTTAAGTGAGAATAATGTTCAACGCTGTCTAACTATCTAAGCAGACAGACAGGCAGGCAGAGATACCAGAGATTGTTTCATTCCACACAGTCTCACATGAAGTCAACTTGATAACAGAGCCTGCTCAGGTTATTCAGGTTCGGGGGCAAAACAAACATGATGTCATGGGAAAGTTGTTGAAGTCCATCGCTGCTGCACCGGCACACACTCAACGCTACACCATACATGTGTGTTACCAAGGACGAAATTTTGATTTCAGAAGTGGGGGGGACACAAGTATTTTTAATAAAACTCTAACTCTTTCAGTTCACTGTGTTTTCTAGTAGTTCTTCTAGTTTTCTATTGCTAATTTTAAGTTTACTGTTCCCTTTTTTGGTTTGACTGGTTGTAAATCATGTAGCAAAACATTATCACCGAATTCTAATCCAATAGTTATAATAACAACAACAATAATAATACATTTTATTGATCAGATTATTGAGAGCTTTGTAGATGATGAGGAGGATCTTGAAGTGGATATGCTGCTTTATTGGGAGCCAGTGAAGGTGTTGCAGGATGGGTGTAACGCATTTCTTTGAGTAACTTAGACTTTGACTTCTAAAGAAGTCTCTTATGTCCACTTTTCTTTTTTTAGACATCCTGGCTGCGTCTAATTACCAAACACACACGCATGCGCGCACATACGCACATGTTTTCAAACGTTAATGTAAATGAAACCTCTGATATTACAATCCTTCTAGCTGACGTCAACCAGGCAGAACAAACTCCCAACTTCCAGTAACGGACTCCTGTAGGACTCCTGACCGCAGACTAGCAGACCGTCGGTGTGCAAGCAAGATGGAGTGACAGCGGGGACGGCCAATCACACAAGAAACGGCAGAGCCAATTAAGGAGCTTGTGGGCGGTCTAAACTAAGGGAAACAGGCTTCAGTTTGAGCGGCCGTTTTCCGCTTGGTCCTAGCGCTTGACGCGTCTCTGTTTACTATAGCGTAACATGTTTTTAGACGGTAAAAAGTGCAGGGGACTAAAACGGCCTTTTGAAAAAGTGCAGGGGACATGTCCCCTGTGCCCCCCCCCTAAATTACGTCCATGTGTGTTACTATGCGATGTTTGCTGAGGAATCCTGGTGCTACAAACAGTTACGCTTCATCAGCTGTCAAACACTGACGAGCATGTTTGTAGTATTCTCTCTCCCTCTCCCTCATCTCAGCTTACAGGTCACATTCAGCAGTAAAGACAGAATAAAGGTCAAACTCACCAGCATGTGACTCGTGGACTTGCTTGTTCCCTGGTGACACTCGAAACTGGTTCTTGTCCTTGGACTTCCTGTCTGGCAGGAGTTTCCTCAGTTGATCGAGATCCGTTTACTTCCTCTCTTCTCTCACATGCATACGTCTCTCTTGCCACACATCCGACTGGAAACCCGAGTTAACTGCCGTTCAGCGTGTTGGAGATCTTCCTGCTGCTGGTATGAAACTGGGCGAGGCTCCCTGCAGCGGTCGCGGGTTCGAATCGGCCCTGCAACTCCTTTTAAAGCATGTCGTCCCTCTCTTTCACCCCTTTCACTCCCACCGCAATATCCCAGCGGTGTAAAACGGACTTGGGAGCAAATAAAATAAATATAAAAACATAATTTAAAGTGGTAAGTAGACTGTACACTGACCATAATAATAAGTCATTCCCTCTGATGATAATCTGAAACTGAACACTAGTTCTCCTAAGAGACCCTCTCACGATCCACCGAGCTTCTTCTTTTTTTTATGTCGGCGCATCAAGATAGCTGATTGGTCAGTCGGCGGTGTGTTTCTCCACGTTGATCTCTTATCAGGAACATAACTTGCTCCGGAGCAGGTTAGCTCCACAGCGTAAATTAACTGCGGTCAAGCCAGCCGACACATCGTGAACGTCAGTCAAGCCAGCCGACCCAGTTTTTTGCTGTACGTGATTGTAGTATCTTTACGGTAATAATGTCTCAGAACTGGTTTCAAAATAAAAGCATTCGTCGGGTACATAGCGAAAGACTGTCAACGAAAGCAAATACTGTCAACGGAAACGTACGGACGTTGTGATATGTACTTTCAAAATAAAGGCTCAAATAATTGACAATTGTAAGCTTAAGCCATTTTTTTATTGAAATTTCTAACAAGGCCATGTTTCCACATGCAAATTTCACTTCAGGGTAATAGTAGACGTACACCGCCTCATATTGCCACCCAGGAAGTTTCAAGTCTTTCCTGTGTCTTTCAAACTAAGGTAAACTGAAGTGTTAAATATGAGACATATTACACATGATTTTGGATTAAATTTAAAAGGAAACGCCCTGTTATCAAGGAATAATTCCACTTCAGGGTTATAGTATATGACCTGGTAGTGTGACCCAGTAAGTATCAAAACATTCTGATGTATAGTTTCAAAATAAAAGCCCATCAAAGTGTCAAATATGAGAATTATTACACATGATTTTGGGATCAATTTAAAAGGAAACGCCCTGTTATCACTGACTAATTCCACTTCAGGGTTATAGTATATGACCCTGTAGTGTGACCCAGTAAGTATCAAAACATTCTGATGTATAGTTTCAAAATAAAAGCCCATCAAAGTGTCAAATATGAGAATTATTACACATGACTTTGGGATCAATTTAAAAGGAAACGCCCTGTTATCACTGACTAATTCCACTTCAGGGTTATAGTATATGACCCTGTTGTGTGACCCCGTAAGTATCAAGACATTCTGATGTATAGTTTCAGAATAAAAGCCTGTCAAAGTGTCAAATATGAGACAAATTACATTTGATTTTGGATTCAATTTAAAAGGAAACGCCCTGTTATCAAGGAATAATTCAACTTCAGAGTTATAGTATATGACCTGGTAGTGTGACCCAGTAAGTATCAAAACATTCTGATGTATAGTTTCAAAATAAAAGCCCATCAAAGTGTCAAATATGAGAATTATTACACATGATTTTGGATTCAATTTAAAAGGAATCGCCCTGTTATCAAGGAATAATTCAACTTCAGAGTTATAGTATATGACCTGGTAGTGTGACCCAGTAAGTATCAAAACATTCTGATGTATAGTTTCAAAATAAAAGCCCATCAAAGTGTCAAATATGAGAATTATTACACATGATTTTGGGATCAATTTAAAAGGAAACGCCCTGTTATCACTGACTAATTCTACTTCAGGGTTATAGTATATGACCCTGTAGTGTGACCCAGTAAGTATCAAGACAATCTGATGTATAGTTTCAGAATAAAAGCCTGTCAAAATGTCAAATATGACACATATTACACATGATTTTGGGTTCAATTTAAAGGGAAACGCCCTGTTATCAAGGAATAATTCCACTTCAGAGTTATAGTATGTGACCTGGTAGTGTGACCCAGTAAGTATCAAAACATTCTGATGTATAGTTTCAGAATAAAAGCCTGTCAAAATGTCAAATATGACACATATTACACATGATTTTGGGTTCAATTTAAAGGGAAACGCCCTGTTATCAAGGAATAATTCCACTTCAGAGTTATAGTATGTGACCTGGTAGTGTGACCCAGTAAGTATCAAAACATTCTGATGTATATTTTCAAAATAAAAGCCCATCAAAGTGTCAAATATGAGAATTATTACACATGATTTTGGATTCAATTTAAAAGGAATCGCCCTGTTATCAAGGAATAATTCAACTTCAGAGTTATAGTATATGACCTGGTAGTGTGACCCAGTAAGTATCAAAACATTCTGATGTATATTTTAAAAATAAAAGCCCATCAAAGTGTCAAATATGAGAATTATTACACATGATTTTGGATTCAATTTAAAAGGAAACGCCCTGTTATCAAGGAATAATTCCACTTCAGAGTTATAGTATATGACCTGGTAGTGTGAACCAGTCGGAATCAAGACATTCTGATGTATAGTTTCAGAATAAAAGCCCGTCAAATGTCAAATATGAGACAAATTACATTTGATTTTGGATTTAATTTAAAAGGAATCGCCCTGTTATCAAGGAATAATTCCACTTCAGAGTTATAGTATATGACCTGGTAGTGTGACCCAGTAAGAATCAAGACATTCTGATGTATAGTTTCAGAATAAAAGCCCGTCAAAGTGTCAAATATGAGACAAATTACATTTGATTTTGGATTTAATTTAAAAGGAATCGCCCTGTTAACAGGGCGTTTCCTTTTAGGAGGGCCTACAGGAGGGCCCGCCCTCCTGTAGGCCCACCACCCGCAGGAGGGTTCAGAAGGGGCCGGTGCGGTGGGATTTGGGTGGCTGTCCTGGGTGGGTGCCCCGGCGACCCAATCCCCGGACGGTGACTCTAGCCATGCGGACATGGAATGTCACCTCACTGGGGGGGAAAGAGCCTGAGCTAGTGCGGGAGGTAGAGCGCTACCGGCTACAGGTAGTCGGGCTCACCTCCACGCACAGTCTAGGCTCTGGAACCCAACTCCTTGAGAGAGGCTGGACTCTCTTCTACTCTGGAGTTGCCCGCGGTGAAAGGCGCCGAGCTGGTGTGGGCTTGCTTATAGCCCCCCAGCTTGGCTGCCATGTGTTGGAGTTTTCCCCGGTGAACGAGAGGGTCGTTTCCCTGCGCCTTCGGGTCGGGGATAGGTCTCTCACTGTTATTTCGGCCTACAGGCCAAACGGCAGTGCAGAGTACCCGGCCTTCTTGGAGTCCTTGGGAGGGGTACTTGAGAGTGCTCCAACCGGGGACTCCATTGTTTTACTGGGGGACTTCAACGTTCACGTGGGCAACGACAGTGTTACCTGGAGGGGCGTGATTGGGAGGAACGGCCTCCCCGATCAGAACCCGAGTGGGGTTCTGTTATTGGACATGTTCTGTCAGTGCACATGGCACCAGGACACCCTAGGCCGGAGGTCAATGATCGACTTCGTGGTTGTGTCATCTGACCTCCGGCCGTATGTTTTGGACACTCGGGTGAAGAGAGGGGCTGAGCTGTCAACTGATCACCACCTGGTGGTGAGTTGGATCCGCTGGCAGGGGAGGAAGCTGGACAGACTTGGCAGACCTAAACGCGTTGTGAGGGTCTGCTGGGAACGTCTGGTGGAACCCTCTGTCAGGGAGGTCTTCAACTCCCACCTCCGGGAGAGCTTTGACCAGATCCCGAGGGAGACTGGGGACATTGAGTCCGAATGGACCTTGTTCTCTGCTTCCATTGTTGACGCGGCTGTTCGAAGCTGTGGCCGTAAGGTCTCCGGTGCCTGTCGTGGTGGCAATCCCCGAACCCGGTGGTGGACACCGGAAGTAAGGGATGCTGTCAAGCTGAAGAAGGAGTCCTACCAAACCTGGTTGGCTCAGGGGACTATCGAGGCAGCTGACAGGTACCGGCAGGCCAAGCGTGCTGCAGCGCGGGCGGTCGTTGAAGAAAAGGTTTGGGTCTGGGAAGAGTTCGGGGAGGCCATGGAGGAGGACTATTGGTCGGCCTCGAGGAAATTCTGGCAAACCATCCAGTGCCTTAGGAAGGGGAAGCAGCCCTCCACCAACACTGTTTACGGTGGAGGTGGGGAGCTGCTGACTTCGACTGGGGATATCGTCGGGCGGTGGAAGGGATACTTCGAGGGTCTCCTCAATCCCACTGACACGTCTTCCATTGAGGAAGCAGAGGCTGGAGACTTGGAGGTTCATCCACCCATTATCCGGGCTGAAGTCACCGAGGTAGTTAAGAAGCTCCCCGGCAAGGCACCGGGGGTGGATGAGATCCGCCCTGAGTACCTCAAGTCTCTGGATGTTGTGGGGCTGTCTTGGTTGACACGTCTCTGCAACATCGCGTGGCGGTCGGGGACAGTGCCTCTGGACTGGCAGACCGGGGTGGTGGTCTCTCTATTCAAAAAGGGGGACCGGAGGGTGTGTTCCAACTATCGGGGGATCACACTCCTCAGCCTCCCCGGGAAAGTCTATTCCAGGGTGCTGGAGAGGAGAATTCGGCCGATAGTCGAACCTCGGATTCAGGAGGAACAATGCGGTTTTCGTCCTGGCCGTGGAACACTGGACCAGCTCTATACCCTCCGCAGGGTGCTCGTGGGTTCATGGGAGTTTGCCCAACCAGTCCACATGTGTTTTGTGGACTTGGAGAAGGCATTCGACCGTGTCCCTCGTGGCATTCTGTGGGACGTACTTCGGGAGTACGGGGTCGGGGGCCCTCTGCTAAGGGCTGTTCGGTCCCTGTATGACCGGAGCTGGAGCTTGGTTCGCATTGCCGGCAGTAAGTCAGACCTGTTCCAGGTGCATGTTGGACTCCGGCAGGGCTGCCCTTTGTCACCGGTCCTGATCATTATTTTTATGGACAGGATTTCTAGGCGCAGCCGTGGGCCGGAGGGGATCTGGTTCGGGAGCCACTGGATTTCATCCCTGCTTTTTGTGGACGATGTGGTCTTGTTGGCTCCTTCGAGCCAGGACCTCCAGCATGTCCTGGGGCGGTTTGCAGCCGAGTGTGAAGCAGCCGGGATGAGGATTAGCACCTCCAAATCTGAGGCCATGGTTCTCGACCGGAAAAAGGTGGCTTGCTCCCTCCAGGTTGGGGGGGAGTTCCTGCCTCAAGTGGAGGAGTTTAAGTATCTTGGGGTCTTGTTCACGAGTGAGGGAAGGATGGAGCGTGAGATTGACAGGCGGATCGGTGCAGCGGCTGCAGTAATGCGGTCGCTGTATCGGTCCGTCGTGGTAAAGAGAGAGCTGAGCCAAAAGGCAAAGCTCTCGGTTTACCGGTCAATCTATGTTCCTACCCTCACCTATGGTCATGAACTTTGGGTCATGACCGAAAGAATAAGATCCCGGATACAAGCGGCCGAAATGAGCTTCCTCCGCAGGGTGGCGGGGCGCTCCCTTAGAGATAAGGTGAGGAGCTCCCTCGGGAGGTGTTCCAGGCATGCCCCACCGGGAGGAGACCCCGAGGAAGACCCAGGACACGCTGGAGTGACTATGTCACCCGGCTGGCCTGGGAACGCCTTGGGGTCCTCCCGGAGGAGCTGGGGGAAGTGTCTGGGGAGAGGGAAGTCTGGGCGTCCCTGCTCAGGCAGCTGCCCCCGCGACCCGGTCCCGGATAAGCGGAGGAAAATGGATGGATGGATGGATGGATGGATGGAATTATTCCTTGATAACAGGGCGTTTCCTTTTAAATTGAACCCAAAATCATGTGTAATATGTGTCATATTTGACACTTTGATGGGCTTTTATTTTGAAACTATACATCAGAATGTTTTGATACTTACTGGGTCACACTACCAGGTCATATACTATAACTCTGAAGTTGAATTATTCCTTGATAACAGGGCGTTTCCCTTTAAATTGAACCCAAAATCAAATGTAATTTGTCTCATATTTGACACTTTGACAGGCTTTTATTCTGAAACTATACATCAGAATGTCTTGATACTTACTGGGTCACACTACAGGGTCATATACTATAACCCTGGAGTGGAATTAGTCAGTGATAACAGGGCGTTTCCTTTTAAATTGATCCCAAAGTCATGTGTAATAATTCTCATATTTGACACTTTGATGGGCTTTTATTTTGAAACTATACATCAGAATGTTTTGATACTTACTGGGTCACACTACCAGGTCATATACTATAACCCTGAAGTGGAATTAGTCAGTGATAACAGGGCGTTTCCTTTTAAATTGATCCCAAAATCATGTGTAATAATTCTCATATTTGACACTTTGATGGGCTTTTATTTTGAAACTATACATCAGAATGTTTTGATACTTACTGGGTCACACTACCAGGTCATATACTATAACTCTGAAGTGGAATTATTCCTTGATAACAGGGCGATTCCTTTTAAATTGAATCCAAAATCAATTGTAATTTGTCTCATATTTGACAGGCTTTTACTCTGAAACTATACATCAGAATGTCTTGATACTTACTGGGTCACACTACCAGGTCATATACTATAACCCTGAAGTGGAATTATTCCTTGATAACAGGGCGTTTCCTTTTAAATTGAATCCAAAATCATGTGTAATATGTGTCATATTTGACATTTTGACAGGCTTTTATTCTGAAACTATACATCAGAATGTTTTGATACTTACTGGGTCACACTACCAGGTCATATACTATGACCCTGAAGTGGAATTAGTCTGTGATAACATGGCGTTTCCTTTTAAATTGAATCCAAAATCACATGTAATTTGTCTCATATTTAACACTTAAGTTTACCTTAGTTTGAAAGACACAGGAAAGACTTGAAACTTCCTGGGTGGCAATATGAGGCAGTGTACGTCTACTATTACCCTGAAGTGAAATTAGAATGTGGAAACATGGCCTTGTTAGAAATTCCAATAAAAAAACTATTGGCTTAAGATTACAATTGTCAATTATTTGAGCCTTTATTTTGAAAGTACATATCACAACGTCCGTCCATTTCCGTTGACAGTATTTGCTTTCGTTGACAGTCTTTCGCTATGTACCCGACGAGTGCTTTTATTTTGAAACCAGTTCTGAGACATTATTACCGTAAAGATACTATTATCACGTACAGCAAAAAACTGGGTCGGCTGGCTTGACTGTCGTTCACGATGTGTCGGCTGGCTTGACCGCAGTGTAAATTACCATGGTGGTAAGAAGTGAACCAGCGTCGTGGGACGGAAAACCCAGAGTTAACGATTAAGTTACCCCGCTAGCCCAAATCCTGCTTCCTAGTACAGGCCCCTGGTCTCAGAATAAAGGCAGCGTTATTACAGCTACATGAGACCCTGATCAGGTCCAACATGAAACCACCTGTTGAGAAACAGTGACGACGTATTGAGAACCAAATACTACACATACTTACTAAGACCTGCACTGAAAATGTTCCTTCAGTAAAAATATCATATCCAAGAATAAGAAAATGTAGTTACATTATTAAAGCTATTATGTATTCCATATAGAGTACAACTCTAAAAGCAGGATGGTCCTGTTGGAGACGCGGAGCTCATTTTCTACACAACACTGAACTGTTGACTATCCATTTTTATGGGTTCATCTGCCGATTCCTTTCTCCATTAATGAATTAATTGATTTGTAAAAACAGTGAGAAACGTCCTCAATTAGACAACAGTCCAAAACCTCAAAATTAAAATAATCTAATTAAAATCATGAAATGTACAAGGTATATGAGACTGTTTTCTAAACGATGGTTTCTGCTGCTGCACTAAGGTTGTGTGTTCAGTTATAGTAAAAGTACCTCTAATTAGTACTCCAGTTGATGTACTTACATTCCACCACTGAAAAATAAATAAACAGTGGAGTTATGATTTAAGAAGTGAGGAGAAAAGTTGAAGATGTATTGTGTATCTCCAGGGCGAACATCAAACTATTGTTTGGTTATGCGAGGTGTACAGCAGAAATAATACCAAGAAAAACACAAGCTAAAAGACAAAGGTGTTCATTCATGACTGAAGGTGGTCGAGTGGGTTGGGGAGCATGTCCGGAAGTGAACAATACACTGTAGCTTCATAACACTAGTAGTAGTACATGGAAGTACACCATGTACACTAGTAGCAGTACGTGGAAGAGTACCAACTGAAGGAGCAGCACAAGCTCGATAAAGTTGCCTCTAATGAAGGAATCCTGAGAAGTGAAATCAAACCAGCACCACGATGCCTTTTGTAATCAAAGCCACGTTTATTGGTCATTGGACAGAGAGGCGGAGCTCTAGTTGGCGTGCAGGGCCTTCCAGCGGGTCAGGGGGCCACTGCTGGGGATGTACTTCACCCCACAGCCGTCGGAGATCAGACGCTTCTCGGCCATCATCTCGTCAAAGTCGGTGGCGTTGAACTTGGTGAAGCCGTACTTCTTGGAGATGTGGATCTGAAGGAGCGTGAGGACACGTCAGAACAATCGCAGGACAGGAAGCACAAATCTGCACACTGCTCAATTCACTCGACAGCACACGCAAATGAAAGCATCATTTTGTGCTGGTCTCCCCTAAAGTCTTAAACCCTGGACCTGCAGGGACTTAACCAACTTTATACGTTTTAACTGCTGGACAATAAAACATCGAGTAATATTAGAATAGTGCAACAATAACACTGAGGATGTGGTCTAAAAAAGGGTCAAAATGCTAATTTAAAGTGTATTTAGTGTGATAAACAAAGTGATGTCAGGAGGCTTCACATGGATCAGGACTAGAACGCCACCTGAAGGTAACAGCCAACGTTCTACTGTGAGCGTCGCCGTGTTCATACTCGTTACATTATACTGTCATTTCAAGGAAGTTCGGTTGAGACAACAAAACTAGTTGAGATCAAGAGTGTGGGCTGATGTTCACTTCACTGATGTCTACAATGAAACTGAATAAGTCACTCAGATAAAGTAAAGACATGCAGACGTCTCCAACGTGTTAATAAAGAGCTCAAAAGCCTTTGTCTCAGTGGTCCCTTAAAGCAGTCAGCACCTCCCAGCTGAGCACATACACAACCACAGAGTCACTGTCTGCAGCCTTTGCACACCAGAACCGCACCGCAGCGAGACCAGTCGGCTTAATAAGCTGCAGGGCTTCAGAGATCATCTGAGCTCATAGAGACAAACATAACAGGGCCTTCATGCCACTTTACCTTCTGGCGTCCGGGGAACTTGAACTTGGCTCTACGCAGAGCCTCCACCACGTGCTCCTTGTTCTGGGCCTTGGTACGCACAGACATGATCACCTGACCGATGTGCACCCGGGCCACGGTGCCCTGGGGTTTACCGAAAGCACCGCGCATCCCAGTCTGGAGCCTGAGAATCACAAAGAGGACGCCACAGCGGTAAGGCGAAGACCACATCCCAGCAGTCATAACGACAGCTCACCAGCCTCCACCAAGAGACTCACCTATCAGCTCCAGCACAGGATAACATTTTGTTGATGCGGATCACGTGGAAGGGATGCAGCCGCATGCGGATGTGGAACCCATCCTTACCACAGGTCTTCACCATGTACTTGTTAGCACAGATACGAGCCGCCTCCAGCGCTACAGGGGGAGGGGGGAGGAGGAGGAGGGAGCATCAGCCCATCAGTCATTTACATCAACATTTTATGAACTTACATCACTGATCTATGGTAGATTGTGTCTCAGTGGTCCCTTAAAGCAGTCAGCACCTCCCAGCTGAGCACATACACAACCACAGAGTCACTGTCTGCAGCCTTTGCACACCAGAACCGCACCACAGCGAGACCAGTCTGCTTAATAAGCTGCAGTACGTAGACCACGTACAGGATTGAGCTCATGCAAAAATGACAACCCTTAATGACTCACCAGGTCACTCTTTTCTGCTGTTAAACGATTAAACGTGTCAAATCAACAGCAGCCGGTGGACACTGCATTATAAATACCAACGTATTTGTAATTAATACATATCGTCCGATAATTTGATGCAATTTGAGCTCCTCCGGTACGCAGTGATGTCTAGCTTTCATTGTGAAAGGTAAGAACTAAAAGGAGTGGTATACACTGCGGTCAATGTGGAGGCACTTAGCTGGTTTTCCCAAATTAATACAAGTACTATGTGACTGGAATGATGCTCTACTTACATTAAATATATTATGTTCATGGGTTTGTCTCAATCACTGTGCTCTTTTTCCTTCACTGCAATGCATGATGGTCTATAAAGCTTGGTACGTGACCATCAACTGTGCACTACTTTCTAGATGAATTTTGGGATGACTGAGTGAGTCCACTCTATATGGTATAATTATACAGCCAGTCAGCTCAACAGGAGAACTCACTATATAGTGAGTCTAGTCCTCGACCCCTTACCTTCAGAAGACAGCTGCTCATACTCATCAGAGACCATGTGGCCACACAGCGGGAATTCATCTACCTTGGCCTTCTTCCTGCCCAGGTCGAAGATCCTGATCTTGGGATCTACACAGACAAAATCTGGTGTAAGAGCTTTGATATTATGTAATATGAGACATTTGATCAACTCTCAGGAGTCTACTTCCATGTCTAGTTGAGACAGTCACATCAGCAGAACTTACACCTCTTATCTATGGACAGTTAGTCGATTGTGTCTCAGTGGTCCCTTAAAGCAGTCAGCACCTCTCAGCTGAGCACATACACAACCACAGAGTCACTGTCTGCAGCCTTTGCACACCAGAACCGCACCACAGCGAGACCAGTCGGCTTAATAAGCTGCAGGGTTATACACAGACACGGTGTTCCCAAAATTTAAAATGTCAGCCCAGCAGAGAAACCACTATGACAGACGAGACGTACTAAAGAAAACATACTAAATCTGAAACACCGACAGCTCTACCTCACTTGCTACATTTTCACAACAGCCCTGCTGTAGAGGATGGAGACCACTTACCAGGCACCCCCCTGCAGAAGCGGGACTTGGGGTAAGGCTTGTTCTTGCAGTACCGGTAGCTGTGGAAGCAGTGATACATGTAAGTGATGTGTGCTGCTGCTGGAGAGCATGTCTACACATTATATAGCCCGATAGAGATCCATTTTCAGTAATTACCTAAAACAGCTCGACACCTTTATAAACCCTTACAACGAGGAGGAAAGCATGCATTTGCTTACATCAGTGGAATAATACACATCTATAACTGCAGTGTATGTGGGATTAAACCACAAACTACAGGAACAAGCGTTTAGTTTCCTGTGAGGACACGTTTAAGTTATTAAAATCAAAACAGACCGTCAACAGCCTCCTGCTTCAATAACCAGGTTACTGGTAGAAAATCTATTTCCAGGGTCCAGTAATATCACAGAAGCTGTTAATTTGTACTAAACACGACATGAGAGAAGTAGAAGCCCTGGTTCTCGGAGGTTTCTGGGACCAATGAAGACCTTATGTGGACGTCAGAGACCCCCACCAGTACAGTTCTGGTGTTTGAGGCGTGTACGTCACCCACCAGACACGTTTGCTTTGGAAACGTTACTCTTAATATCCCGTGAACGTCACGGAGACATGACGTGTGGGGTTAATGTGCTTACAAAGGGCTGTTTGGGCCCCGTGTGCTAGCGCCAGCTTCATGCTAGCTGCCGTTAGCTCGGGGCTCGTCCAACAAGGTAACGCAAGCGCTTCGTATAAGTGAAAAGACATTGTGGCAAAGAGAACGCGTTAGCTTCAACACAGGCTCTGTAGCGGACCCGTGTACCCCGGCCCCGCAGTGAGGACGGGTCCGGTTCGTGGACTAGCTGCCCGGAGCGCCAGCAGCGTCCACATGGTGCGAGCAGGAGCCATTTTCCCGGAGTGGAAGTGAGCCGGGCCCGCTGTGAAACGGGCTTGAGAACGACTTACCAGCGGGCTGGTCGGCGGCCCATGGTTGCGATCTGTAGAATAACCAATAAAACGTGTTATTAACGGTAAGTCGAGGCCACTTTTTCGTAAAACAACTTAAAATCAGGGTATTTGACGGAGAGCCGGAGGAAAGACGCTCTCACCACGCACTCACCTAATGGAGGAAAGGAAGACGACGCCTCTTCCGCTTCGTCATATGGGGGACGGTGGCCTGGGGAAATATATTCTTTAAATATTAACGCATTGTTTTCTCTTACGAATGTATTGGTGGTGATAGAAAGACATTGATATAAGACATATATTTAAATATATCGTTGAAAAAACCTACTTAATGTGAGTCGACAAGTTTCAGCTGAATGCTGGGAATTGTAGTTTTATACGACGACGCAAAACTACAGGGCGACGTCGGCCTTACGTCATCTTAATCGGAAAATGTAGCAATAGAGTGGTGAAGTCCCGCCCCTCCATTTCCGGGACATGGGTCCTCAAAAGCAAAAAAATATCAATGCGATTCAATGGGTAGATACAAATTATTTTCTGGTCCCGTTTGAATTGTGCCATGGATTTCACATATGTTCTTTGTGATATTTAAAGAAAATTTTTCACGCAAAGAAGACGACAATTAAGCGCGAAGAGTTTTGATAAAGTTAGGTTTTGTGTGAGCCGCTTTGTGAACTACAGCTCCTCGCTGTTCTCGTCGCGAATGATATACGTCACCACCCGCCGAGTCCGAAGTCCGCCGAGATGGCTGTTTCTCTGCTCCACTTCACCGCTTTTTTCCAAGGGCAGAATAAAAGTATCGAAAGGGGGGAGAACCACTATAAGTCGGGTCATGTGGAGAGCCTCAACTTCGCCGATGGGGAGATGGCGATGACGTGACGTCACATACGCGACACAACATGTAGTCTTTATCATTGTGTTTTCTCAATGAATTTTAACTGAAGAATTGCACAATAAACGGTCAAACTCTTGACATGGAAAATTATAATTTAAGCCTATAAACAACATTTGTGTAATCCAAGGCATAACGACCGGGGGATCAGATAATAATTATTTTCCGTCCATTGAACACCATTCATTTTTTTCGCTCCGAAAGGACCCATGGCGCCGTTACTTCCTGCTTCCGCTTCGGCACTCTATAAGCTGTGTCCCAATTCAGGGTCTGCAGCCTTCGGAGGCTGCATTCGAAGGCCGCTTACGTCACAGAGCTGCGCGAAGGCTGTCCCAATTCGTCCAAATTCGAAGGCTCCTCCAAATGCGGCCGACAAATGTGTCCTCCTTTCCCCCGTATTCGGAGGATGCACCGCTACTATCCTTCGCGGCCTCCCATATCCCAAGATGCTTTGCGCGCCGCTGTTCAACCAACAATGGCGGCGAAAGACGGCAGCAGCACCGGCACCGGCAGCAGTGCCGAATACACATTTAAATGTAAGTAACGGGTTTTTGCTTAACGTCGGACGTTCAAGGGGCCTTAAAACACATTTGAGTGTTAAAATGCGTGAAGTTAATAATGCTAATACGTGTAGCCACCGGAGTGTAGGGCCAGCTACGTGATGTAGCTTAAGGCTGTTGATACGAGGAGCTCAGTTAACGTTAGCCTTTAAACGTAACGTAAGCCTAAAACCCTTCACTTTCAAATGTTACAAGCTCCGATGGTAACTTATATGTTATTGTAACCGTGGAGCTGTTAAGTTAATTTGTATTCATAAGTTGTGTAGGCTACAGTTCGCTCCTCTCGCAGCTGAATATATAACGTTAACGATGGGTTGTGAGCCCCGCTGTATTTCTAGGCTGTAAAACGGTAAACGTTTGGATTGAATACAGAGCTAACCGTGGGATCATTATTACTGTTAATATCGTTATTATATCGTACAATCATTTTGCATGTTGACATAACAGGAAATGTGCTTTACATGTCGTTTTGTTGTAGAGAGCAAGGAGCAGACGGAGGATTTGATCAAACTCCGGGTCCGGGATGAGAACGACCACCTGTTGAGGCCAAGAACACGGGGCTACCGACAGCAGCAAGAACGAGGAAAACAGATGAATGCTGGATTTGATCAGGGAGGACATGAAGTTACAGAGGGAGAGCGAGGAAACGAGAGAAAGAGAGAGGATGGAGAGACTTTTTAGTTTATTGGAGAGACTGGTTGAGAGGCGTTGAATTTTTTGGGGGGTGGTGGATGTTTTTTTTCTGTTCGATTAAGTTCTGTGTTGATTTGTAATTTAAATTGTTAATTTAAATATTGTATTGTTCCATTTTCTTTTACAAATATTGTATATAGTTCAATTAAAATCTTATAACCTGTAACATTATCTGTTCCATTTCTTATTGACAACTAAAGTCAACTTTTGAACTGCTTTTCAGTGACAAGACAATAATTTATTTTTTGTGTAATTGACAAATATTTACAAAGTTACATATTGACAAGTGGGTGTTCTTAACATGTAGAACTATTTACAAAAGATCAGCAGAAATAACTATTTACAGAGAACATACAGTATTGACTGAGCAGGAGTCCCTGGTGGTGCTGCTGGACTGGATGGGATGCCACAATAAGGACCCTGGAGTCTTCTGTCTCTGAGTGGGACATCATCTGCAAGGTGGGGGGTGTGGGATGCATGTCTCCACTGTCCACCACATCGTCCATCATCGGGGTTTGCATGGCTGATGCAATCGACGGATGCCATGTCACTAAAATGTTTAAAAGAGAGGCAAGAATTAATATTGAATTAAGTCGGGGTTATTTACAGGGTTCGTACACATTTTACTATTCAATTTAATCACTTTATAAGCCAAGCATTTAAACTAAAATGCAAGCACTTTTCAGACCTTGAAAAACAGCATTAAAATTAAAGCATTTTCAAAGATTTTACATTTTAAGCACCTGTACGAACCCTGTATTAAGTCTTATGGTTAAATGACATTATCCATGTCAATTTATACTTAATATGGCTCGTCACTTAGCGGTATCATTTATTAACGGGTATATTAATTACCACGTACTACGCTAGCTATGTATGAACATTAATATGGGTTAAAATAACGGCTTAAACGTTACCTCCCCACGGCTCTCCCAGCCGGAGATAAACAAGCCGCCGGTGTCGCCGGAGCCGCCTCTCCTCTTGCTCAAAAAAAAAAAAGAAAATTAAAAAAAAAAAATATATATATATGTATATATATATATGTATATATATGTATATATATATATATATATATGTATATATATATATATATATATGTATGTATATGTATACATATATATACATTAAAAACTCTCCATCATGTTCGTCTGTCGTATTTTTGTTTTGACCGGTGTTTTTCCTGGGCTTGGCCGGCAGAAGTGATGACGTCGCGACGCAATCAGGAAATGCTCCGTAGGTTAGACCGTCCCATTTACCGACGGCTGACCCAGCCTTCGGAGGAGTCTCCGGAGGAGTCTCCGAAGGTGTCGCCTCCGTAGACCGCGAAGGCTGGGTCCTCCGAAGGCTGCAGACCCTGAATTGGGACACAGCTTATAGGCTTGTTCGGGATGGTCTTGACTTGACTTGACTTGATTTACCACGCCGACGAGAGCTGCAGGTGTCTGAGGGGGCGGGCTCTAAAAGAGACCGTAGCCAAACGCCGTCAAGTCGGACAACAAAGTCAACGTGACTATGTTGCTCAAGCGATAGAACACGGCAGCAAACCAAAGAGGATATGTTATATATAAAGTGTGTGTATGTATGTGTGTGTGTAGCCTATATATATATTGAAGAAAAGCAAATCTCCCTGCACAGCCACAGTTCCTCGGGTGCAGGTGGGTAGCAGGAGTGCGTAAAATCAATAGAAAAAGACGGCCACCGCACACTGATAAGCCTCTGCTGATATACTTTTATTATGAACAACGCGTTTCGCTTTCAGCGTCGTCAGGTTCGCCTCTGGCGTTGCTGGGTGTGTTCATATACCTTCGGTCACATGACCCAACCATCAACAGATGGCAACAAAGTTTTAAAAAACACTCGTGATTATCATATGATGTATATGTACAATATAGCAACACTCAAATAAATCAAAAAGGGAAGCAATACACCCATCACATACAATAGAATACAATATAATAGAAAGCCAAGTTATGAGTGGCGCAACGTAATCACAATCACCCAGCGGGTACAATGTATCACACCACAACAATAAATGTAACAATCAAGTTCAAAGAAAACAGCTCAAGTCCTGTGAGTAATTCATACCATACCAGGTTTGTGGCGAGCGTAAGGAAAACACCAAACACAGCAATATCAATTGGCCTGTGTTCGGGAGGATAGTAGGGCTGGCGGGATCCCACTCGTAACCCACCAACTGCAAACAACGCCACCTTGGGGCTTTCACCCAAAGATTTAATTACACTGATTTAAGGACACGCAAGTAAGCTCAACGAATTAGGCATGAGACGTGGTTCACAATTAATACACTTTATTCAATATTAAAACACTGCAGCATCGACATGTTATAAAAAGGACTATTCAAAGCTGAGGCTCGTTGGCGTGGAGAGACTAGTGAGGGAAGGGGTCCAAACAAAATATCATAAATCACCCGGGCGCGTGACAATCACACACACACTCACACTTTGTGAATAACTGAAATAATCCCAGGGGAGCACAGCACACAAGGAAGAAGGGGACACCACCACCCAGGTCACCAGCACCACCACCACCGGCCTCTGCAAAGGAAATGAACAGAAAGAATAGTCACACAGTGAAACAACTAATACAAAATAGAAGCTGGTCCAATTATTATCACACCAACTAAATATTAACCAAAATGTCAGTGGAGAGTTCGTTTATCCAAAAAGCCTCTCTTCTCAGTAGTTGTTTTATAATGTTACCTCCTCTTGGGTTAGGTTTTATTTTTTCAATGCCAATGAACCTGAGGGAGGCAGCAGAGCCGTGATTTTTATCTTGGTAGTGTTTGGCGATGGCGTAATCCAGGTTGTTATTTCTGATGGCCACTTTATGTTCTGCTATGCGCAATTTTAAGTTGCGTTTCGTTTGGCCAACATACATAAGACCACAGGGGCAGATCAACACATAAACAACATGGGTGGAAAGGCAATTAATAAATTATTTTATTTTGTATTTCTTTCCTGAGTGGGGATGATTCAATGATTTAGTATCACATGTGTTGGCGCAATGCGCACATTTGCCACATCTATAGTTGCCATAAACTTGCTGGGACAGCCAATTGGTTTGTGTGGGTTCCATGTACATAGAACTGACCACCATGTCCCTTATGTTTCTACCTCTCTTATAGCAAAAGCGTGGTCTGGACGAGGATAGATGATTCAAGCTGGGGTCACATTCAAGTAGTTTCCAGTGTTTAGTGATGATCTGTTTGACTTGTCTCGATACTGTGGAATACTCAGATACTGTGTCGTAGGAGGATTTAATAATTCTTCTCTATCTCTTCTGTTGGCTTTTGCCATAGCACTGTAAATCATAGATTTATCATATCCCCTCTGTAGAAATCGTTCAGCCATTTCTTGTGCCTTAGCGTGATAGTCCCCTTCGTTGTTACAAATTCTTCTCAACCTGATAAATTGTCCATAAGGGATGTTGTTGATGAGGTGATCAGGGTGGGAACTTTCAGCATGTAAAACTGTATTTCTGTCAGTGCTTTTACGATAGATCGATGTATCCAAACCCCTGTTCTCATTCACTGAGATGAGAAGATCCAAGAAATGAATGGTTTCACGACTGTATTCCATAGTAAATTTTAAGTTAGGATAGGTTTCATTCACAAAAACATTAAATGCCTCAAGCTCATCCTCACTACCTGTGAATACCATAATGATGTCATCAATGAATCTGCGAAAGAACAACATTTTATCAGCAAACGGGTTATTATTGAATATGTGCCTTTCCTCCCACAATCCCATGTACAAATTTGCATAGTTGGGAGCAAAGGGAGACCCCATGCTGGTGCCTTGAGACTGCAAAAAATATTTTTTATCGAACATAAAATAATTTGATTTCAGTGTAAACTTGGTCAACATCATGAGCAATTCAAAAGGGAGAACATCTTTTTTAGGTTCCAAATAGAAGTCCATGGCCTCTAATCCACCTTCATGCGGGATGTTGGTGTATAGGGCTTCAACATCAAAGGAGACCAAGAATGAGTTGTGAGGCATAGAGATGTTAGTCAAAAGGTTTAGGACATCCCTGGTATCTGCCACATATGATGGTAAAGTCTTTACAATGTCTTTAATAAAGAAATCCACAAATTGGCTTAGTGGTTCAGACAGCGAGTTCTTACTTGCTACAATAGGTCTGCCCGGTGGATTCAACAATCGCTTGTGTATTTTGGGCAATAGATAGAAGACAGGAGTCATCAGGTGTTGTATTTGCAAAAACTCAAATTGTTTTTTAGTAATCCACTGGTCCTCCAGAGCTCTATTCAAGATAGAGTCTCTCTCCTCTATGAAGGTTTCCACTGGATTATGTGGTAACTGTCTGTAAAACGAAACATCTCCAAGTTGCCTAAAGGCCTCAGTTATATAGTCCTTGGTGTTTTGTACAACCACAGCCCCTCCCTTATCAGCTGGTTTAATCACAATTTTCGAATCATTTTGTAGTTCATTTAAGGCCTTTCTTTCCACAAAACTGATGTTGTAATTCTTGACATTGTTTTTCGATTTTACAACAGTTTCAATATCTCTTTCCACTAATTTACTAAATGTGGCCAGAGTGGGGTTAGGTGCATCCGGAGGGAGGAAAGTGGATTTTTTCTTAAATTTATTCAGGGTCAGGGGGGGCTCCCACAGTGGCATTCGTTTTGTTATGAAAAAAGTGTTTCAAATGAAGTTGTCTAAAGAATTTATATGAATCAACTTTCAATTTGAATGCATTAACTTTATTCGTGGGAACAAAAGATAAGCCCCGGCTCAAAACCTTAGTATGTAGGGTGGAGAGAGGATAATCAGATATGTTGATTACCGAAAGTTCTGTCTCCGGGCCCGGCTGTTCCGCGTCTCCACGTTCCACTCCACATTTGGTGCCAGGCGTGCGCCTCGTCCTCTGCCCCCTCCTAGTTTTCTTCTGGGGGCCCGATCCCCCCCATGGTATGAATGACTCACAGGACTTGAGCTGTTTTCTTTGAACTTGATTGTTACATTTATTGTTGTGGTGTGATACATTGTACCCGCTGGGTGATTGTGATTACGTTGCGCCACTCATAACTTGGCTTTCTATTATATTGTATTCTATTGTATGTGATGGGTGTATTGCTTCCCTTTTTGATTTATTTGAGTGTTGCTATATTGTACATATACATCATATGATAATGTGTTTTTTTAAAACTTTGTTTGCCATCTGTTGATGGTTTGGGTCATGTGACCGAAGGTATATGAACACACCCAGCAACGCCAGAGGCGAACCTGACGACGCTGAAAGCGAAACGCGTTGTTCATGATAAAAGTATATCAGCAGAGTCTTATCAGTGTGCGGTGGCCGTCTTTTTCGATTGATATATATATATATATATTACACACACACACACACACATACATACATAAATACATACATACACACACACACACACGCAAGGCAACATGTGGAAGGCATTATTTTTTCCAGTATATTTGTATTATCATTCTATGTTTGTATTAACCAGACCTCACATATAAATAGGCCTACTCACAACACAATGCACAGAACTTTAGATCAAGCCATGAGATCAATGCGACCAAAATAAAAAGTATCATTTCACCACAAGGTGGCCGCCGAGTGCGGACCTGAACACACGTCATTGAACTTTTAACCAATGAGAACCATTCCGCTGTAGCGGAGGTGTGGACAAGCCAGTCGCAGCCACCGTGGACCGCGCTGCCAAGCGCTGCAAGAAGCGGCTCTTAAAAACTTGTTCCCGCGATGTTTTGGGTCACGTGATATGGTCGCGACCCTGTGACGTCTTTGCAGTCGGCTGCTAAGTCGGACACAATTCTAGCCATCATGCATCGCTTTCAACCCACAATACATCACGTTAGGTAGCGCGCTGCAGGCGGCTACATCAAGTCGAATTCGCCTAATGTAGCATTTTGAACAAACTGTAGAAACACAAATAGAATAATAGGCTACTAATTCTATCTATCGGGCTACCAGGGGTGGATTGGCCATAGGGAGCACCGGGAGTTTTCCCGATGGGCCGGTCAATGTTTTTTTTTTTTGCTGCAGCCCAGGGAGAGAGACATGAGGCTAGTTCAGGATGGTCTTGGCCTGACTTGACTTGACTTGACTTATCACACCGACGAGCTGCAGGTGTCTGAGGGACCGTAGCCAAACGCCGTCAAGTCGGACGACAAAGTCAACGTGACTATGGTGCTCAAGCGATAGAACACAGCAGCAAACCAAAGAGGATATGTTATATATATAAAGTGTGTATATATATTGTGAGAGCCCTGCTCATGCTCAGCACCTCACAGGGCCTCCCATCAGCCAGCTGAGGCAGAGGGGAGGGGTGGTGAGGGGGCGGTACTACCCCAGGTGTCAGCAATCCACAGGACAATCAGGTGATTGCCAGCCTTCATATACCCTGCAGAAGCAGAGGAGGGGTGGGTTGGACTGGAGCAGTGAACAGAGCAGGAGCACGAAGCAGAAATCACTGAGGAGCAAGCAAACGGGTCAGTGGGAAACTTTACCCTCCACTAACCTCTGGTCTCTTTTGTTTCCCTCTCGCTCTGACCAGGAGAGCCAGTACCGAGCCCCCTGAGCGGCCACCAAGCCGAGGAAGATTTCAGTTGTTTGTCGTCCCTCACCCCTTTTTTCAGTTCCCTTCCCCACCCCCCACCTGTTAAGAATAAAAGACCCCAAGTGGGCTTCACCGCAACGCTGTGTCCAGTCCCTTCTGTGCCTCTCTGTCTACCCACTGCTCACTCGCACGGCCAAGCGGCCACAATATATATATATATACACACTGAATAATATATCCCTTTATATTCTTGAGCCTTGAATAAAATAAATGATGACTACACAGTTTGTTGCTCATTTGCTCTTAAGAAGGATACTGGAGAAAGGATTTAAGATTCAAGAGTGTTGTTTATTTAACTTTGACTGGAAAAAAATATGTAAAGCATATTTGAACAAATTGGACAGTGGGCACGAAGAAAGTGTAACTCTGGTGACCTGATTTGGGGGATGTAATTATAGGTCAAAAATTGTGAAAATAGCAGATCTACATGCTCAAACCACACCACATTGCAACATGTGAGTTTTAAGCTTGTAGATCTGCAAATGTGTGGCATGCTTTGATGAAAATATAAAATAGTGGTTAATAAAATCAACTATTAAATAATCAGGATAGTAGGCTATAAAAACACGACATTAACAAAAACACAATATTAACAAAAACACAACCACAAAAAGAAAAACACGGCATTAACAAAAGCACGACATTAACAAAAACACGATATCGACAAAAACACAACCACAAAAAGAAAAACACAACCACAAAAAGAAAAACATGGCATTAACAAAAACACGACATTAACAAAAACACAATATTAACAAAAACACAATGACAAAAAGAAAAAGACAATGACATTAACAAAAAACACAATGACATTAACAAAAACACAATGACAAAAAGAAAAAGACAATGACATTAACAAAAAACACAATGACATTAACAAAAACACAATGACAAAAAGAAAAACACAACATTAACAAAAACACGACAAAATGAAAAACAACCACAAAGAGAAAACCACAACCACATTGACAAAACCACGACATTAACAAACATTTTGAAAAGAGTATCTTCGGTATTGTGAGTATTCCCCAGTTAAATGAAATGGAATATAGTGGTTTACAGTTATAAAAGGGATTTCAATCAAATCCTGCGCATTCAATTGATCACTAAAAAGTGGGCAGCCTACAATGTAACGTCACACAAAGCTTCAGAGGACTGTGGCTCCACTTCTAATTGCTTAAGGTTGCAGATTGATGGATGGATGTCAGGATCTCACTGGTTGAAAGTGGTTGGTAGCTTACATGAGAACACATTTGTTTTACAGGAACAATAAGATAAGATATACTTTATTGTCCCATGCGTGGGAAACTTGTCTTGGGCCAGAAGAGTGCCGTCACTGCAATAACACATCATGCACGTGCAAGACCCCACACAACAAACATACATGCCCCCCCTTTCAAAGACCCCAATATTCCAGTAACCTGGATTTCAATAAATAATTCTAAAAAAGAAAATTAATAAATAAATTGCATTTTTAAAACATTACAAGAGTTCAATCATGAATATACTAATTTCATGATGTTTCCTTCCTCCCTTTGTTTTTGTTATTTTTGTTCAGAAGAGTTGGGGGTGAGGTTGGGAGAAAGGATAGCTTGAAGAAGATTGGTTCTTAATACAAAAATATGAATAAAATAAATTACACTTTTGTGTTTGTGGTTAAAATCTTTGAGATCAGTGCAGATTCATATAGAAATTGGCCATTAGATGTCACTATTGTATCATAATATATAGAAATCCCAGCTTCTCTGTGCCCTACTTTGCTTATTCTCAAAAAGGAGCAATGAGCTCATATCTAAACTCTTGATAATGCAGAACAAATGTTTTCTCTATCTGGGGAATGTGAGGAATCCTTCTTCAGACATCACTAAACCTCGCAAGGTTTATTAAACATCCTTGAGGCTGGGGAGGATTTATGAGGGTTATGTTTCTAAGTCGGTCTAAGTGTCAACGTCATGTCCTCACACCTCTTTGAATTTAGTAAAGCTATCGTTTAGGCTCACACACGTTTATTGTCAATTGTGAATTGTCAACACCAGCTGGAAATGGACCAGCACTAAAAAAGTAATGGGAGTTGGAAATGAATCAATGATAACCTTGTGCAAACATTGCCAGTCCTTGATGAGTGGCAAAGTGTATCTTTGTGAAGGTCAGTTATCACGTCTGCAGCGTCTCCTTATCTGAGGGAGTCCTTCCGTTCTGTCTGATTCTCCTCCAGACTTTGCTGTGTCTGTGCTAAACATCACCGAAGGGCAAGGATGACAGCGTGACAATGGAAAGGGAGCAAGGACCAAAAATGGTCCTGCAGTATGTGCCTGTTTCTGGTGACCAATGACACACACACACACACACACACACACACACACACACACACACACACACACACACACACACACACACACACAGAAATAGCCTCCAAGTTTTCCAGATGAGAGCATAAAGCAGCATTAAACCTCCAACATAGTCCTACAGCAAAAATGTAATCTATGGGTTTTGTTCTAAACCAATTGTCCACTTTGTTCATGTCAACGACTTATCTATCAGGATGACATTAGACTGCCGTACATGTAACAAACCCAGTTAGTTAGGTTTTAAAAAAAAAAAGATCATTGGGCTCAAAATAACTACGTACATTTAGGCATAGGCAACAAAACCAATGTTAGGGTTAGACAACACGACCAATGTTAGGGTTAGACAGCATGACCAACGTTAGGTTTAGACCACAAGACCAACGTTAAGTTTAGACAACAAGACAATGTTTATAGAACAAAATCAACGTTAGGTTTAGACAACCAAAATAATGTTAGATATAGAGAACAAAACCAACGTTAGATTTAGACAACAAAACCAACGTTTGGTTTAGACAACAAAACCAACAATAGGTTTAGACAACAAACCAAAGTTTGGTTTAGACAACAAAACCAACGTTAGGTTTGGACAACAAAACCAACAGTAGGTTTAGACAACAAAACCTAAGTTTGGTTTAGACAACAAAACCAACGTTAGGTTTAGACAACAAAACCAACGTTAGGTTTAGACAACAAAACCTAAGTTTGGTTTAGACAACAAAACCAATGTTAGGTTTAGACAACAAAACCTATGTTTGGTTTAGACAACAAAACCAACGTTAGGTTTGGACAACAAAACCTAAGTTTGGTTTAGACAACAAAACCTAAGTTTGGTTTAGACAACAAAACCAACGTTAGGTTAAGACAACAAAACCAACGTTAGGTTTAGACAACAAAACCAACGTTATGTTGAGACAACAAAACCAACGTTAGCTTTAGACAACAAACTAATGTTTAGAGAACAAAACCAACGTTAGATTTAGACAACAAAACCAACAATAGGTTTGGACAGCAAAACCTAAGTTAGGTTTAAACAACAAAGCCTAAGTTAGCTTTAGACAACAAACTAATGTTTAGAGAACAAAACCAACGTTAGGTTTAGCAACCAAAGCAATGTTAAGTATAGAGAACAAAACCAACGTTAGGTTTAGACAACAAAACCAACGTTAGGTTTAGACAACAAAACCTAAGTTTGGTTTGGACAACAAAACCAATGTTAGGTTTGGACAACAAAACCTAAGTTTGGTTTAGACAACAAAACCAATGTTAGGTTTGGACAACAAAACCTAAGTTTGGTTTAGACAACAAAACCAATGTTAGGTTTGGACAACAAAACCTAAGTTAGCTTTAGACAACAAACTAATGTTTATAGAACAAAATCAACGTTAGGTTTAGACAACCAAAATAATGTTAGATATAGAGAACAAAACCAACAGTAGGTTTAGACAACAAAACCTAAGTTTGGTTTAGACAACAAAACCAACGTTAGGTTTAGACAACAAAACCAACGTTATGTTTAGACAACAAAACCTAAGTTTGGTTTAGACAACAAAACCAACGTTAGGTTTAGACAACAAAACCTAAGTTTGGTTTAGACAACAAAACCAATGTTAGGTTTAGACAACAAAACCTATGTTTGGTTTAGACAACAAAACCAACAATAGGTTTAGACAACAAACCAAAGTTTGGTTTAGACAACAAAACCAACGTTATGTTTAGACAACAAAACCTAAGTTTGGTTTAGACAACAAAACCAACGTTAGGTTTAGACAACAAAACCAACGTTATGTTTAGACAACAAAACCTAAGTTTGGTTTAGACAACAAAACCTAAGTTTGGTTTAGACAACAAAACCAACGTTAGGTTAAGACAACAAAACCAACGTTAGGTTTAGACAACAAAACCAACGTTATGTTGAGACAACAAAACCAACGTTAGCTTTAGACAACAAACTAATGTTTAGAGAACAAAACCAACGTTAGATTTAGACAACAAAACCAACAATAGGTTTGGACAGCAAAACCTAAGTTAGGTTTAAACAACAAAGCCTAAGTTAGCTTTAGACAACAAACTAATGTTTAGAGAACAAAACCAACGTTAGGTTTAGCAACCAAAGCAATGTTAAGTATAGAGAACAAAACCAACGTTAGGTTTAGACAACAAAACCAACGTTAGGTTTAGACAACAAAACCTAAGTTTGGTTTAGACAACAAAACCAATGTTAGGTTTGGACAACAAAACCTAAGTTTGGTTTAGACAACAAAACCAACGTTAGGTTAAGACAACAAAACCAACGTTAGGTTAAGACAACAAAACCAACGTTAGGTTTAGACAACAAAACCAACGTTATGTTGAGACAACAAAACCAACGTTAGCTTTAGACAACAAACTAATGTTTAGAGAACAAAACCAACGTTAGGTTTAGACAACCAAAATAATGTTAGATATAGAGAACAAAACCAACGTTAGATTTAGACAACAAAACCAACGTTTGGTTTAGACAACAAAACCAACGTTAGGTTTGGACAACAAAACCTAAGTTTGGTTTAGACAACAAAACCAACGTTAGGTTTAGACAACAAAAACTAAGTTTGGTTTAGACAACAAAACCAATGTTAGGTCTAGACAACAAAACCTATGTTTGGTTTAGACAACAAAACCAACAATAGGTTTAGACAACAAAAACCAACGTTAGTTTTAGACAACAAAACCAACAGTAGGTTTAGACAACAAAACCTAAGTTTGGTTTAGACAACAAAACCAACGTTAGGTTAAGACAACAAAACCAACGTTAGGTTTAGACAACAAAACCAACGTTATGTTGAGACAACAAAACCAACAGTAGGTTTAGACAACAAAACCTAAGTTTGGTTTAGACAACAAAACCAACGTTAGGCTAAGACAACAAAACCAACGTTAGGTTTAGACAACAAAACCAACGTTATGTTGAGACAACAAAACCAACGTTAGCTTTAGACAACAAACTAATGTTTAGAAAACAAAACCAACGTTAGGTTTAGACAACCAAAATAATGTTAGATATAGAGAACAAAACCAACGTTAGATTTAGACAACAAAACCAACGTTTGGTTTAGACAACAAAACCAACGTTAGGTTTGGACAACAAAACCTAAGTTTGGTTTAGACAACAAAACCAACGTTAGGTTTAGACAACAAAAACTAAGTTTGGTTTAGACAACAAAACCAATGTTAGGTCTAGACAACAAAACCTATGTTTGGTTTAGACAACAAAACCAACAATAGGTTTAGACAACAAAAACCAACGTTAGTTTTAGACAACAAAACCAACAGTAGGTTTAGACAACAAAACCTAAGTTTGGTTTAGACAACAAAACCAACGTTAGGTTAAGACAACAAAACCAACGTTAGGTTTAGACAACAAAACCAACGTTATGTTGAGACAACAAAACCAACAGTAGGTTTAGACAACAAAACCTAAGTTTGGTTTAGACAACAAAACCAACGTTAGGTTAAGACAACAAAACCAACGTTAGGTTTAGACAACAAAACCAACGTTATGTTGAGACAACAAAACCAACGTTAGCTTTAGACAACAAACTAATGTTTAGAGAACAAAACCAACGTTAGATTTAGACAACAAAACCAACAATAGGTTTGGACAGCAAAACCTAAGTTAGGTTTAAACAACAAAGCCTAAGTTAGCTTTAGACAACAAACTAATGTTTAGAGAACAAAACCAACGTTAGGTTTAGCAACCAAAGCAATGTTAAGTATAGAGAACAAAACCAACGTTAGGTTTAGACAACAAAACCCACGTTAGGTTTAGACAACATGATCAAGGTTAGGTTTAGACAACAAAACCTAAGTTAAGTTTGGAAAACAAAACCTAAGTTAGCTTTAGACAACAAAACAATGTTTAGAAAACAAAACCAACATTAGGTTTAGACAACAAAACAAACGTTAGGTTTAGACAATAAG
Source organism: Eutrigla gurnardus (assembly GCF_963514095.1). Classification (NCBI taxonomy): domain Eukaryota; kingdom Metazoa; phylum Chordata; class Actinopteri; order Perciformes; family Triglidae; genus Eutrigla; species Eutrigla gurnardus. The sequence continues at coordinate 2,634,827 of NC_139922.1, forward strand.
ATCAAGGTTAGGTATAAAAAACAACACCAACATTAGGTTTAAACAACAAGACCAACGGTAGGTTTAAACAACAAGACCAACATTAGGTTTAAACAACAAGACCAACGTTAGGTTTAAACAACAAGACCAACGTTAGGTTTAAACAACAAGACCAACATTAGGTTTAAACAACAAGACCAACGTTAGGTTTAAACAACAAGACCAACATTAGGTCCCTCAATTGATTTTCTTGGCCTAAATAATATAACAGTTAAAGACAAATATCCTCTCCCACTCATCCACCTGAACCTTTTCGTCAAGCCACCATCTTCACTAAACTGGACCTCCACAATGCATACCACCTCATCCGAATCCATGAGGGAGACGAGTAGAGGCCGTATTCATCACACCCCTGGGACCAGGGCTGTAGTGGAGGCTAAATGCACGTAAATGCCGTTTAAACACCTCTGGAATTTTGGAAATAGCGTTTACGCACCGCTGAGTGTCGTTTATGCACCTGAAAATGAGTTTATCCACGTTTATGTTTAAGTCCAAAGAGCAATACTTCACCTTTTTTTATGTTGTTTTGGTTCGCATAAGATGATGCATTCAATCAGTGACGATGACGGCACCACTGTTGTACACAGCTCTTTGCTAGCGAGTTATGTTGAATGCGTCGCTGTACAGCGTGGAACAAAGCTTATTTTTCTCTTCCAATGCAATCTCAGGTATAAAGTCCCAACGAGCAGGTGTGGATGATGTTAGATGAAGTTTACAAGTATTTTACAATGTAATTCCATTCGTGGTTCCCAAAGAGGTGCCATTGATTTAGTGTGTTTTGTTTTCCTAAACAGACCTGCTCTGACCTATTTGTTTTCTGTATGAGGACACAGTTGGTTGATCTTTTTTTGTTTGTTGGCCAGCTGATACATTATGTGCTGTTTTATTTTGATTAAATAAAAACTACAATAGATGTATTAATTCTGGAATCTTCTTCAACATTACTTTTAATAACAGAATTGGATGTAGTGACTGAGTGAAGGCATGAGAGACTCAGTCTAATGGTCACACATAGCACACATGTGCATATAGAAACATCGGGTAATAGACTGCAGGTAGTCTCCCATTTCTTTTCACAAAATCAACATTCAACAATAACCACAATATCATCATAACCATAACCAACTATTTTGACACTCATGATGCCGGTCCGGTATGGTACAAAATATAGGCCTACGCCGTGCGGTATATCCAGGTCTGCCATACTGCATCATGGTCCATCTGATCACAGAATTTACCCACCTCTGATTTTACCACTACGGCCCTGCCTGGGACATTTAGAATATCTGGTGATACCATTCGGCCTCACCGATGCCCCAGGCGTTGTTCAAGCTCTGGTAAATGACATCCTCTGTGATATTCTAAATCACTTTGTCTTGGTGTACTTGGACAACATCCTCACCTCCCAGAACCCACACTCAGCATGTCTATTGACTATTTGTCAAGACGAAGAAGTGTTGGAGAAGATTAATGTCCCATCGGTCAGTTTTCTCGGTTTCATCATCGAGTAGGGGCAGGTGAATAAGGATCATTGACTTGCCTATCCCATCAACCCACAAACAACTCAAATATTTCCTTGGATTTGGTGGTAGTCCCACTTACCCGGCTCACTTCCTGTTCAGTCCCAAAAGCCTTTTCCAACCTCAAAAACCCTTTTCCTCTTCACCTGTGCTCACCCATCCAGAACTTTCTCTCCAGTTCATTGTCGAGGTGGACGCTTCTGACACCAGGTTCGGGGCTGTGCTCTCTCACAGACTAGAAGCTTCACCCCTGCACATACTTCACTCGACAGCGCTCCCCAAAATCACAGTGTGGCCAACTGGGAACTGTTGGCAGTGGTAACCTTGAGCAGTGGAGACACTGGTTGGAGGGGGCAGAATTTCCCTTACTGATCTGGACCGACCACAAGAACCTCATCTCGCCTACAAGACTGAACTCCCACCAGGCTCGTCTGGCTCTGTTCCTGGTGAGGTTCAACTATACTCTCACCTACTGACCCGGCTCCCAGAACACCAAGCCGGATGCTCTGTCTCATCAGTCATCCCCTGAGAAGAGCAGATCCGAGCCAGAGACCATCCTCCCTTCCTCCTGTGTCATGGCAGCGCATCCTAGGATGTAGAGAAGAGTGTCTGGTAGGCCCTGCTCATGCAACCGGATCCAGGTAATTGACCACCTATCTGTCTTATTGTTCCTGACTCCTCCAGGTCTCTTGTCCTCCAGTGGGGACGCTCCTCGAAGTTGTCCTGTCACCCCGGGTTCAACTGAACCCTGGAGTTTATTCGAAAAATTTGAAAAATACATGATGGGATATAAAGCTCCGCGAGTGCCCATTGGTTGTACTGTACTTTTCAAGATGAATTGTGGGATACACTGAGTCCACTATGTAGGGTATATTAATCCTCACTATGTATTCAGACAGCTCTGCCACATGGAGGACTCACTATTGAGGGATTGTGGACTCTTTCATGACCTCCTGGTCTCACTCTCGGCAAGAAAGCAAATAAGCTAATTTCCCCACATGCATCAGAATGATGAACGAGATAATCTACAGGGCGTGTGTTCTGTCAGAAATCAGACACCCAGTTATTCACTGTAGTCTCCCAATAAATATATATTAATATATATGTATGTATGTTAAAAATATGTAATTAAAATATAAGTATGCAGACGTTTGGTTTGTTCTGTCACCTGCTGCTCTCTTTACAAACACAATGGAGAAATACAGTGTATGATGAACACTGACACATCCCTCCATCACACACACACACACACGCACACACACTCACACACACTCACACTGGCCAGCGTGACTGAAAGGGTGTGGTGGTTAACAACCTGTTTGTCACTCTGAAAGCGGAAGTGTGTTTGGGTCGTCTCTGCCGGCTGCAGCCAAGATGAGACCGCCACCACAGGAGCAGCACCCTTGTGTCACCTTGGCAACAAGAGCATTATGGGCTGCATAAACAAAGGGATTGGAGAGACGTGGGGTAATAACATATGTCAGTATCTCTGGCTCCACATACATAAAATGAAATAAATAAAAAAGTGATGACCTGCTGCAAAGTATTCTCAGAGTGGATCGTGCTGCCGGCTCTGACCAGGTTCAGTCCCGTTTTTTAGTCCCTGAAGAGACTAGCTGCTGAGGGGGTTCACATATAGTCCTCTTTAGACCAAACTCAGTCCTCTTAAGGTGCGTTCACAACACTTGAAGACAACTGTACTCAGACTAACTCCTGAGGAGGTCTGAGTACCGTTGTTTTCTGAGAGTCTAAGTTATTTTAAAGTCTTCACATATGCACAAAAAATGCTGACTAATCGAGTCAATTTGAGGGCTTAGAGAGACCGAGGGGTAGATTTACTAAGACTGGGGCAGTTTGTGCTGTGTTTGTTATCGCAAACAGTGCATGCAGTGCTTCCTCATTTTGCGTTGTATTTATCAAACCTGACAGCCACCGGGGGAACAGCACCTACTCCGCCCTCCAGCGTAATTAGTGTGCCTCGAAAAGCAATGAATGGGCCCACATTAATTTAACACAGATCTTGAAATGACAAAAAAACAAACCAAGGAAATGGTAACATGAGACATCCAGACCTGCACCATCCAGACCTGAGACATCCAGACCTCAGACATTAGCAAACAGTCTCAGATACACCATTCACTAAAAAATATAAAGAACACAAAAACGGAATTGTTCAAGTCTGCGTTGATTATTTATATTTTCACTTTTATTTACAATACAATAAATATAAACATAATGTGGATCAGGTCCAGTAACTGTATGATTGCATGGCTGCTTATCTGTAACGAGGATTTCTGGTTTGCATGATTAATAAAGTATGATTTGTGTGGTGCTTCCTGGTTTAGACCTGCTTTTAAGAGGCGGAGAATTTTCGCTCACAGTTTTTGTAAATAGCGGGGAATATATAACTAGGTGCACTTTACACATATCCTCCCATCTTTTTGACGGAACTCCCACTTTCTCCATGACCCTCCCACGAGCGCAGATTAAAAGCACTACTTGCCTCTTTCTGCTCATGTGGCACGCAATCTGCGCTTTTACCCAAGTGCCCCTGTTTGAAAATACTGTTCCATGTTTTTACGTGCTAGTTGTGAACGGATTGCGCCTGAAGTGGGCGCAAATGCGTTAGTAAATCTGGCCCCAAGTGTGAACAAAGCTGCTTCATAAAGTCTATTTGTTGAAGTTGCATTACCATCTTCTGTATGGAGACGTAGTTCTGAATGAAACAGGCGAGATTTAAGTTCGACATTTTAGCTGTCGCCATCTTGGATTTTTGCAACCAGTGAAGGAAGTGACCATATTTGGACTGTGGAGGGCAGGCCCGTCGCGAGAAGGCAAGCAAACCAAGCAATTGCTTGGGGCCCCGAGCTGGCCTGGGGCCCCAAGACAACGACTGGTTATGAATAAAATGCAACGACAAACTGTGTTAGCGCCCCTTTAATAGTCAATGCAGTAAAGTGCAATGACACTGTTATCGGGATCCCCCTCAAGGGGGCCCCTCTCAGTAGCCGCTGACAGCAGCCAGCCGGCCAGGTTCGTGACCTCTGCTGCCGGCAAAATACGAAACCTCGGCAGTCATCATGAAGCGGAATTGTGCCTCGGGGAAGCCAGAAAAGAAAGAAGAGAAAGGAAGAGGAGGATAAGAAAAAACAAGATAGTGGTAAGTGATACATTACACTGGATAAAATAGCTCTACGTGTCTTGTACAATTGGTGTAATTTCGCAGCAGGTAGGCTAGCAAAAAAATGTTATGTTAGCTACCTGCGTGACGGCCAATGCTGCTTGTAACAGTTAGTGCTGTTACGGCTTGAGGAAGGATTTAGTCTGGACCCAAAAATGCAGAGTTGTAACAGATTTATTCCAAACAAAGTATCAACAGAAATCGCCTTAGCAAGGGAAAAAATGTTCTAAGAAGTTTAAACAACGAAAAGGGTCTTCACAAAACAAAGTAACAACACAAAGTCACCACGAGGGGAAAAACCTACTAGTAATCACTAAACAGGAAAAGAACAACGAACCACCGGATCGTGGAGAGAGGCGAGGAATCTGCTCAGAGACATGTACATGCGAGGAGGACAACGGATCATCTGGCACAGGGCAGACAGAGCAGTTGGCTTAAGAAGCCGGCCAAACAAGCCGATAGGCAGCAGGTGTGTCTCGTGAACTGCCCTGGAGCACCGGCCCCGCCCCTCTCCACTCACCTGAAAAAAGGAAAAGAAGGTGAGGAACACAAAACAAGACCTGAACCACCACAGTACCCCCCCCCTAATGGACGCCTCCTGGCGTCCTACCAGGCTTACCCGGGTACCTAACATAGAAATCTTGCAGCAGCTGTGGATCGAGGATGAGGGAGCGTGGGAGCCATGAACGCTCCTCGGGGCCGTACCCCTCCCAGTCGACCAGAAACTGAAAGCCGCGACCCCTCCTGCGGACGTCCAAGATTTCCTTCACCGTGTATACTGGATGACCATCGATGATGCGGGGAGCTGGCGGTAGCGGAGCAGGGGGCTGAAGGGGACTGTCTGTGACCGGTTTGAGCAGTGAGACGTGGAAAACCGGGTGGATCTTGAGGGCGGCGGGGAGGCGGAGTCGGACGGCGCTGGGGTTGATGATCTTTTCAATAGGGTAGGGGCCGATGAATCGAGGAGCCAGCTTCCGGGAGTCGGTTTGAAGGGGAAGGTCCCGGGACGACAGCCAGACCTGTTGGCCCACCTGATAGGCCGGAGCTGGGGTCCGATGGCGGTCCGCCAAACGTCGGTTTCGCTCCGCGGTCCTGCTCAGGGCTGTGCGGGCCTCCCTCCAGACCCGGCGGACCCTGTGAAACTGGGCTTGTACTGAGGGAACCGCTGCGTCGGACTCCTGGCTAGGGAACAGGGGAGGCTGATAGCCCGAGGTCACCATAAAGGGTGACATACCAGTGGCCGAGCTGATCAAGGTATTGTGGGCATATTCGACCCAGGGGAGGTGTGTGGCCCAGGAAGCGGGGAGACGAGAAGCGACGCAGCGGAGGGCGGACTCAAGGTCCTGGTTAGCCCGCTCTGTTTGGCCGTTCGTCTGAGGGTGATAGCCGGACGACAGGCTGGCGGTGGCCCCCAGGGCCCGACAGAAAGCCCCCCAGACTCGAGAGGTGAATTGTGGACCTCGGTCTGACACAATGTCCAAGGGGATGCCATGGAGCCTGAACACATGTTGAATGAGCAGGTTAGCGGTCTCCAAGGCGTTGGGCAGTTTCGGGAGGGGAACAAAATGAACCGCCTTGGAGAACCGATCAACAATGGTTAAGATGGTGTCATTACCTTCTGAGGGAGGGAGGCCGGTGACGAAATCCACAGCGATGTGTGACCATGGGCGTGGGGGAACAGGTAGAGGCTGCAGCAAACCAGCTGGAGGACGATGAGAAGCTTTACTGCGCGAACACTCAGGGCAGGAGGCAACGAACGTCCTGACATCAGCTGCCATTGATGGCCACCAGAAGCGTTGCCGGACCAGTGCTAGCGTGCGATATACACCAGGATGACAAGCTACTCGAGAGGTGTGGCCCCAGATGAGTACTGAAGACCTAGCAGCCGGAGGAACGAACAGCTGTCCAGGTGGGCAGCCATCAGGGACCGGCTGATTCTGCTGGGCGTCTTGTACTTCCTGCTCCACCTGCCACTGCAACGCTCCCACCACACGTTGAGAAGGAAGGATCATCTCCTCCTCTGCCTTCCCTTCCTCCACAGTGAATTGACGTGAGAGGGCATCTGGCTTCACGTTCCGGGAACCAGGGCGGTAGGTCATGGTGAAGTTGAACCGCCCCAGAAAAAGCGCCCAGCGTGCTTGACGGGAGTTCAACCTCCGGGCGGTACGCAGGTACGCCAGGTTTTTGTGGTCAGTCCAGATTATGAAGGGATGAACAGCCCCCTCCAGCCAATGCCGCCACTGTTGAAGAGCCAGCACCACCGCTAACAACTCCCGGTTCCCCACATCGTAGTTCCGTTCTGCTGGGGAGAGGCGTCGAGAAAAGAATGCACACGGGTGGAGTTTGTTGTCCGCAGGGAGACGCTGGGAGAGGACGGCCCCGACCCCAGAGTCCGAGGCATCAACCTCGACCACAAACTGCTGCTCGGGATCTGGGTGAACAAGAACAGGCGCTTTAGTAAACATCTCTTTTAAAATAGTGAAAGCGTGATTGGCTGCTGGAGTCCAACAGAAACTAACCTTACTGGAGGTGAGTTGTGTGAGAGGGGAAGCAACCTGGCTGTAATTTCGTATGAAACGACGGTAAAAGTTAGCAAATCCTAAAAATCTTTGGAGATCTTTTCTGGACGCGGGAGTGGGCCATTCCCTGACCGCCTCCACTTTGGAGGGGTCGGCACGGAGCTGGCCTTTCTCCACAATGTACCCCAAGAAGCTCACTGAGGGGACGTGAAACTCACACTTCTCTGCTTTAACAAACAATTTGTTCTCCAGCAGCCGGGTCAGCACATCACGGACATGAAGCACATGGTCTTCCTGAGAACGAGAGAAGATTAAAATATCATCCAGATACACGAAGACAACTCTGTCTAACAAGTCTCTTAACACGTCGTTAACCAGTGATTGGAAAATCGCTGGGGCGTTGGTTAGGCCGAATGGCATAACCAGGTACTCATAATGCCCCAAGTGAGTGTTGAAGGCGGTCTTCCATTCATCACCCTCACGTACCCGTACCAAATGGTAGGCGTTGCGCAGGTCCAGCTTTGTGAAGACTGTGGCATGGTGCAGCGGACTGAAGGCAGAGTCAATGAGAGGCAGGGGGTATTTGTTCTTCACGGTGATGGCATTAAGCCCTGTATAGTCAATACAGGGGCGTAAAGTCTTGTCTTTTTTGGCCACAAAGAAAAACCCCGCCCCCACCGGGGACGATGAGGGCCTTATCAGCCCTGCTGCCAAGGAGTCGTTAACGTATGTCCCCATGGCCTCTCGTTCTGGTTTTGTAAGGTTGTACAAACGTCTAGTGGGGAGTGGGGCACCAGGGAGTAAGTCAATAGCACAGTCATAAGGACGGTGTGGAGGAAGTGTGTTTGCGGAGGTCTTGCTGAAAACTTCTCTTAAATCATGATATACTCTGGGAACATTTGACAAATCTATGACCTCTGTTTGCTGAGCGGGAGCAGGGGACCTGGCTGGAATGGCTGACTGGAGGCAACAGGCGTGACAATGTGAACTCCATTCCCGGATGGAGGCCGTAGGCCAGTCTATATGTGGGTTGTGTTTTTTTAACCATGGTATGCCCAACACCACAGGAGTATGAGGGGAAGAGATGACAAACAGTTCTACAAATTCATGGTGATTGCTGGAGAGGATGAGTTTTAGCGGGTCGGTGCGGTGGGTGACTATCTCCAGTAGCTTACCGTCAATGGCCAGGACCTCTTTAGGGGAGGTAAGTTTATGTAGGGGCAAATTGTTCGTCTTAACAAAGTTAACATCAATGAAATTGTCGTCAGCTCCTGAGTCGACCAGGACTGCGACTGGGAGCGAACGTTGTGGCCCGTGAATCATACCTGCAACCTGTATGCGGGATGAAGTAGGGGAAGAGATTCGGCTCACCAGAGTTCCCCCATCTACTGGCGAGCCTTGTCTTTTGGCAGCTCTGGGCAGCTGGTGAGGAAGTGTCCAGGGTGGCCGCAGTAGAGGCAGAGCTTCCCCATTATGCGTCTCCGTCGTTCTGCCAGCGTGAGATGAGCTCGTCCCAGCTGCATGGGTTCTTCTTCTGGGGTGTGAAGAGTCCCTGGGGCTGCCAAGGTGGCGCTGTTGACTGTCGGTGATGTCTCGAGGAGGCTGGACTGGGAAGCGACGAGGGGCCGTCTTCTCCTTCCCTCTGTTCTCTCTCTATTTCTTTCCCTGATCCGATTATCCAACCGTATGGCCATGTCTATCAACTGGTTCAGGGAGGTGCTATCGTCACGAGTGGCTAACTCGTCTTTCATAACCCCCGATAAACCTTTTAAAAACACTGCTTGTAGAGCTGAGTCCCCCCACCCACTTTCTGCTGCCAAGATGCGAAACTCTACCGCGTACTGGGATACTGAGAGAGAGCCCTGATGTAAGTCCAGAAGCTGGCTTATGGCCTGTTTGCCCTTTACGGGATGATCAAACACCATTTTCATTTCCTCTATGAACGAATGGTAATCAGATGTGATGGCTGAGTTCTGACTGGAGATGGCTAACGACCATGCGGCCGCCTGTCCTATTAGCAAGCTCATGATAAATGCTATTTTGGACTGGTGTGTGGAATAAGTGCCTGGCTGTTGACTAAAAACTAGTGAGCATTGGTGAAGAAATTGTGCACAAGTCCCTAAATCTCCTGCATATCTGGCGGGGGTAGGGATGTAGGGCTCACGGGGCTGCAGCGGGGAACTGACGGGTGCGTCAGCTGCAGGAAGTGGTGGTGATGAGTCCGGGGATGGAGCCAGCCGCTCAAGCAGGAGAGCTAGCTGTCCCCTCATCTGCGCCATGCTTGTCGTCATCTGCTGGAGGTGCTCTGTTGTTTGCCGCAGGACTGACTCCTGCTGGTTAAGCCTGCTCGCTTGGTCGGCAAAGGCATGTTTGAAGCCCTTGATCTCCGCTGGGTCCATGATGGCCAGATGATTCTGTTACGGCTTGAGGAAGGATTTAGTCTGGACCCAAAAATGCAGAGTTGTAACAGATTTATTCCAAACAAAGTATCAACAGAAATCGCCTTAGCAAGGGAAAAAATGTTCTAAGAAGTTTAAACAACGAAAAGGGTCTTCACAAAACAAAGTAACAACACAAAGTCACCACGAGGGGAAAAACCTACTAGTAATCACTAAACAGGAAAAGAACAACGAACCACCGGATCGTGGAGAGAGGCGAGGAATCTGCTCAGAGACATGTACATGCGAGGAGGACAACGGATCATCTGGCACAGGGCAGACAGAGCAGTTGGCTTAAGAAGCCGGCCAAACAAGCCGATAGGCAGCAGGTGTGTCTCGTGAACTGCCCTGGAGCACCGGCCCCGCCCCTCTCCACTCACCTGAAAAAAGGAAAAGAAGGTGAGGAACACAAAACAAGACCTGAACCACCACAAGTGCAACTTTTTTTCGAACGGACAGAATATGGTTACATACTGTAATATGTTTATTAACGGGATAAGGAAGACGCAGATCTGTTCCAGAATCACTGCTTATCGTATTTAATGACATGACATTGCTATAGCTTTGTAACAGGTTTTGATGAAAGTGGCATAGCTTCTCTGCTATGCTAACTATTCCACCATGATAATCTATTTACCAAATGGGGGTTAGGAAAACCACACAATAAATTCCGTTTATCAAAGCAGATCGGAACATTCATGTCTAGTAGTGTCAGTGTTGCCAGGTGAGAAATGTAGGATTATCGTACCAGAGACATAAAATTATCGTATTTTGAGGGAAATTATCGTACACCCATCATAACCAAAATAACAAGTCTATTGATGCGCTGTAGTCACTCTAGTGTTGAATAGGGTTTACATGTTCACTCATTTTCAGTGCTTCTTCTTCCAGACTGGCTCTGCTTCTTCTTAATTTTTTTCTCATGGGGCGGGCGCAGCGGACTATTCAGCCAATCATGGCCGTTGTTCTGAGGCAAACGCATACACGTCACTCGTAGCTCACATTTAGAAACCAGCCAATCGTGAAACAGATGCCTTCAGATTCACAAAAAAACTCCGACAGACAGTTGCGACAGGCTGATTACAACCAATTACAACCACCCATTCACGGAATGGTGAAATTATCGTATTTCTGGTCTTTTTTGGGATTATTGATCGTACATCGTACAGGTAGCGACCTGTCAATCAGAAGGTAGCCCCGCCCCTAAAGCATCCCCTGCTTTCTGGTCTCTGGACTCTAAATGGACCATAATGTACTTAATGAACATCATGCTGGATTGAAGACTTGCAACTAGAGATTGAGACCATAAACTCATGTTTACAATGTTTACTGAGATAATACATCAAGAGAGAAGTAAGCTGTTTCTCATAGACTTCTATACAACCAGAGAGGAGTCGCCCTCTGGTGGCCAGCAGACCTTCTGCTTAGATTCACTTTTCAGAGCTGGATGTTAGATATTATGTATTTTGATGCACTTCATAGCTATTTAAATTAATCCCATATATTTAAAGCAGGAGAAGCACATAATTATATAGTGTGTATAATAATAATGAACAGGCATTAAAAGTCCCATATTATGAAAAACAGGTTTTCTCTGGTCTCTTACACCTAGAAACTGGTCCTCCCTGAGCCTGCCAACTCCCAGAATGAGGAAAACAAGCGACTCCTGCATGGTCTCTGCAGCCCCCCCACTGGTATGGCGCTCCTACAGGCTGTTCAGATTCAGCTCCCGTTGTTACATAACGAAGGGAGTCATTTGCATAGACCGATGTCCTCTGATGATAGGAGATATCCGAGAGGGGGCGTTCATCACCGAGGTGAAGTTCGGTGTGTCCTGCGGTGAGACAGCAGTGAGATAGCGGTGTTTCTCAATGTTGTCGCTCAGAGCCAGACACACAGATTGCTCTGTTGATGGTTGTACAAATCAACATAAGTGCTTCTATTCTGTCCCAGCTACAGAAGAACAGAAGAGACGGTGGTTGCATTTTATTTTTAATGACAATGTGCCGGCTACGGTCCATGTTAGCTTGTATGTGTGTGCTAACCACTTCACATCGGACTGCCTCAGTAATGAGGGTCAGTACTAAGCTGGCTTTGCCTCGACACTGACCCTCGTAAAAGGATCTGTCCCAACCATACGGAACCCAGCAACCTCACCTGAGCCACATAGGCGAGTCATAGCGATACATCCACCGTAAACATTGGAGCATGCTACCGCTAGCGTAAGCAGCATCCTCTCCATCTCTCCAAGTAGGCGATGACAGACGGAGCTCATTAGCATTTAAAGGTGCAGGCCAGAAACAGCCTGTTCTCAGCAGAGCTCATTTGAGCAACTTTTAGACAGCTGAAATTCAGGACCAGGATGGGTTTGGGGCAAAGCATATCGAATCCAGTGTTGTTGGACCTCTGACAGCTGTGTGGAATTGATGAAAAACAGTATAATATGGGACCTTTAAGCCTGAAGTTACCTCGCTAAGCCCAAATCCTGCTTTCTAGTACAGGCCTCTAGGAAATTGCCTTGGTGTCTCTGAATCTACTAGTGTCCAAAGTAAAGTGTAGATAACAAGTTAACGTTGAGATATGTAACATCTCTTTATGTATTGTATATTAAAGCACATAATAGTGCAGCGCTTTGATCTCTATCTCACTCCGTCTTGCTCCCTCTCTGCAGGTCTCTGCAGGACTCTGCAGGTCTCTGCAGTTCTGTGCGTCAGGCTCAACTGCCTCAGTAATGAGATCATATGATGTCATGCAGTTCACGCGGGAGCAGCCTTCTGATCAGTCTGGCTGAATCCTGGTGTGTGTGTGTGTGTGTGTGTGTGTGTGTGTGTGTGTGTGTGTGTGAGAGAGAGAGAGAGAGAGAGAGAGAGAGAGAGAGAGAGAGAGAGAGAGAGAGAGAGTATAAATAGAGGTTATGAGTCTCACCGGAAATCGATCAGCAACAGGACTAATTGTCAATCTAATGACCTCAACATTTTCAACAATGTAACTGGATA